>NC_136312.1:5211941-5459175 GCF_964198595.1 Lampetra fluviatilis | reverse complement strand
TCACTCGTTAGCGACAATTAGTGTCGGGGGGGGAGGGGGGGGGCACAGCCCACGTGACGCCGCACCCCCCTTGCCGATTATCCTTCATTACATAGGCAGCCCATTCATTAACTCAGCTACCCCCAGTTAATTAACTCACCCATCCATTCATTAACTCAGCCATCCATTAATTAACTAGCCGGGCCATCCTTTAATTAACTCAGCCATCAGTCGCGACCGCTTGTTTTTTCTTGGGGGGTGGGGGAGGGGGGGAGTCCACAGAGATCCTTGAATCCATCGGTGTGGAGTCAGTTGCCTCCACTGAGCAGCAGCGGCGGCGGCGGCGGCGGTGGTGGTGAGTTTTCTCCCCCAGACACACCGGTGATGCCGAGCTCGCTGCTAATTGGCACGTGTCGTTAGCGCGACAAACCCCTCGCTAATTGGCGGCTTAGTTCACGACACAAACATTTCATATTCACTCCATCTAACCGCCCCTCCTCCGAGAAGAAAATGAACCTCTAACCGCGGAGTGGAAGCGCCGTCTTGCAGAGTCTCCCGCAGTGACGAGACGCAAATACCCACAGCCGGTAGCCACCGCTGCTGCTGCAGCAGCAGCAGCGGCAGCGGCAACAGCAGCAGCAGCATCAGCAACAGCAGCATCAGCAACAGCAGCAGCAGCATCAGCAACAGCAGCAGCAGCATCAGCAACAGCAGCAGCAGCATCAGCAACAGCAGCAGCAGCATCCAGCAAGCAGCAGCAGCAGCAACAGCAGCAGCAGCAACAGCAGCAGCAGCAACAGCAGCAGCAGCCAGCAACAGCAACAGCAGCAGCATCAGCAACAGCAGCAGCAGCATCAGCAGCAGCAGCATCAGCAGCAACAGCAGCAGCAACAGCAGCAGCAACAGCAGCAGCAACAGCAGCAGCAACAGCAGCAGCAACAGCAGCAGCAACAGCAGCAGCAACAGCAACAGCGAGGGTTGTTGGATCACACACAGACGTTGCTGTGAAACTCCCCCTACCGCCACATCACGATGGTGCCCCTGGGGGGCTCGCCGGGAGAATGCAGCCCAGCGGGCACGTGGTGGGCTCCACCCGTGCCACACGAGTGGAATTCCGACGTTGCCCCGCTCGAAAGAGAGTGACCGAGAGAGTGAGCGAGAGAGTGACCGAGAGAGTGAGCTAGAGAGTGAGCGAGAGAGTGACCGAGAGAGTGACCGAGAGAGTGAGCGAGAGAGTGACCGAGAGAGTGAGCGAGAGAGTGAGCTAGAGAGTGACCGAGAGAGTGAGCGAGAGAGTGAGCGAGAGAGTGACCGAGAGAGTGAGCGAGAGAGTGAGCGAGAGAGTGAGCGGGAGAGTGACCGGGGGAGAGTGACGGGAGAGAGTGAGCGAGAGAGTGAGCGAGAGAGTGAGCGAGAGTGACCGAGAGTGACCGGAGAGTGAGCGAGAGAGTGACCGAGAGAGTGAGCGAGAGAGTGACCGAGAGAGGACGAGAGTGAGCGAGAGAGTGACCGAGAGAGTGAGCGAGAGAGTGACCGAGAGAGTGAGCGAGAGAGTGAGCGAGAGAGTGAGCGAGAGAGTGACCGAGAGAGTGAGCGGGAGAGTGAGCGGGAGAGTGACCGGGAGAGTGACCGGGAGAGTGACCGGGAGAGTGAGCGAGAGAGTGACCGAGAGAGTGAGCGAGAGAGTGACCGAGAGAGTGAGCGAGAGAGTGAGCGAGAGAGTGAGCGGGAGAGTGACCGGGAGAGTGAGCGAGAGAGTGAGCGAGAGAGTGAGCGAGAGAGTGAGCGAGAGAGTGAGCGAGAGAGTGAGCGGGAGAGTGACCGGGAGAGTGACCGGGAGAGTGAGCGAGAGAGTGAGCGAGAGAGTGACGCGAGAGAGTGACCGAGAGAGTGACCGAGGGAGTGACCGAGAGAGTGAGCGAGAGAGTGAGCGAGAGAGTGAGCGAGAGAGTGAGCGAGAGAGTGAGCGAGAGAGCGAGCGAGAGAGCGACCGAGAGAGCGAGCGAGAGAGCGACCGAGAGAGCGAGCGAGAGAGCGAGCGGGAGAACGAGCGGGAGAGCGAGCGAGAGAGCGAGCGAGAGAGCGAGCGAGAGAGCGAGCGAGAGAGCGACCGAGAGAGCGACCGAGAGAGCGAGCGAGAGAGCGGAGCGAGAGAGCGACCGAGAGAGCGACCGAGAGAGCGAGCGAGAGAGCGACCGAGAGAGCGAGCGAGAGAGCGACCGAGAGAGCGAGCGAGAGAGCGAGCGAGAGAGCGACCGAGAGAGTGAGCGAGAGAGTGACCGAGAGAGTGAGCGAGAGAGTGAGCGAGAGAGTGACCGAGAGAGTGAGCGAGAGAGTGAGCGAGAGAGTGACCGAGAGAGTGAGCGAGAGAGTGACCGAGAGAGTGAGCGAGAGAGTGAGCGAGAGAGTGAGCGAGAGAGTGACCGAGAGAGTGAGCGGGAGAGTGAGCGGGAGAGTGACCGGGAGAGTGACCGGGAGAGTGACCGGGAGAGTGACCGGGAGAGTGAGCGAGAGAGTGACCGAGAGAGTGAGCGAGAGAGTGACCGAGAGAGTGAGCGAGAGAGTGAGCGGGAGAGTGAGCGGGAGAGTGACCGGGAGAGTGAGCGAGAGAGTGAGCGAGAGAGTGAGCGAGAGAGTGAGCGAGAGAGTGAGCGAGAGAGTGAGCGGGAGAGTGAGCGGGAGAGTGACCGGGAGAGTGACCGGGAGAGTGAGCGAGAGAGTGAGCGAGAGAGTGACCGAGAGAGTGACCGAGAGAGTGACCGAGAGAGTGACCGAGGGAGTGACCGAGAGAGTGAGCGAGAGAGTGACCGAGAGAGTGAGCGAGAGAGTGAGCGAGAGAGCGAGCGAGAGAGTGAGCGAGAGAGCGAGCGAGAGAGCGACCGAGAGAGCGAGCGGGAGAGCGAGCGGGAGAGCGAGCGGGAGAGCGAGCGAGAGAGCGAGCGAGAGAGCGAGCGAGAGAGCGAGCGAGAGAGCGACCGAGAGAGCGACCGAGAGAGCGAGCGAGAGAGCGAGCGAGAGAGCGACCGAGAGAGCGACCGAGAGAGCGACCGAGAGAGCGACCGAGAGAGCGAGCGAGAGAGCGACCGAGAGAGCGAGCGAGAGAGCGAGCGAGAGAGCGAGCGAGAGAGCGAGCGAGAGAGCGAGCGAGAGAGCGAGCGAGAGAGCGAGCGAGAGAGCGAGCGAGAGAGCGAGCGAGAGAGCGAGCGAGAGAGCGACCGAGAGAGCGAGCGAGAGAGCGAGCGAGAGAGCGAGCGAGAGAGCGAGCGAGAGAGCGAGCGAGAGAGCGAGCGAGAGAGCGACCGAGAGAGCGACCGAGAGAGCGAGCGAGAGAGCGAGCGAGAGAGCGACCGAGAGAGCGACCGAGAGAGCGACCGAGAGAGCGACCGAGAGAGCGAGCGAGAGAGCGACCGAGAGAGCGAGCGAGAGAGCGAGCGAGAGAGCGACCGAGAGAGCGAGCGAGAGAGCGAGCGAGAGAGCGAGCGAGAGAGCGAGCGAGAGAGCGAGCGAGAGAGCGAGCGAGAGAGCGACCGAGAGAGCGAGCGAGAGAGCGAGCGAGAGAGCGAGCGAGAGAGCGAGCGAGAGAGTGACTGAGAGAGTGAGCGAGAGAGTGAGCGAGAGAGTGAGCGAGAGAGTGACCGAGAGAGTGAGCGAGAGAGTGAGCGAGAGGTGGGGGTTTACATAAAGCAAAGTTTAAAAATACAAAAAATACGAAATGATGAACGAAGCAAAGTGCCGACTACACCGAGCATCTTCTTGTTTCCACTGATCGTAAACAAAAAACAAAAAAAAGTCCACACGGACGTCTTCTTTGAAGGCGGCCCCCGTGGTGATCGAGTGATCGATGCGTTGGCGCCCTCTGCTGGGCGCACTCCGCACGGCGCAGATTTGGATGAGATCCGTGGCACGCGGAGTTCGGCAGAACTCGCAAATCACCGAATCGTTGTTCAAGAGCGACCGACGGTAGATCCCACTGGGGGGGGCAGGGGGGGGGGGTTCATCCTCCCACTGCACACGCTCACGACAGCAGCAGATGCGGACAGCTGATGCACACGTGGGGTAGCTGATGATCACGTTGGATACACGTGGGGTAGCTGATGCACACGTGGGGTACACGTGGGGTAGCTGATGATCACGTGGGATACACGTGGGGTAGCTGATGCACACGTGGGGTACACGTGGGGTAGCTGATGATCACGTGGGATACACGTGGGGTAGCTGATGCACACGTGGGGTACACGTGGGGTAGCTGATGATCAGGTGGGGTACACGTGGGGTAACTGATGCACACGTGGGGTACACGTGGGGTAGCTGATGATCACGTGGGGTAGCTGATACACACTTGTGGAAGATTCAAACACTCTCCGGTAGCAGCAGTCGTAGTGGTGGTGGTGCGATTGTGGGGGTCATCCAGAACAGAGATCGTAACAGCGCGTAACGACGCAATGCCCCCCACCCCCCCGATCCACAAATACGAAGAAGGAGACATCGCAGCGATGATGATGATAACACGACCCCGCTGTCTCCTGCCGCGGGTGTATCTGTTGGCTTCACCACCGCGATGTGAAATTGTATCCGCTGCTCTGCGTCTACATCGGCAGCAAGCCGTACGAAAAAAGGACCCTGCACTAGCCCACGGATACCATCAACTATCATGCTCATGATTAGTTTCTGTTATGGATTACATGGACTCCTCTACTTACGAACACTCGACTTACGAACTTTCAGGGATACGAACAAACCTGTCCGTATGTCCAGTTGCATGTTCGGATCGAGAGTTGTAAGTTCAACGGCCGCGCAATAGATGGCGGTAGTGGCATCTACATCTGCAGAACGTGAAGAACCAGTGGCATCTACATCTGGAGAACGTGAAGAACCAGTGGCATCTACATCTGGAGAACGTGAAGAACCAGTGGCATCTACATCTGCAGAACGTGAAGAACCAGTGGCATCTACATCTGCAGAACGTGAAGAACCAGTGACATCTACATCTGCAGAACGTGAAGAACCAGTGGCATCTACATCTGCAGAACGTGAAGAACCAGTGACATCTACATCTGCAGTACGTGAAGAACCAGTGGCATCTACATCTGCAGAACGTGAAGAACCAGTGGCATCTACATCTGCAGAACGTGAAGAACCAGTGCATCTACATCTGCAGTACGTGAAGAACCAGTGGCATCTACATCTGCAGAACGTGAAGAACCAGTGACATCTACATTTGCAGAACGTGAAGAACCAGTGACATCTACATCTGCAGAACGTGAAGAACCAATGGCATCTACATCTGCAGAACGTTAAGAACCAGTGGCATCTACATCTGCAGAACGTGAAGAACCAATGGCATCTACATCTGCAGAACGTTAAGAACCAATGGCATCTACATCTGCAGAACGTTAAAAACCAGTGGCATCTCCATTTGCAGAACGTGAAGGATCAATGGCATCTACATCTACAGAACATTAAGAACCAGTGGCATCTACATCTGCAGAACGTGAAGGACAATGGCATCTACATCTGCAGAACATGAAGAACCAGTGGCTTCTACATCTGCAGAACGTGAAGATCAATTGCATCTACATCTACAGAACATGAAGAACCAGTGGCATCTACATCTGCAGAACGTGAAGGACAATTGCATCTACATCTGCAGAACATGAAGAACCAGTGGCATCTACATCTGCAGAACATGAAGAACCAGTGGCATCTACATCTGCAGAACGTGAAGAACCAGTGGCATCTACATCTGCAGAACATGAAGAACCAGTGGCATCTACATCTGCAGAACATGAAGAACCAGTGGCATCTACATCTACAGAACATGAAGAACCAGTGGCATCTACATCTGCAGAACATGAAGAACCAGTGGCATCTACATCTGCAGAACATGAAGAACCAGTGGCATCTACATCTACAGAACATGAAGAACCAGTGGCATCTACATCTGCAGAACATGAAGAACCAGTGGCATCTACATCTGCAGAACATGAAGAACCAGTGGCATCTACATCTGCAGAACGTGAAGAACCAGTGGCATCTTCATCTGCAGAACATGAAGAACCAGTGACATCTACATCTGCAGAACATGAAGAACCAGTGGCATCTACATCTGCAGAACATGAAGAACCAGTGGCATCTACATCTGCAGAACGTGAAGAACCAGTGGCATCTACATCTGCAGAACATGAAGAACCAGTGGCATCTACATCTGCAGAACATGAAGAACCAGTGGCATCTACATCTGCAGAACGTGAAGAACCAGTGGCATCTACATCTGCAGAACATGAAGAACCAGTGGCATCTACATCTGCAGAACATGAAGAACCAGTGGCATCTACATCTGCAGAACGTGAAGGATCAATGGCATCTACATCTGCAGAACATGAAGAACCAGTGGCATCTACATCTGCAGAACATGAAGAACCAGTGGCATCTACATCTGCAGAACGTGAAGAACCAGTGGCATCTACATCTGCAGAACGTGAAGGATCAATGGCATCTACATCTGCAGAACATGAAGAACCAGTGGCATCTACATCTGCAGAACGCGATGGTGACGATGATGCATAATGATGATGAGGCTGGACGGTATGATGATGATGATGATGATGCTCATGCCGAAGACGATGAACATTTGATGGTGACGATGATAATCTAGATGATGTTGATGAAGCCGTCGAAGATGACGATTGGGCGGGTGTCATCCTCCAATCAGGATTCGACTCTCACCCTACCACGTGTCAGCTAAGTGGCTGACCACGTGATACCATCTTCCTTTGATCTCGCAGCCCGCGTCTCCCTCTCTCTGTCTCTGCTCTTCCGAGCCTTTTGATTTATTTTTAAATCTCAGCTCGGGTTAGACCGGAGTCGGCCTCCGTCTGTGCCGAGAATTAAACGCAAATGCGAGCCCAGGTCTGGCTCGGGCAGGTCACGACCAGGTAAAAGGTGGCCCAGGTGAGTTGCGCGTACGCCTACGCATGCTCGTGTGCAGGAACACCACTCGTGTAAGCGGGCGGCGGTGGTGCAGCGGTTTAAAGCTTTCGTGACTGCAGGGATTCATCTTCTTGGTTCTTTCGGTAAAGTCATCACGTAGAAGGGAAATTATGAAATAATAAAAGTAAAACATAATAAAATACAATTCTCACGACGTTTCGGCCACAACGCAAGCAGCCGTCATCAGGTGAAGAACATGTCTGTCGGAAAGACAGCGTCTGAATGAACACCAGAAAGAACTAATCCCATATCTGCATTTTCCATAAATATGCTAAATTCCTCTCTTGATATGCACATTCCTTTGTCAAGGCGCCCTTCCTCCCCTAACCCAGCTTAAATATACGCTGCCAAGCTTGGTGGTGTTCATTCGGACGCTGTCTTTCCGACAGACCTGTTCTTCACCTGAGGACGGCTGCTTGCGTTGTGGCCGAAACGTCGTGAGAATTGTATTTTATTGTTTTATTTTTATCATTTTATTATTTCCCTTCTACGTGACTTTACCGAAAGAACCAAGAAGGTGGTGCAGCGGTTAGCGCTTGCACTACGAACCCGGCGAACCGAGTTCCGTTCGCGGCCACCAACGCCGGTGACGATTAATCCGAATCGGTCTTGGGCCTCCGCTAGGTCGACTCGGCCTCGAATGAGTACCCGGTGCGGTGTGTAGTGAACATCGTCGCCACCCAGCCCAGCCCCTCGTGTGCTGTGCCGACCTTCAGGAGGTCTTCCTTCACAGCACTTGCCCCAACAGTGTGTCGGCTATACGGGAACCTGTGCCTCGCCCCTGTGTCTACGGTAGGTGTTTAGGGGAATGTGGTGGCACGCGTTCTCCAGATATCTTCACTGGGATTTGGGCGTCACGGCTGTGGGGCCGTCCATAAATGACGTCACGCGATTTGACGATTTTTGACCCCCCCCCCCCCTTCGTCACACGGCGTCACAAAAAGTCACCCCCCCCCTCAAATATGACGTCACAAAGCTCTGCCCCCCCCCAAAATAAAACATGCTTCAAATCGCTTTGAACTATTGTCATTGTCGTGCGTATTTAATGTGGCGCTGCACTCTGATGTTGTAGGAGAAAACATTTATTTACAAGTCTATTTAATTAAGTAGAAAATGTCGTCTATATTTATTTAAAGTTGCGCATTTTGATGTGACGTCACATTTCTCAAACACCCCCCCCCCCCCTCGTCACACATCGTCACAAATGTCTGACCCCCCCCCCCCCTAGGTGCGTGACGTCATTTATGGACGGCCCCTGTTAATCTCTAGAGTGCAGCAGTCTTCGTTATCAGCTTTTCGACAGTTACCGACGGTTGCCATGACGACCGCGGTCCACGGTTATCTCCAATCGCGTCTATTAAGCTGCATCCAAATCCCCCCACGGATTTCAGAAATCAAATCTCTCGTATAGGGTCGGCGCTGGTTCCGGCGCCAGCCCATCGCCTCGTTCGATTCCCCTTTCAATTGTAGGTGGCGGGGAGATGTTAACTACCTCGCCTGGTATACAGGAGGTTGTGGGTTTGATCCCGACCCTGACGCCTGCTGTATATTTGGAGATTGCGTGTCTCTCTCATCATCATCACGGTGGCTAGGAGATGTTAACTACCTCGCCTGCGAGACAGGAGTGCGTGGGTTCGATCCCAACCCTGACGATGCCTGCTGCTGTATAATTGGAGTTTGGGTGCCTCTCTCTCCCCATGGTCGTGTGGAGTTTTCTCCGGATCCTCCGGTTTCCCCCCCCTCCACATTTTTAAATCGACATCACGCGTTCAAAGTATATGACTGTCATAAGAAAAAGAGCCATATAGCTTAGTGGGCCTTACCTGATAAAATAAATAATATTGTTTAGTTTGCTATAGTTTAACTGCTCGTTTAACACGTAGCAGACTTCCACGACCAACACCGACGCCGACGCTGCTGACGTGATGCACAAATCTCAGAAAGAAGTGTGGCCGATGGGATGTTGTAAACGACACTTCATGTTGTTGTTGTTGTTAGTGGCGAGCATAGCTGGGTGCATCCGCCAGTCATCTCAGCCAGTCAACCCATAGCACCTGGGTCTGCCCCCCGTGACCGTGTGCCAGCGAGCCTTCGACATATGACGTGGTCTCAAGGTGAACCTAGCCTGGTACAAGCGCCGTGGCTAACGTCACCGTCTCTTAGTGGCGAACAGCGGCTGTTGGTGGTGGTGGTGTAAATGATGGAGGTGGTGATGATGATGATGATGATTAAACGTCATTCGCCACAAAGTGACGGTGACGGCACCACGCGCCTGTGCCAGGCCAGGTGCACAAGTCGCAAATCACTATTTTGGTGGATCAAAGACAAAGATCCCCCGTGTAGCCTGCGACAGACTGTTGGGGCAAGTGCTGTTAGCGAGCACCTATGAAGGCCGGCATGGCACACGAGGGGGTGGGGGTGGTCGGCACCACGCCCGGCCGCCTTTGTCTCCCCAGTGGCGATGTTTACTACACATCGCACCAGATACTCATTTGAGGCCGAGTCGACCTAGGGGAGGCCCAGGACCGGTTCAGATAATCGTCACCGGTGTTGGCCCGTGAGCGGGAATCGAACCCGGGTCGCCAGGTTCGTAGCGCAGCGCGCTAACCCCTGCACCACCACCACCACACACAGAGACGTTGTTGTGAAATTGAAACCTCCCTTCCCCGTGTGCGTGGATGAGGTACCACACGTCCTCTGCTCGCCAGGAGAAAAGGCAGAACAGCAAGTCGACAGCTTTCCACCCTCTCCCCGTCCGTACGGGGATTGAGCGTTGTCCCCTCGCACACGAAGATTTATTTTGTATTTCCCCCGGGCGCTCCGCTTTCCTTTCCACGTGTTAAATGCTCAGTCATTGGCCGGAGACACCTTCGTGTGTAGAGGAGTCCAGAGCTTGGGCAGGGGATTTGGGGCCTGCTCGCCGCACGAACTGCCGCTGCCTTTAATAATAGTTCAATTTGTAACGCGCGCAAATTTGCAGACGTAGTGGCCGCAACTCAGAGGCGCGGAGCCAAGCTCAAGAGTCGCTCGAAAGCGCGTGGCTGTAGAGGTGAGTTTTTAAGTCTCTCTTGAAGGAGGCGATTGAGGTGATGCTGCGAATGTGCAGAGGGATATCGATGAAAGGCACACGGGCATCCCGGCGCGTCGGCCTGGAGAAAGCGTCCTTCCGATGGGGCGCGGGGGTGGGCCTTGCCCACGGGGGCGCTACGGTTCCGTCACGTGGGCCACGTCGACCTAGGCCTCGGCAAGGTAAGGTAATTGTACCCTTTTTACCGGGTAAAAGGGTAAAGGTGTCGACATGCCAAGGGGTAAGGGTAAAGGGTAGGGTAAAAGGTAGGCTCGTTGCTTTTTACCTTTTACCTTACATTGCTAAAGGGTGAAAGGTAGGGTAGAGTGATTGTATTGTGGTAAGGTAAAAGGTAGGGTAAAGGTCTGCTCGTTGTTTTTACACTTTTACCTTACCTTGCCGAGGCCTTCGTCGACCACAGGAGAATGGGAGGGAGGAAGAAAGGGGGAGGGGAGTTCTCGCAAAGGAAGGATCGCAGTTGCACGGAGACGCAGAGGGAAGGAGCGCGTGGACTGGAGGAGACACAGGACGGGGCAAACGAGGCGGAACAAACGAGATAGACAACACAAACGAGATGGAACAAATGAGATAGACAACACAAACGAGACGGAACAAACGAGTTAGACAACACAAACGAGACGGAACAAACGAGATGGAACAAACGAGATAGACAACACAAACGAGACGGAACAAACGAGTTAGACAACACAAACGAGGCGGAACAAACGAGATAGACAACACAAACGAGGCGGAACAAACGAGATAGACAACACAAACGAGATGGAACAAACGAGTTAGACAACACAAACGAGACGGAACAAACGAGATGGAACAAACGAGTTAGACAACACAAACGAGACGGAACAAACGAGTTAGACAACACAAACGAGACGGAACAAACGAGATGGAACAAACGAGATAGACAACACAAACGAGATGGAACAAACGAGACGGAACAAACAAGACGGAACAAACGAGTTAGACAACACAAACGAGATGGAACAAACGAGATGGAACAAACGAGATGGAACAAACGAGTTAGACAACACAAACGAGATGGAACAAACGAGTTAGACAACACAAATGAGATGGAACAAACGAGTTAGACAACACAAACGAGATGGAACAAACGAGTTAGACAACACAAACGAGACGGAACAAACGAGTTAGACAACACAAACGAGATGGAAAAAACGAGATAGACAACACAAACGAGACGGAACAAACGAGTAAGACAACACAAACGAGACGGAACAAACGAGTAAGACAACACAAACGAGACGGAAAAAACGAGTTAGACAACACAAACGAGATGGAAAAAACGAGATAGACAACACAAACGAGATGGAACAAACGAGTAAGACAACACAAACGAGACGGAACAAACGAGTTAGACAACACAAACGAGATGGAACAAACGAGTTAGACAACACAAACGAGATGGAACAAACGAGTAAGACAACACAAACGAGACGGAACAAACGAGTAAGACAACACAAACGAGACGGAACAAACGAGTTAGACAACACAAACGAGATGGAACAAACGAGATAGACAACACAAACGAGACGGAACAAACGAGTTAGACAACACAAACGAGACGGAACAAACGAGTTAGACAACACAAACGAGACGGAACAAACGAGTTAGACAACACAAACGAGACGGAACAAACGAGTTAGACAACACAAACGAGACGGAACAAACGAGTTAGACAACACAAACGAGACGGAACAAACGAGTTAGACAACACAAACGAGACGGAACAAACGAGTTAGACAACACAAACGAGACGGAACAAACGAGTTAGACAACACAAACGAGACGGAACAAACGAGTTAGACAACACAAACGAGATGGAACAAACGAGTTAGACAACACAAACGAGACGGAACAAACGAGTAAGACAACACAAACGAGACGGAACAAACGAGTTAGACAACACAAACGAGACGGAACAAACGAGATAGACAACACAAACGAGATGGAACAAACGATATAGACAACACAAACGAGATGGAACAAACGAGTTAGACAACACAAACGAGACGGAACAAACGAGTTAGACAACACAAACGAGACGGAACAAACGAGATAGACAACACAAACGAGACGGAACAAACGGGATAGACAACACAAACGAGACGGAACAAACGAGATAGACAACACAAACGAGATGGAACAAACGAGATAGACAACACAAACGAGACGGAACAAACGAGTTAGACAACACAAACGAGACGGAACAAACGAGTTAGACAACACAAACGAGATGAAACAATCGAGTTAGACAACACAAACGAGATGAAACAATCGAGTTAGACAACACAAACGAGACGGAACAAACGAGTTAGACAACACAAACGAGACGGAACAAACGAGTTAGACAACACAAACGAGACGGAACAAACGAGTTAGACAACACAAACGAGACGGAACAAACGAGTTAGACAACACAAACGAGACGGAACAAACGAGTTAGACAACACAAACGAGACGGAACAAACGAGTTAGACAACACAAACGAGACGAAACAAACGAGTTAGACAACACAAACGAGACGAAACAATCGAGTTAGACAACACAAACGAGACGGAACAAACGAGTTAGACAACACAAACGAGACGGAACAAACGAGTTAGACAACACAAACGAGGCGGAACAAACGAGATAGACAACACAAACGAGATGGAACAAACGAGTTAGACAACACAAACGAGACGGAACAAACGAGATGGAACAAACGAGTTAGACAACACAAACGAGACAGAACAAACGAGTTAGACAACACAAACGAGACGGAACAAACGAGATGGAACAAACGAGATAGACAACACAAACGAGATGGAACAAACGAGACGGAACAAACAAGACGGAACAAACGAGTTAGACAACACAAACGAGATGGAACAAACGAGTTAGACAACACAAATGAGATGGAACAAACGAGATGGAACAAACGAGATGGAACAAACGAGTTAGACAACACAAACGAGATGGAACAAACGAGTTAGACAACACAAACGAGATGGAACAAACGAAATGGAACAAACGAGATGGAACAAACGAGTTAGACAACACAAACGAGATGGAACAAACGAGTTAGACAACACAAATGAGATGGAACAAACGAGTTAGACAACACAAACGAGATGGAACAAACGAGTTAGACAACACAAACGAGACGGAACAAACGAGTTAGACAACACAAACGAGATGGAAAAAACGAGATAGACAACACAAACGAGACGGAACAAACGAGTAAGACAACACAAACGAGACGGAACAAACGAGTAAGACAACACAAACGAGACGGAACAAACGAGATAGACAACACAAACGAGATGGAACAAACGAGTAAGACAACACAAACGAGACGGAACAAACGAGTAAGACAACACAAACGAGACGGAAAAAACGAGTTAGACAACACAAACGAGATGGAAAAAACGAGATAGACAACACAAACGAGATGGAACAAACGAGTAAGACAACACAAACGAGACGGAACAAACGAGTTAGACAACACAAACGAGATGGAACAAACGAGTTAGACAACACAAACGAGATGGAACAAACGAGTAAGACAACACAAACGAGACGGAACAAACGAGTTAGACAACACAAACGAGATGGAACAAACGAGATAGACAACACAAACGAGACGGAACAAACGAGTTAGACAACACAAACGAGACGGAACAAACGAGTTAGACAACACAAACGAGACGGAACAAACGAGTTAGACAACACAAACGAGACGGAACAAACGAGTTAGACAACACAAACGAGACGGAACAAACGAGTTAGACAACACAAACGAGATGGAACAAACGAGTTAGACAACACAAACGAGACGGAACAAACGAGTAAGACAACACAAACGAGACGGAACAAACGAGTTAGACAACACAAACGAGACGGAACAAACGAGATAGACAACACAAACGAGATGGAACAAACGATATAGACAACACAAACGAGATGGAACAAACGAGTTAGACAACACAAACGAGACGGAACAAACGAGTTAGACAACACAAACGAGACGGAACAAACGAGATAGACAACACAAACGAGACGGAACAAACGGGATAGACAACACAAACGAGACGGAACAAACGAGTTAGACAACACAAACGAGACGGAACAAACGAGTTAGGCAACACAAACGAGACGGAACAAACGAGTTAGACAACACAAACGAGACGGAACAAACGAGATGGACAACACAAACGAGATGGAACAAACGAGATAGACAACACAAACGAGATGGAACAAACGAGATAGACAACACAAACGAGACGGAACAAACGAGTTAGACAACACAAACGAGACGGAACAAACGAGTTAGACAACACAAACGAGATTAAACAATCGAGTTAGACAACACAAACGAGATGGAACAAACGAGTTAGACAACACAAACGAGACGGAACAAACGAGTTAGACAACACAAACGAGACGGAACAAACGAGTTAGACAACACAAACGAGATGGAACAAACGAGTTAGACAACACAAACGAGACGGAACAAACGAGTTAGACAACACAAACGAGACGGAACAAACGAGTTAGACAACACAAACGAGACGGAACAAACGAGTTAGACAACACAAACGAGACGAAACAATCGAGTTAGACAACACAAACGAGACGGAACAAACGAGTTAGACAACACAAACGAGACGGAACAAACGAGTTAGACAACACAAACGAGACGGAACAAACGAGTTAGACAACACAAACGAGACGGAACAAACGAGTTAGACAACACAAACGAGACGGAACAAACGAGATAGACAACACAAACGAGACGGAACAAACGAGTTAGACAACACAAACGAGACGGAACAAACGAGAGAGACAACACAAACGAGACGGAACAAACGAGATAGACAACACAAACGAGACGGAACAAACGAGTTAGACAACACAAACGAGACGGAACAAACGAGATAGACAACACAAACGAGACGGAACAATCGAGTTAGACAACACAAACGAGACGGAACAAACGAGTTAGACAACACAAACGAGACGGAACAAACGAGATAGACAACACAAACGAGACGGAACAATCGAGTTAGACAACACAAACGAGACGGAACAAACGAGTTAGACAACACAAACGAGACGGAACAAACGAGATAGACAACACAAACGAGACGGAACAAACGAGTTAGACAACACAAACGAGTTAGACAACACAAACGAGATGAAACAAACGAGTTAGACAACACAAACGAGACGGAACAAACGAGTTAGACAACACAAATGAGATGGAACAAACGAGTTAGACAACACAAACGAGACGGAACAAACGAGTTAGACAACACAAATGAGATGGAACAAACGAGTTAGACAACACAAACGAGATGAAACAAACGAGTTAGACAACACAAACGAGACGGAACAAACGAGTTAGACAACACAAATGAGATGGAACAAACGAGATAGACAACACAAATGAGATGGAACAAACGAGTTAGACAACACAAACGAGATGGAACAAACGAGTTAGACAACACAAACGAGACGGAACAAACGAGTTAGACAACACAAACGAGATGGAACAAACGAGTTAGACAACACAAACGAGACGGAACAAACGAGTTAGACAACACAAACGAGATGGAACAAACGAGTTAGACAACACAAACGAGATGGAACAAACGAGTTAGACAACACAAACGAGATGGAACAAACGAGATAGACAACACAAACGAGATGGAACAAACGAGTTAAACACAAACGAGACGGAACAAACGAGTTAGACAACACAAACGAGACGGAACAAACGAGTTAGACAACACAAACGAGATGGAACAAACGAGTTAGACAACACAAACGAGACGGAACAAACGAGATAGACAACAGGACCACACACACACACACGCAACATCATCATATTCCTGTTGAGAAAACCAACGCTTGGAACTAACGCAGACGACGGCATGAAATGACCGCGCGTCCGTCATGAGAGTGGTTCGTATGAACATCTTTATTAACGCTTTACTTGCCATAACTATTTACCGTCTAACGATGTGTGTGTATATATTTTTTTTTCCCTTTTTCCACGCACGTATAACTTAGAGACTCTCCGATATGTTAACGTTCGATTCGGGCGAACGCCGTTAGACCTCCAAGGTGCAAGCAAGTCGCACGCGCGCTGGGTAAAAACAATATTTGCAAACGCATACTTCACCAAAAAGTACTGTCGTCGTGTTTAGGCCGAGCATACGTAGGGGGAGGCCAGAGACATGCCGCCCACACACACACACACGTTGCCTTGCAAGCCGGGGGCAGGATTCGAACTCGGGCGGCTGAGTTCCAGTGCAGTGCAAACTGCTTGCCATTCCTACTTCAACACTGAAACAAAAAACACGAAGATTTCCCCCACGTCGCCGTTCATAGCTTGAGGGGGGCAGGGGTGGGGGGCGAAAGTGTCGTCAGGAGGCAGCGATGCTCATGTTGTACTGCGCACAAAGTCGCGGGCTTGTGGTCAGCACCAGGCCCGACCGCCTTTGTCTTCCCAGTGCTGATGGTCACCACACCGCACCGGGTACGGTCTCCCGTAACGCCGAGTGTGTCGTTTTCATCAACGCGAACTCGAATACGATGCGATGATGAACGTGTTGGGGGGGGGGGGGGGGGTGAAACACATTTTTGCCATCTGATCTTAATGAAATTCACGTAGCGCCTTTGCCAGGACGCTTTACAGCAATTATAACATTGTACATGGCGTGACAATAATTTGAACAAAAACAATTGTGTTATTGTACGTGGTCTAGATTTCATGCAACAAAGCAAGATGGATCGATAGAGGGGTTGCTTGGGATAGGCCTGCTCTACCGCTCCCCAACACACACACGCGCACATACACAGTCACACATACACACGGCACACACACACACACAGTCACACACAGTAAATTATTGTCCAGTTAGTTTAACACGTAGGAGGCTTTCGCGACCAATATCATCCATAGAAGGTTTTTTCGGGGTTAGATCGCGTAAATATATAAATGTGTCGTTAAACCCGTCACCACCCGACACAGCCAACTAGTGAGGTTTGCGTGCACTAAAATAACCGAACAATAGCAGATACGGCTATTTCAGTGCACACAATCGACAGGCAGTACAAGGGAAATGGGCTTGTATGTGCATGCATAACGTGCGTCGATTACAATACAAATAATCCAACCGGCAATGGATAACCATTGTCATTGATATGCATTCATGAACAATGGATAGCCATTGTCATTGATATGCATTCATTAACAATGGATAGCCATTGTCATCGATATGCATTCATGAACAATGGATAGCCATTGTCACTGATATGCATTCATTAACAATGGATAGCCATTGTCACTGATATGCATTCATTAACAATGGATAGCCATTGTCATCGATATGCATTCATTAACAATGGATAGCCATTGTCATTGATATGCATTCATTAACAATGGATAGCCATTGTCATCGATATGCATTCATTAACAATGGATAGCCATTGTCATCGATATGCATTCATTAACAATGGAAAGCCATTGTCATTGATATGCATTCATTAACAATGGATAGCCATTGTCACTGATATGCATTCATGAACAATGGAAAGCCATTGTCATTGATATGCATTCATTAACAATGGATAGCCATTGTCACTGATATGCATTCATTAACAATGGATATCCATTGTCATCGATATGCATTCATGAACAATGGATAGCCATTGTCATCGATATGCATTCATTAACAATGGATAGCCATTGTCACTGATATGCATTCATTAACAATGGATAGCCATTGTCATCGATATGCATTCATTAACAATGGATAGCCATTGTCATTGGTATGCATTCATTAACAATGGATAGCCATTGTCATTGATATGCATTCATTAACAATGGATATCCATTGTCATCGATATGCATTCATTAACAATGGATATCCATTGTCATTGATATGCATTCATTAACAATGGATATCCATTGTCATTGATATGCATTCATGAACAATGGATAGCCATTGTCATCGATATGCATTCATTAACAATGGATAGCCATTGTCATTGATATGCATTCATTAACAATGGATAGCCATTGTCATCGATATGCATTCATTAACATTGGATAGCCATTGTCATTGATATGCATTCATTAACAATGGAAAGCCATTGTCATCGATATGCATTCATTAACAATGGAAAGCCATTGTCATTGATATGCATTCATTAACAATGGAAAGCCATTGTCATCGATATGCATTCATTAACAATGGATAGCCATTGTCATTGATATGCATTCATTAACAATGGATAGCCATTGTCATTGATATGCATTCATTAACAATGGATAGCCATTGTCACTGATATGCATCCATTAACAATGGATAGCCATTGTTATCGATATGCATTCATTAACATTGGATAGCCATTGTTATCGATATGCATTCATTAACATTGGATAGCCATTGTCATCGATATGCATTCATTAACATTGGATAGCCATTGTTATCGATATGCATTCATTAACAATGGATAGCCATTGTCACTGATATGCATTCATTAACAATGGATAGCCATTGTCATCGATATGCATTGATTAACAATGGATATCCATTGTCATCGATATGCATTCATTAACAATGGGTGGCCATTGTCATTGATATGCATTCATTAACCCCCCCCTCCCCTGCTCCACTTCTCTCAAGAAGGGCTCACAAGTGATGCCATCACATCGACCCCCTCTATTTAAGGAACGAAACAGGAGGAGGATTTCTCCACGAGTCTGGCTGTCGCCTGATGAAGCCGGTGGTAATTACTGGGCGAAACGTCGCGGTACTCAAGATTGTAAACGCTGTGGCTTGGCTCTCCAACACACAACCGGTTAGTGCTGTACTAGTGGCGAATTGCCATGTTCTATTTACGTAAACAAACACTTGTCCAGTTATTAAACATTTTTTTTAAAACATCATCGCATTGTATACATTTCCCTTCGTCCGTTAAAGCATCACCCCCCCCCCATCTTGCAGCATCTTGCAGCACTCCACGTGCAAGGACCGAAAATGACCCCAAAGGCTCAACAGCGACACCACCCCCCCTCCTCCTCCACGAATCTCTCGCTCGCCTTCTCGCGCCGGGGATCAGCGCACACCCCGGGGTCAGCCACGCTCACGCACGCCCCTCCTACCGGGGTCAGCGCACGCCCCGGGTCAGCCACGCTCACCCACGACTCTCCTACCGGGGGTCAGTCCACGCCCCGGGTCAGCCACGCTCACGCACGACACTCCTACCCCCCCGGCCCCGGCCTATCGAGCGCCAGGAGTGCTTGTCGACCCGCGAGGGCGGCGGGTACGCCGCAGCGCGCCGTCGTCCCCACGTGCAATGTGCTCGCTCACTCACACTCACACTCACGCTCGCTCACGCTCGCGCTCACGCTCACACTCACGCTCACACTCATGCTCACGCTCACACTCATGCTCACGCGCACGCTCGCTCACACTCACGCTCGCTCACACTCACGCTCGCTCACACTCACGCTCGCTCACACGCACGCTCGCTCACACGCACGCTTGCTCACACGCACGCTCGCTCACACTCACGCACTCACGCTCGCTCACACTCATGCACTCACGCTCGCTCACACTCACGCTCGCTCACACTCACGTCGACCGCGCGCGGACCGAGCGCCCCGTCACTGCCGCTCCTGCTGCGTCGCGGCGGCGGCGGAACCGGCGGAACCGGCGGCGGCGACCGTCTCCCGGCGTGGGAGTCCCAGGCAGCCGATGCACAGCTGGTCCAGCCAGAGCGGCGCCTCGTGCTGCAGCGGCGCCCGGCGCGGGAAGAAGGTGTGCTGCAGGTCGTAGTTGAGCAGGCAGCTGACGCACGTCATGTAGACGTCGGCGAAGCGCGACAGCCGCCGGTTGAAGTACGTCGGGTTCTGGTGCGTGCGGAACAGGCTGCCGAACTGGGGGTTGAACAGGCTCTTGGTCACCGTTCTGCGTGGCGGGGGGTGGGGGGGGCGGTGGGGGTGGTGGGGGCGGTTAGAGTGGAAGAGAAATTGGGGAGGGATGGCCTACCTTGGCTCCTCCCACCCTCAACCAGTATATATACAAATACTGTTTCTTGGAATTTCTCTCACTTGATACAGCGATCGTGCTGTGACGGTTCCACCTGAAGACGGAGGCTTGTGTTGCCTCCGAAACGTCGTGATTTTTATTTTATTTTTATTTTACTTTTATTAATTTTTATTTTTTACCTACGTGACTTTACCGAAAAAACCTAAGAATAAGAACTCTTGGAACGAGTCGGCGTGTGCGGCATTGCCCGTTCTGGATCGATACGATCCCAGAGAGTGAGCGGGTGAGTGGGCGATTAAGTTTGCCAGTGGGCTGGTGGACGCGCAAGTGGGTGGGCAAGTTGGTTCGTGGGTGAGCGAGTATGTGGGTGAGTGGGTGAGTGAGTGGTGGGTGAGTGGGTATGTGGGTGAGTGAGTGAGTGAGTGGGGAAGTGGATGACCGAGTGGGTGAGCTAGTGCATTTTGAGCGAGTGAGCGAGAGGTTAGGGGGCGAGTGAGTGAGTGAGTGAGTGAGTGCTGGGTGAGTGGGTACGTGGGTGAGTGAGTAGGTGGAGTGAGTGAGTGAGTGGTGGGTGAGTGGGTTAGTGGGCGAGTGGGCAAGTGAGTGGGTCAGTAGGTGAGTGAGTGAGTTAGTGAGTGAATGAGTGAGTGTTGGGTGAGTGTTGGGTAAGTGGGTACGTGGGTGTGTGAGTGGGTGAGTGAGTGAGTGAGTGGGTGAGTGAGTGGGTGAGTGAGTGGGTGGGTTAGTGGGTGGGTTAGTGGGTGAGTGGGCAAGTGAGTGGGTCAATAGGTGAGTGAGTGGAGTGAGTGAGTGTTGGGCGAGTGGGTACGTGGGTGAGTGAGTGGGTGAGTGAGTGGGTGAGTGAGTGGGTGAGTGAGTGGGTGAGTGAGTGGGTGAGTGAGTGGGTGGGTTAATGGGCGAGTGGGCGAGTGAGTGGGTCAGTAGGTGAGTGAGTGAGTGAGTGTTGGGTGAGTGGGTACGTGGGTGAGTGAGTGGGTGAGTGGGTGGGTTAGTGGGCGAGTAGGCAAGTGAGTGGGTCAGTAGGTGAGCGAGTTAGTGAGTAAGTGAGTTAGTGAGTAAGTTAGTGAGTAAGTGAGTGAGTGAGTTAGTGAGTAAGTGAGTGAGTGAGTTAGTGAGTGAGTTAGTAAGTGGGTGAGTGAGTGAGTGAGCGAGCGAGTGAGCAGGCTGGTGGATGCGTTCTCACCGGAGCTCCTGGCGCTCACGGTCCCACTCTTGCACGACCTCGAGGCACTCGGGGCTCCGGTAAACCTGCCGAGCGCACGCAGCCACACGGCGGAGCACGCGGTGACGTACCGCACCACCACACAGGTGCGTGGTCATATCCCACAGGTGCGTGTCCTATCTCGTACAGGTACCGTCATATCAGTCACTCACACAGCTGCGCGTCTCAGCACAGAATCGTCAACTCGTGTCAACTCCTCCCACGCTCCTGCTCGACCCCCCCCCCCCCCCACGGCTGACTCATCCGCCCGCTCACCCGCCGGCTCACCCGCCCGCTCACCCGCCCGCTCACCCACCTGCTCACCCGCCCGCTCACCTGCTCACCCGCTCGCTCACCCGCCGGCTCACCCGCCGGCTCACCCGCCGGCTCACCCGCCGGCTCACCCGCCGGCTCACCCGCCGGCTCACCAGCCGGCTCACCCGCCCGCTCACCCGCCCGCTCACCCGCCCGCTCACCCGCCCGCTCACCCGCCCGCTCACCCGCCCGCTCACCCGCCCGCTCACCCTCCGGCTCACCCTCCGGCTCACCCTCCGGCTCACCCTCCGGCTCACCCGCCGGCTCACCCGCCGGCTCACCCGCCCGCTCACCCTCCGACTCACCCACCGGCTCACCCGCCCGCTCACCCTCCGGCTCACCCGCATGCTCACCCGCCGACTCACCCGCCGACTCACCCGCCGACTCACCCGCCGACTCACCCGCCGACTCACCCGCCGACTCACCCGCCGGCTCACCCGCCGGCTCACCCGCCCGCTCACCCTCCGACTCACCCACCGGCTCACCCGCCCGCTCACCCGCCGACTCACCCGCCGACTCACCCGCCGACTCACCCGCCGACTCACCCGCCGACTCACCCGCCGACTCACCCGCCGACTCACCCGCCGACTCACCCGCCGACTCACCCGCCGACTCACCCGCCGACTCACCCGCCGGCTCACCCGCCGGCTCACCCGCCGGCTCACCCGCCGGCTCACCCGCCGACTCACCCGCCGACTCACCCGCCGACTCACCCGCCGACTCACCCGCCGACTCACCCGCCGACTCACCCGCCGACTCACCCGCCGACTCACCCGCCGACTCACCCGCCGACTCACCCGCCGACTCACCCGCCGACTCACCCGCCGACTCACCCGCCCGCTCACCCGCCCGCTCACCCGCCCGCTCACCCGCCCGCTCACCCGCCCGCTCACCCGCCCGCTCACCCTCCGGCTCACCCGCCGGCTCACCCGCCCGCTCACCCGCCCGCTCACCCTCCGACTCACCCACCGGCTCACCCGCCCGCTCACCCTCCGACTCACCCGCCCGCTCACCCGCCCGCTCACCCTCCGGCTCACCCTCCGGCTCACCCGCCGGCTCACCCGCCGGATCACCCGCCCGCTCACCTGCCTACTCACCCGCCGGCTCACCCGCCCGCTCACCCGCCCGCTCACCCTCAGGCTCACCCGCCGGCTCACCCGCCCGCTCACCCGCCAGCTCACCCGCCAGCTCACCTGCATGCTCACCCGCTGGCTCACCCTCCCGCTCACCCTCCGACTCACCCACCGGCTCACCTCCGGCACACCCTCCGACTCACCCGCCCGCTCACCCTCCGGCTCACCTGCATGCTCACCCGCCGGCTCACCCGCCCGCTCACCCTCCGGCTCACCCGCCCGCTCACCCGCCCGCTCACCCGCCCGCTCACCCGCCCGCTCACCCGCCCGCTCACCCGCCGGCTCACCCGCCCGCTCACCCGCCCGCTCACCCGCCAGCTCACCCGCCCGCTCACCCGCCCGCTCACCCGCCCGCTCACCCGCCCGCTCACCCGCCGGCTCACCCGCCCGCTCACCCGCCGGCTCACCCGCCCGCTCACCCGCCGGCTCACCCGCCCGCTCACCCGCCCGCTCACCCTCAGGCTCACCTGCATGCTCACCCGCCAGCTCACCCGCCCGCTCACCCGCCCGCTCACCCGCCCGCTCACCTACCCGCTCACCCGCCCGCTCACCCGCCCGCTCACCCGCCCGCTCACCCGCCAGCTCACCTGCCTACTCACCCGCCCGCTCACCCGCCCGCTCACCTACCCGCTCACCCGCCCGCTCACCTGCATGCTCACCCGCCCGCTCACCCTCCGGCTCACCCGCCCGCTCACCCGCCCGCTCACCCGCCCGCTCACCCGCCCGCTCACCTGCATGCGGTCGATGAGCCCCGTGAGTGCCTGCAGCCAGGTGAGCTGGCGCGTGTACTCGGCCGAGTTGATGGTGTTGATCTCGTCGCGCAGCTCCGGGATGATGGCGCCCGTCCTCCAGCCGTGTCGCAGCGTCAGGTCCTGCCGGAGGAGGAGGAGGAGGAGGGGTGGCACCGCGGTCGCGCTGGTGATGGCGGCGGAGCTGGTCCTGGTGGCGTCGGCGGTGGGGTCGCCGGCGCTGTGGCCGATCTCGCAGTACGAGCCGGCCTGCTCCGCCTCGACCTGTGGTGTTGTGCGGTGGTGGTGGCGGTGGTGGTGGTGGTGTCGGTGGTGTCGGTAGTGGTAGTGGTGGCGCGCGTGCATGCATTATTAACGCGGCCATGAGAGTGTGTTTGAGAATGTAGAGCTATAGAGGAGTGGCGGGAGAGATAAATATATACATAGCGCTTCATGGAGGTGTTTCTCTATAGATGTGTATCTCTATAGATGTGTATCAGTATAGATGTGTATCAGTATAGAGTGTCAGTATAGATGTGTATCTCTATAGAGTGTCAGTATAGATGTGTATCTCTATAGATGTGTATCTCTATAGAGTGTCACTGCAGGTGTGTGTCACTCCAGATGTGTATCAGTATAGATGTGTGTCACTGCAGGTGTGTGTCACTCCAGGTGTGTGTCACTTAGGTGTGTGTCTTTCCAGATGTGTATCAGTATAGATGTGTGTCACTGCAGGTGTGTGTCACTCCAGGTGTGTGTCACTCCAGGTGTGTGTCACTTAGGTGTGTGTCTTTCCAGATGTGTATCAGTATAGATGTGTGTCACTGCAGGTGTGTGTCACTCCAGGTGTGCGTCACTCCAGATGTGTATCAGTATAGATGTGTGTCACTGCAGGTGCGTGTCACTGCAGGTGTGTGTCACTCCAGGTGTGTGTCACTCCAGATGTGTATCAGTATAGATGTGTGTCACTGCAGGTGTGTGTCACTCCAGGTGTGTGTCACTTAGGTGTGTGTCTTTCCAGATGTGTATCAGTATAGATGTGTGTCACTCCAGGTGTGTGCCACTCCAGGTGTGTGCCACTCCAGGTGTGTATCAGTATAGATGTGTGTCACTCCAGGTGTGTGTCACTGCAGGTGTGTGTCACTGCAGGTGTGTGTCACTGCAGGTGTGTGTCACTCCAGGTGTGTATCAGTATAGATGTGTGTCACTCCAGGTGTGTGTCACTGCAGGTGTGTGTCACTGCAGGTGTGTGTCACTCCAGGTGTGTATCAGTATAGATGTGTGTCAATCCAGATGTGTATCAGTATAGATGTGTGTCACTCCAGGTGTGTGTCACTGCAGGTGTGTGTCACTGCAGGTGTGTGTCACTGCAGGTGCGTGTCACTGCAGGTGCGTGTCACTGCAGGTGCGTGTCACTCCACATGCGTGTGTCTCTGTGTGGGCGAGCCGGGCCGCGGTACCGCGAGGTCGCTGTAGATGTGGTCCCCGAAGTAGAGCACGTGGGAGCCCACCCAGCCCGTGAGCCGCATGAACTCATAGAGGTTTCCCTGCGCGCGCCACCACACAACAGACAAAGGTCCCCCGCGTAGCCTGTAAGGGGCCGCCGGGGCGAGTGCCGCGAATGTTTACGTGCCGGTTCATCCAATCGTCACCGGTGCTGGCAGCCGTGAGCGCGAGTGGGACCGGCGTCTTCCCACGACACGCACGACACGCACACGCATGACACGCACACACGACACGCACGACACGCACGACACGCACACGCACGACACGCACACGCACGACACGCACACGCATGAGTGCACACACGCACGACACGCACGCCACGCACGACACGCACGACACGCACACGCACGCACGCACGACACGCATGACACGCATGACACACATGACACGCACATGCATGAGTGCACACGCACTAGCGCTCGCTCTCTCAATCACCGCTCAGGAGTCCAACTCGTCGGGCTGCTTTGTCGCTCGCAAGCTCGACGCTTTGGGCTTGCACGTACAGTACGGATACAGTGCGCACGAACTTTCTTCGCACCGTACGTAGCCGGCCGTGCAAGTCCACCCGGCCGAGTCCACCCGGCCGTTCAGAGTCCTCCTCGCTCCGTCACGTGGTCAACTCAATGATCGAGTCAACCCGACTCTTTGCAAGTCTCTATAGGTCTCCGTGCGAGCCTCTGGGTCTCTGTGCGAGTCAATGGGTCTCTAAGCAGGTCTCTATGTGAGTCTATGTGTCCGAACGTGAGTCTATGAGTGAACCCACTTTGTCTCTATGCAATTCTATGGGTCTCTACGTGAGCCTGCGGGTCTCTGCGTGGGTCTATGGGTCTCTGTGTGAGTCTACGGGTCTCTGGGCAAGTCTACGGGTTTCTACGTGAGTCTACGGGTCTCTGTGTGAGTCTATGGGTCTCTGCATGAGTCTATGGGTCTCTGTGTGAGTCTACGGGTCTCTGCGTGAGTCTACGGGTCTCTGCGTGAGTCTGTGTCTCTGTGTGAGTCTATGGGTCTCTGCATGAGTCTATGGGTCTCTGCATAAGTCTATGGGTCTCTGTGTGAGTCTACGGGTCTCTGCGTGAGTCTATGGGTCTCTGCATGAGTCTATGGGTCTCTGCATAAGTCTATGGGTCTCTGTGTGAGTCTACGGGTCTCTGTGTGAGTCTATGGGTCTCTGCATGAGTCTATGGGTCTCTGCATAAGTCTATGGGTCTCTGTGTGAGTCTACGGGTCTCTGCATGAGTCTGTGTCTCTGCATGAGTCTATGGGTCTCTGTGTGAGTCTACGGGTCTCTGTGTGAGTCTACGGGTCTCTGGGTGGGTCTACGGGTCTCTGTGTGAGTCTATGGGTCTCTGTGTGAGTCTACGGGTCTCTGCATGAGTCTATGGGTCTCTGTGTGAGTCTACGGGTCTCTGTGTGAGTCTACGGGTCTCTGCGTGAGTCTACGGGTCTCTGTGTGAGTCTACGGGTCTCTGCGTGAGTCTACGGGTCTCTGTGTGAGTCTACGGGTCTCTGTGTGAGTCTACGGGTCTCTGCGTGAGTCTACGGGTCTCTGCATAAGTCTATGGGTCTCTGTGTGAGTCTACGGGTCTCTGTGTGAGTCTACGGGTCTCTGCATGAGTCTATGGGTCTCTGTGTGAGTCTACGGGTCTCTGTGTGAGTCTACGGGTCTCTGTGTGAGTCTACGGGTCTCTGCATGAGTCTACGGGTCTCTGTGTGAGTCTACGGGTCTCTGCGTGAGTCTATGGGTCTCTGTGTGAGTCTACGGGTCTCTGGGTGGGTCTACGGGTCTCTGTGTGAGTCTACGGGTCTCTGTGTGAGTCTACGGGTCTCTGGGTGGGTCTATGGGTCTCTGTGTGAGTCTACGGGTCTCTGTGTGAGTCTACGAGTCTCTATGCGAGTATACGAGTCTCTATGTGAGTCTGGGTCTCTGAGTGGCGGTGAGGAGGGGGTGAGGAGGAGGAGGAGGTGGCGGGGGAGAGTGGGGAGACGTGGCGGTACCTGCTTGTACACCTCGCCCTTGTGCAGAGCCGTGATGCGGTCCCACTGGAGTCCACCCTGCGCGTCCAGCCGGCGGAACGGTCTAGGTGACACACGCACACACACACATTGTACACACACACATTGTACACACACACACATCGTACACATACACACAGTGTACACACACACACACATCGTACACACACACACAGTGTACACACACACAGTGTACACACACACACACATCGCACACACACACAGTGTACACACACACATCGCACACACACATACACATCGTACACACACACACAGTGCACACACACACACACAGTGTACACACACACACACAGTGTACACACACACAGAGTGTACACACACACACAGTGTACACACACACACAGTGTACGCACACACAGAGTGTACACACACACACAGTGTACACACACAGTGTACACACACACACAGTGTACACACACACAGTGTACACACACAGTGTACACACACAGTGTACACACACACATAGTGTACACACAGAAACAGTGCACACACACACACAGTGCACACACACACACAGTGCACACACACACACAGTGCACACACACACACAGTGCACACACACACAGTGCACACACACACAGTGCACACACACACAGTGCACACACACACAGTGCACACACACACACACAGTGTACACACACACACACAGTGCACACACACAGTGCACACACACACACAGTGTACACACACACACACAGTGCACACACACAGTGTACACACACACACACAGTGTACACACACACAGTGCACACACACAGTGTACACACACACACACAGTGTACACACACACAGTGTACGCACACACACACGTGGGCTCACTTCCGCTTGTCGTTGAAGAAGCTCGGCTTGTCGGCCTTCACGATGACCACGTCAAAGAGGTCCCTCCAGTCCTTCCCCACCATGTACCGCATGCCCTTGTCGCTACAAAGACAAAGATCCCCCGTGTAGCCTGAACAGACTTTCGGGACAAGTGCTGTTAGCGAGCACCTATGAAGGCCGGCACGGCGCACGAGGGGGTGGGTGGCCAGCACCACGCCCGACCGCCTTTGTCTCCCCAGTGGCGATGTTTACTACACACCGCACCAGGTACTCATTTGAGGCCGAGTCGACCTAGGGGAGGCCCAGGACCGGTTCAGATAATTGTCACCGGTGTTGGCCGTGAGCGGGAATCGAACTCTGGTCGCCAGGTTCGTAGCGCAGCGTAGCGCTAACCGCTACACCACCACTCCATACACTCACACACACACATACTCCCATACACTCACACTCATTTACAAAGATCCCCCGTATAGCCTTAACAGAATGTTGGGGCAAGTGCTGTTAGCGAGGACCTACACATATACAAAGATCCCCCGTAGAGTCTTAAGATTGTTGGGGCAAGTGCTGTTAGCGAGCACCTACACTCACACACACTCACACGCACACACACGCACACACACACACTCACACACACTCACACACACTCACACGCACTCCCACGCACTCACACACACTCACACAAACTCACACCCACTCACACACTCACACACAACAACAACAACCGCCATTCGCCACTAAGTGGCGGTGACGTCACCACGACGCTTGTGCCAGGCCATGTGCACCCTGAGGCCACGTGAAGTGTCGAACGCCCGCTGACAGGAGGTCACGGGGCAGACCCAGGTGCCACGGGTCGACTGACCGAGATGACCGAGATGACTGGCTGATGCACCACCTGTGCCCCCTACTGTGCCAACTTGCTGTGCTTTAGCCACTCGGCGCTCCGCTCGTTGTTGTGAGCGTCGCTCCTCCGCCCTCCGTTGTTGTTGGAGTGCGACTGCCTCCAACTGCCCAGTAGCGTCCTTCACGAGCCTCCTCCACTGAGGCCGATCTTGACACCGCTGGCACCAGTCATCGGCAAGTCCACTCAGCTCCACGTCCTCCTGTACCACATCACTCCATCTCTTCTCTAGCCCGTGCCGCGCCCGTTTAGCCCCCTCGATCCGGCCGAACAAAAGCTGTTTAGGCATGCGGTGGCTGGGCATGCGGGCTACATGACCCAGCCAACGCAGCCTTGCCTGCCGGAGGAGCTCACTGATGGGACTTTGCCCAGATCTTTCAAGGACTTGTGAGCTCCTCACACAATCCAGCCTGGTTAAACCCAGGATGGATCGTAGGCAGGCCAGCCTAAATGTTTCCAACCGGCGAAGATGCTCCACTAGGGGGGTCCACGTTTCGCAAGCGTAGAGAAGGGAGGGAATGACCGTGGCCGAGAAGACCTGAACCTTCGTGCGGAGCGACAGACCAGGTAGCTTCCACACAGCGTTACGCAACCGATGAAAAGATATTGCCGCTCGACTGATTCGGAGTGAGACCTCTGCTGATAAACTGCAGCCGGTCATAAGCACACTGCCCAGGTATGGGAAACTCTCCACTCTCTCCACAACTGCCCCATCACCGATTGGGAGTTGTGGGGGTGGAGTGCCCGATGGTACAAAATACCCAGGCAGGTGCTTAGTTTTGGTGGGGCTGATGGTAAGGCCCCACCTCTTAGTGGCACGCTCCAGTCTCAGCAGCAGCGTCTCCAACTCCTCTTCTGAATGAGCAGCTATTACCAAATCATCGGCATACATAACGTGGTTGACCAATAGGGAGCCATCCCTTGATCGCACCCGGGCGTCGATCAGCCTCCCATTATATCTGTACCAAATGGTAATTCCCCCGGTACAGCTATTGAAGGCTTCACGAACTACGCAGTCGAAATAGATGTTAAATAATGTGGGAGCCAGAGGACATCCCTGTCGCACCCCAAGGTGTACAGGGAAAGGCTCCGACTCCCGGCCACGTAGTTTTACCCGGGCCCGCTCACCATCATGAAGGTCCTTAATGATCGTGAGCAGAGGGTCAGGGACTCCGAAAGCACGAAGAACAACCCAGAGCCCAGTCCTACTGATGGTATCATAGGCCTTGACCAGGTCAATAAAGCAGAGATGTAGGTCTTTTTGGAATTCCCTACACCTCTGCTGTAGCAGACGGACAGAAAATATGGCATCTGTGCAGGACCGCCCTTTCCTGAAACCGCATTGGGGCTCCGCAAGCCTCTCCTCAGCGTGCCTAGCAAGGCGATGTTGAATAATCCTTGCCAGGACCTTACCCGGCACACTGAGGAGTGAGATGCCCCTGTAGTTGTTACAGTCGGTACGGTCCCCCTTCTTAAAGAGGGGGACCACCAGGGCATCCTTCCAGTCCTGCGGAACCCGTCCAGTGGTCCAGACTGTTGTTATGATGTCATATAGGGCAGTCTGTGCACAAACGCCACCCTCCCTCAGCATTTCGCTTGGGAGATCATCTCTGCCCGGTGCCTTCCCTGGTCTCAGACTCCGGATCGCCCTCAGTACTTCCTCAACAGCTGGTACCTCAGCCAGCCACTCACAGGGGGTGACCTCTTCCAATATTTGAAGCACCGCAGCCTCAGCAGGGTTATCCCCACTTTGTGCCATGATGTTTTCCTGGCTGAGAGATTTTCCCTCCCCCAGGACCTCACAGAAATGCTCAGCAAATCTGCAAACCTGTCCCTGGGGGTCGGAGATTGGATCACCGTTTTTTCCTCTAATGATGGTAATAGGTGTGGCGCTGCAGGTTACTTTTTTGATGGAGTTAAATAGTGATTTGTGATCGCGGGCCACTGAGGCAGACTCCATCTCCTCAGCAACCCGCGACCACCACCCATCCTTACAGCGCCTTACGGCTCTCCGAACCTCCGAGCGAAGGCTGCGGTAAACCTCCTCACTCTCTGACGTGGGATGCTGTAGGCGATGAGAGTGGGCCTGTCGCTTTTTCTCAATTAACCTGAACACCTCCTCCGTCAGCCAGGGTTTCTGGGGAGGTCTGGACCGCGTACCCAAAGCAGCCATTGCAGCTGCATCAGTCACAATCTTAAACCTCGCCCATTTACCCTCGACATCAGGTGGAGTGGGGGACGATGCCAACCCCAGCTGCAAGCAATGATGAAATTCTCGCTTGCAACTTTCATCAGCTAGCTGAGACCAGGCCACTTTTGGTTGGAATAGGGTCCTGGGTGTACACCCACCACCGGAGTGGAAGAATGGCAGGCGCATCTTACAGATGACTAGTCGATAGTCAGAGGTCAGATCAGCTCCACGGTAGGTCCTGGTGTCAAGGACATGGGCTCGCATCCGCTGGTCCGTCACTATGTAGTCCAGCAGATGTTCTTGCTTGGACCCGGCATGTATCCATGATGTTGTGTGGATGCGCCAATGCCGGAAGAGCGTGTTGGTAATTACAAGCCCATGGGCTGCACAAAAATCTAGCAGCCTCCTACCGTTATTATTGAGCTGATCTGGCCCATGCCTTCCAATCACTCCAGACCAGGTGCCAGCATCATGACCAACTCGGGCATTGAAGTCACCCAACAAGATGACTCTGTCCCGAGTGGCCACTTTAGCCAGCACCTGTGACAGGAGGTCATAGAAAGCGTCTGACTCATCGGCTTTGCCTGCATCCCTCCACGGATGTTCGTCTTCGGTGGGGGCATAAGTAACCACGACCACCACTCCTCGCCTCTGGTTGATGGGAAGGCGAGCCCAAAGTATCCTGGGGCTTACAGCTTCCCACACCTCACCGCCACGCTCCCACGCCCCCTTCATTCTTTTGTTCAGAAGAAGAGCCACACCCTGTTGTTTGGCAGTCTCCTGCCCCGAGTAGAGGACTGTCCACCCCTCATGGTGGCAGGATCCAGAACCGGTCCACCGGACCTCCTGAATGCCACAAAGATCCAGGCGGTACCGGTCCAGCTCCCGACAGAGGAGTGGCAGCCTCTCCTCCGCAGTGAGCGTTCGAACATTCCACGTGGCCATCCGCAATGGTTTTTCGTTGTTTCTGGAGGAGCCCCGAGGGTGAAAATTCAATCTCCTGGCTCCGCCAAATGGGGTTTGGCCAGGAGACATCATAAAAGCCTGACCCCCCGGGGCCTCCGGCACAAGCTTATTAATTACAGGTTTATGTTTAATTCGTAGTTTAGTGGTGGTTAATTGAAGGTGGAGGGGTTACCAGCCCCTCGCACCCGTCCAGAGCCCCCGTTTAGCCACTGTGGTGGTCACAGACGCCATGAGGGGAGAGGCCAATGGGCATTGGCCCTCCCCCCACAGCACTGCCCACGACAGTGTTGCCCGTCCGGCACCGCGACGAGGTAGGAGGTTGTTTTGCCTCACACACACTCACTCCCACACACTCACACACACTCACACACACTCACACACACTCGCACTCACACGCACTCGCACTCACACGCACTCGCACTCACACGCACTCACACACACTCCCACACACTCACACACACTCGCACTCACACACACTCACACACTTGGAGCCACATGGCAGAATTGAGCCGAGCTGTAAAATCCCGCCCCCCCCCCCAGGCTAAACAAGCCATGGCCCGAGCCATGAGCAACCTATGGGGGGGGGGGGGGGGGTTACAAATGGGCTCGGTAGAAATCTGCGGAAGCCCCTGTGACAAAGGGGACAGAATAAACGGGGACTCTACTTTAGGCTTGGCTTCTTGGTTTGTTTGAACGGCAGATGGTGCCGCACCGTGTTACAGACCCACCCAGACCTTACTGGTCACCCCGTGCCCCTCATAACATCTCAACGTTCATCCTGCAAAGTCCCATCACCAGGGATCGTCAATGACGATGCCAATGACGATGCATCATCGAATGCTTCTCTCGAGTAATCAGAGTGATGGGATTACCACCCCGGGGTATGGGGGGGCAGCGAGGTTCCAGCTTCACGCTCTCCGCTTGGTCCGGTTACCGAGCCGATAGTCGACAGAGTAACCGGATTACCGGAGAGACCAGATTGCTAGAGTAATCGGATTACTAGCATAACCACATTGCTAGCGTAACGGGATTACTATAGTGATTACTAAAGTAGAGTAATGGGATTACCAGAGCGACCAGATTGCTAGAGTAATCAGATTACTAGCGTGACAATATTACTAGAGTGACGGGATTAATAGAGTGATCGGATTACTAAAGTAATGGGATTACCAGAGCGACCAGATTACTAGAGTAATCGGATTACTAGAGTAGCGGGATTACTAGAGTAACGGGATTACCAGAACGACCAGATTGCTAGAGTAATCGGACTACTAGCGTAACTATATTACTAGAGTGACGGGATTAATAGAGTGACCGGATTACTAAAGTAATGGGATTACTAGAGCGACCAGATTGCTAGTGATCGGATTACTAGCGTAACCAGATTGCTAGAGTAACTGGATCACTAGAGTAACTGGATTACTATAGTGATCAGATTACTATAGTAATGGGATTACATGTGATCGGATTACTAGAGTGACCAGATTGCTAATGTGATCGGATTACTAGAGTAACGGGATTACTAGAGTAACGGGATTACTAGAGTAACGGGATTACTAGAGCAACGTGATTACTATAGTAACGGGATTACTAGAGCAACGGGATTACTATAGTAATGGGATTACTAGAGCAACGGGATTACTAGAGCAACGGGATTACTAGAGCAACGGGATTACTATACTAACGGGATTACTAGAGTAACAGGATTACTAGAGTAACGGGATTACTATACTAACGGGACTACTAGAGTAACAGGATTACTAGAGCAACGGGATTACTAGAGTAACGGGCTTACTAGAGTAACGGGCTTACTAGAGTAACGGACTTACTATATTAACAGGATTACTATAGTAACGGGCTTACTGTAGTAACGGGATTACTATAGTAACGGAATTACTAGAGTAACTGGATTGCTAGAGTAACGGGATTACTATATTAACGGGATTGCTAGAGTAACGGGATTGCTAGAGTAAAGGGATTACTATATTAACGGGATTACTAGAGTAACTTGCATACTAGAGTAACGGAATCACCATAGTAACGGGATTACTATAGTAACGAGATTCCTCTAGCAACGGTATTACTATAGTAACGGGATTACTATAGTAACGGGATTGCTAGAGTAACGGGATTGCTATAGTAACGGGATTACTAGAGTAATGGGATTACTATAGTAAATGGATTACTAGAGTAACGGGACTACTATAGTAACGGGATTACTAGAGTAATGGGATTACTATGGTGAAGGGATTGCTAGAGTAACGGGATTACTATAGAGGGGATTACTAGAGTAATGGGATTACTATAGTAAAGGGATTACTAGAGTAACGGGATTACTATAGAGGGGATTACTAGAGTAATGGGATTAATATAGTAAAGGGATTACTAGAGTAACGGGATTACTATAGAGGGGATTACTAGAGTAATGGGATTACTATAGTAAAGGGATTACTAGAGTAACGGGATTACTATAGAGGGGATTACTAGAGTAATGGGATTACTATAGTAAAGGGATTACTAGAGTAACGGGATTACTATAGAGGGGATTACTAGAGTAATGGGATTACTATAGTAAAGGGATTACTAGAGTAACGGGATTACCATAATAACGGGATTACTATAGTAACGGGATTACTAAAGTAACGGGGTTACTGGAGTAAACGGCGGTTCCTCACACGAAGCTGAAGGGACTGTTGGTGATGAGGAAGAGCTTCTTGCCGCTGGCGGTCAACTTGTGGAGGATGTCGTGGGTCTCCTTGCCGTGCAGGATGTAGCGCTCTGCAGACGCAGCGGAGGCACCGGGTAGGGACACAGACAGGGGGAGAGACACGCAGAGAGGCACGGAGAGAGACAGAGAGAGCGAGAGCGAGAGAGACAGAGAGAGACGGAGAGAGACACAGAGAGAGACGGAGAGAGACACAGAGAGAGACAGAGAGAGAGAGACATAGAGAGCGAGAGACAGATAGAGACAGAGAGACACGGAGAGAGACAGACAGGAGGAGAGAGAGACAGAGAGACACGAAGAGAGACACGGAGAGAGACAGAGAGAGAGCGAGAGAGAGAGATGGAGGGACATGGAGAGACAGGAGGAGAGAGACGGAGAGACACGGAGAGAGACAGAGAGAGAGACAGAGAGAGAAACAGCGAGAGAGACAGAGAGACAGAGTGAGACAGCGAGAGAGACACGGAGAGAGATGAAGAAGCGACACAGAGAGAGAGACAGGAGCATGAGCGATCACGCGAACTCCGGTCATCCTCACCAGCGGCTTTTGGCTCGCCATCAAACGAAGACGGTGGTCACCGCATTGCGCTTCTGTGGCCGTCTGGAACGCTCTTCCTCCTTCCGATATTAGGAAGCCACTTTGAAATCACCATCATCTAGATGGAAAACTCGTTTCTTTAGACTTGCTTTTTGTGTTTTTTCCTTCCCCCGCACCTCCGATAAGCACGCTTGGCTACGTACGTACGCTTGTGTGTGTGTACGCTTGTGTGTGCGTGTACGCTTGTGTGTGCGTGTACGCTTGTGTGTGCGTGTACGTATGTGTGTGTGTACATATGTGTGTGTGTACGCTTGTGTGTGTGTACGCTTGTGTGTGCGTGTACATATGTGTGTGTGTACATATGTGTGTGTGTACGCTTGTGTGTGTGTACGCTTGTGTGTGCGTGTACATATGTGTGTGTGTACATATGTGTGTGTGTACGCTTGTGTGTGCGTGTACGCTTGTGTGTGCGTGTACATATGTGTGTGTGTACATATGTGTGTGTGTACGCTTGTGTGTGTGTACGCTTGTGTGTGCGTGTACATATGTGTGTGTGTACATATGTGTGTGTGTACGCTTGTGTGTGCGTGTACGTATGTGTGTGTGTACGTATGTGTGTGTGTACGCTTGTGTGTGCGTGTACGTATGTGTGTGTGTACGCTTGTGTGTGTGTACGCTTGTGTGTGCGTGTACGTATGTGTGTGTGTACGTATGTGTGTGTGTACGCTTGTGTGTGTGTACGCTTGTGTGTGTGTGTACGCTTGTGTGTGTGTGTACATATGTGTGTGTGTACGCTTGTGTGTGCGTGTACGTATGTGTGTGTGTACGCTTGTGTGTGCGTGTACGTATGTGTGTGTGTACGCTTGTGTGTGCGTGTACGTATGTGTGTGTGTACGCTTGTGTGTGCGTGTACGCTTGTGTGTGTGTACGCTTGTGTGTGCGTGTACGTATGTGTGTGTGTGTACGTATGTGTGTGTGTACATATGTGTGTGTGTACGCTTGTGTGTGCGTGTACGTATGTGTGTGTGTACGCTTGTGTGTGTGTACGTATGTGTGTGTGTACATATGTGTGTGTGTACGCTTGTGTGTGCGTGTACGTATGTGTGTGTGTACGCTTGTGTGTGTGTACGTATGTGTGTGTGTACATATGTGTGTGTGTACATATGTGTGTGTGTACGCTTGTGTGTGCGTGTACGTATGTGTGTGTGTACGCTTGTGTGTGTGTACGTATGTGTGTGTGTACATATGTGTGTGTGTACGCTTGTGTGTGCGTGTACGTATGTGTGTGTGTACGCTTGTGTGTGCGTGTACGTATGTGTGCGTGTACGCTTGTGTGTGCGTGTACATATGTGCGGTAGTGTAGCGGTTAGCGCGCTGCGCTACGAACCTGGCAACCCAGGTTCAATTCCCGCTCACGGCCAACACCAGTTACGATTATCTGAACCGGTGGCCCGGGCTTCCCCTAGGTCGACTCAGCCTCAAATGAGTACCTGGTATGACGTGTAAGCATCACCACTGGGGAGACAAATGCGGCTGGGCGTGGTGTTAGCAATCCACCCCCTCGTGTGCCGTGCCAGCCTTCACAGGTGCTCGCTAACAGCACTTGCCCCAACAGTCTGTTAAAGGCTATACGGGGGATCTTTATCTTTGTACATACCGTGTCTGCGCGCGCGTGTGTGTGTACGTGCGTGTGTGTGTGTGTGTACGTCTCTGGGGGCAGTTGGCTGGGGGGCAGTTCCCTGGGGGCAGTTCCCTGGGGGCAGTTCCCTGGGGGCAGTTCCCTGGGGGCAGTTCCCTGGGGGCAGTTGGCTGGGGGGCAGTTCCCTGGGGGCAGTTCCCTGGGGGCAGTTCCCTGGGGGCAGTTCCCTCGTGTCGGGAGTCTGATTGGACTGGAAGCTCCATTGTTTAATTTGGTAGAGGGGGGGGGGGGCGATCGCATGTCCCAGCGGTGGCGCTTTCACCACTTTGTTGGAGAGGTTCGCGGTTCGAATCCAGCAGCCCGCCCTGGTTAATGCACTCTCTGGCCCCAAGATCGTGGCGACGGCTGCAGCATGGGGCGTCTGGCGCGTCACGCGTGCACCCAACTCACCGAGATCCTTTTCAATCAACTTGTACATCACTCCCCTGGTGTGGACATCCTTCACCGAATCCTGCGGACACACACCGATCGTCGCCGTCGGCGTCATCACTGCAGTCGTCATCATCATCGTCGTCATCGTGGTCGTCGTCGTCATCGTCATCATCGTCGTCATCATCGTCATCGTCATCGTCGTCGTCGTCATCGTCATCATCATCGTCGTCGTCATCATCGTCATCATCATCGTCGTCGTCGTCATCGTCATCATCATCATCATCGTCATCATCATCGTCGTCGTCATCATCGTCATCATCATCGTCGTCGTCATCGTCGTCGTCATCATCGTCATTGTCATCGTCATCGTCGTTATCATCGTGGTCGTCGTCATCCACGGGCATCGTCACCGGAGGTTCGCTTGAACTGATCACCGGAGGGTAGTTCTGCGACATCCGCTTCTGCGGACCGCTCTGCCACGCGGGTTGAGGCGGGGGCTGCACCGCCCCGGCGACGCGACGCCGAGAGCGGCGCCCAGTCGGCAGAGATTTTGTGCAAAACGGCGGCGGGTCGCAACTTTTATGGCCGGTGGTCAACCGGGGCCCGGCGTTTTGACCTGGACACCGGATCGCTGCCCTCCCAGAGCCCCGACTCCCGTGGCTCACGCCAGATCGAACTCCGGCGCGTGACGCCCAGCTCACCGAGCGACACAGATTCGGAGCGACACGAGGTGCGCGTGTGTGCGCCATAACCACAACCGCCACCACCAACAACAATAACAACAACAACCGCCATTCGCGGCTAGGTGGCAGTGACGTCACCACGGCGCTTGTGCCAGGCCAAGTGCACTTTAAGGCCACGTGAGGTGTTCAACTCCCGCTGGCAGGAGGTCACGGAACAGACCCAGGTGCAGCAAAAAGCCACTGCCACCACCATTACAACCACAATCACCACAACCACCACAACCACCACCACCACAACCACCACAAACCTTCCTCTGAATATTTCTATGAAGCATCGTCACGTTGCGATTTTAGCCACCATCTTCCAATATATGTTGGGTGTCAGGCGCGGTGGGCGTGTGGGTGTGGTGGGCGTGTGGTGGGCGTGTGGGTACGGTGGGCGTGTGGGTACGGTGGGCGTGTGGGTGTGGTGGGGGTGGTGGGTATGGTGGGCGTGTGGTTGTGGTGGGGGTGGTGGTTGTGGTGGGTGCGGTGGGCGTGTGGGTGCGGTGGGCGTGTGGTTGTGGTGGGGGTGGTGGGTGTGGTGGGCGTGTGGGTGTGGTGGGCGTGGTGGTTGTGGTGGGGGTGGTGGGTGCAGTGGGGGTCTGGGTTGCGGTGGCCATCTTGATGCGGTGAGGTGTGGATGTGGTGGACGTGACGGGTGCGGTGGGTGCGGTGGGTGTGTGGGTGCGGTGGGTGTGTGGGTGCGGTGGGTGTGTGGGTGCGGTGGGTGTGTGGGTGCGGTGGGTGTGTGGGTGCGGTGGGTGTGTTGGTGCGGTGGGTGTGTGGGTGCCGTGGGTACGCGAGTGCGGTGGGTGTGTGGGTGCGGTGGCCCTGGTGGGTGTGGTGGGCGTGTGGTTGGGGTGGGCAGCCAGGCCGATGGGAAGGCCGCCACGCCGGCCGGCGGGCAGCTGGCGCGGCGCGCACCGTCACGTCCTTGTAGAGGTGGACGGGGTCGTAGTCGATGTTGTTGCTCAGGAAGTAGTCGTTGACGCAGGACAGCAGCATCATCTCGGGCAGCGAGAAGATGTCCATGAACTGCTTCATGGAGCTCCCCTGCACGCGACAGGCAACCGCGGCGAGTGAGTGAGCGGGCGAGTGAGCGAGTGGGCGAGTGAGTGGGCGAGTGAGTGGGCGAGTGAGTGAGTGAGCGGGTGAGCGAGCGAGCGAGAGGGCGAGTGAGCGGGCGAGTGAGCGGGCGAGTGAGCGGGCGAGTGAGTCAGCAGGTGAGAGAGCGGGTGAGCGAGCGGGCGAATGAGTCAGCAGGCGAGTGAGTGGGCGAGTGAGCGGGCGAGTGAGCAGGCGAGTGAGCGGGCGGGCGAATCAGCGGGCGAGTGAGTCAGCAGGCGAATGAGAGGGCGAGTGAGCGGGCGAGCGAGCGCGGGCGAGTGATCAGGCGAGCGGGCGAGTCAGCAGACGAGTGAGCGGGCGAGTGAATGGGCGAGTGAGCAGGCGAATGAATGGGCAAGTGGGCGAGTGAGCGAATAAGCGGGCGACTGAGTGGGCGAGTGAGTCAGCGGGCGAGTGAGCAGACGAACGAGGTCGCGTGGCTGCCACCGCCGCCGCACCGCCCGGCCGCCCGCACGCACTGCCGCCCTCTTCACCACGCACGGACTGCCGCCCTCTTCACCACGCACGCACGCACGCACTGCCGCCCTCTTCACCACGCACGCACTGCCGCCCTCTTCACCACGCACGGCAGAGTGAGGAGACGCGTGGGAGTCGCCCCCTCGCCCCCTCGCCCAATCGGCAACTCGCCCAATTGGCCACTCACACTCAATCTGCGAATCTCGTCCACTCGCCCCCTTACCCACTCACCCACTCGCCCAATCGGCCACTCGCCCAATCGGCCACTCGTCCAATCGGCCACTCGCCCAATCGGCCACTCGTCCAATCGGCCACTCGCCCACTCGGCCACTTCGCCCAATCGGCCACTCGCCCAATCGGCCACTCGTCCAATCGGCCACTCGCCCACTCGGCCACTCGCCCAATCGGCCACTCGCCCACCTTGCCGTAGAAGTCGCTCATCTGGTCGAGTGGGACGTGCGTGCCGTCGTACAGCGAGCGAACCTCCTCCTCCGACACGGGGCTCAGGCCCCTGGGGGCAACGGGGGAGAGAGTGGAAAGAGACGGGGGGGGGGAGAGAGGGGGGGGGGAGAGAGAGGGGGGGGAGAGAGAGGGGGGGAAAGAAAGGGGGGGGGGAGAGAGAGGGGGGGAAAGAGAGGGGGGGAGAGAGAGGGGGGGGGAGAGGGGGGGGGAGAGAGAGGGGGGGAGAGAGAGGGGGGGAAAGAGAGGGGGGGGGAGAGGGGGGGAAAGAGAGGGGGGGGGGAGAGAGAGGGGGGGAAAGAAAGGGGGGGGGGAGAGAGAGGGGGGGAAAGAGAGGGGGGGAGAGAGAGGGGGGGGGAGAGGGGGGGGGAGAGAGAGGGGGGGGAGAGGGGGGGAAAGAGAGGGGGGGGAGAGAGGGGGGGAGAGAGAGAGGGGGGGGGAGAGGGGGGGAAAGAGAGGGGGGGGAGAGAGAGGGGGGGGAGAGGGGGGGAAAGAGAGGGGGGGGAGAGAGAGGGGGGGGAGAGGGGGGGAAAGAGAGGGGGGGGAGAGAGAGGGGGGGGAGAGAGAGGGGGGGGAGAGGGGGGGAAAGAGAGGGGGGGAGAGAGAGGGGGGGAGAGAGGGGGGAAAGAGAGGGGGGGAGAGAGGGGGGGAGAGAGAGAGGGGGGGGGAGAGGGGGGAAAGAGAGGGGGGGGAGAGAGAGGGGGGGGAGAGGGGGGGAAAGAGAGGGGGGGGAGAGAGAGGGGGGGGAGAGGGGGGGAAAGAGAGGGGGGGGAGAGAGAGGGGGGGGAGAGAGAGGGGGGGGAGAGGGGGGAAAGAGAGGGGGGGGAGAGAGAGGGGGGGAGAGAGGGGGGAAAGAGAGGGGGGGGAGAGAGAGGGGGGGAAAAAAAGGGGGGGGAGAGAGAGGGGGGGAAAGAGAGGGGGGGAGAGAGAGGGGGGGGGAGAGAGAGGGGGGGGAGAGGGGGGGAAAGAGAGGGGGGGGAGAGAGAGGGGGGGAGAGAGAGAGGGGGGGGGAGAGGGGGGGAAAGAGAGGGGGGGGAGAGAGAGGGGGGGGAGAGGGGGGGAAAGAGAGGGGGGGGAGAGAGAGGGGGGGGAGAGGGGGGGAAAGAGAGGGGGGGGAGAGAGAGGGGGGGGAGAGGGGGGGAAAGAGAGGGGGGGAGAGAGAGGGGGGGGGAGAGGGGGGGAAAGAGAGGGGGGGGGTGAGAGAGGGGGGGGAGAGAGAGGGGGGGGAGAGAGAGGGGGGGGAGAGGGGGGGGGGAGAGAGGGGGGGGGAAAGAGAGGGGGGGGAAAGAGAGGGGGGGGAGAGAGAGGGGGGGGAGAGGGGGGGAAGAGAGGGGGGGGAGAGAGAGGGGGGGGGAGAGGGGGGGAAAGAGAGGGGGGGGGTGAGTGAGAGGGGGGGAGAGAGAGGGGGGGGGAGAGAGAGGGGGGAGGAGAGAGCGGGGGGGAGGGGAGTGGGGGAGGGAGAGAGTGAGGGGGGGAGTGGAGGGGGGGGGAGAGAGAGGGGGGGGGGTGAGGGGGGGAAGAGAGGGGGGGGGGAGTGAGGGGGGGGGGAGAGAGAGGGGGGGGGAGAGGGGGGGAAAGAGAGGGGGGGGGAGAGTGAGGGGGGCGAGAGAGAGGGGGGGGGGGGAGGGGGGGAAAGAGTGGGGGGGGAGAGAGAGGGGGGGGAGAGAGAGGGGGGGAGGAGAGAGCGGGGGGGAGGGGAGAGGGGGAGGGAGAGAGAGAGGGGGGGAGAGAGGGGGGGGGAGAGTGAGGGGGGGGGGGAGGGGGGGGAAGAGTGGGGGGGGGTGAGGGGGGGGGGAGAGAGAGGGGGGGGGAGAGGGGGGGAAAGAGAGGGGGGGGAGTGAGTGGGGGGGAGAGTGGTGGGGGGGGGGTGGGGGGGGAAGAGTGAGGGGCGGAGTGTGAGGGGGGGGGGAAAGTGTGGGGGGGGAGTGTGGGGGGGGGAGTGGGGGGGATGAGAGGGGGGGGAAGAGAGGGGGGAGGGAGAGAGGGGGGAGGGAGAGAGGGGGGGGGGGAGAGAGAGGGGGGGGGGGGAGAAAGAGAGGAGGGAGATGAGAGAGTGCGGATTAGCAAAAAGTCGATTCACTCTCAGGGTTGGTCTCCGCCGCTTGGCCAAACGCGCTAAACCCACGTGGGGAGGGGGCTGCCTTCATCCAGCAGTGGAGAGGCCGCAGCCCAATAACGACGACTGCGAGCGACGTCAAGCACGGGGCGCAGCGGCGAGACGGACTGTGGCTGCGGGGCCTGCATCCAGCAGCAGCGGAGAGAGCACGGGGAGAGCTCAACCTGCGCGCGGGGGCGGCTCACCTGTACACGGTGCCCGGCTGGATGTAGTGGAAAGCGTCGATCTTCATGAGCAGAGCCTAGCGGGGGGGGGGGGGCGGGGGGGGCGGACAGACTGGATTCAAATTCCCACCTAGGCAGGCGTTGTTATACGTAGGCAGCTGCATCCCCAGCAAGGCAGCCGCGTTCACACGCAGAGACATGTGTTCACACGCAGAGACATGTGTTCACACGCAGAGACATGTGTTCACACGCAGACACACGTGTTCACACACAGAGACACGTGTTCGCACGCAGAGACACGTGTTCACACACAGAGACATGTGTTCACACGCAGAGACATGTGTTCACACACAGAGACATGTGTTCGCACGCAGAGACACGTGTTCACACACAGAGACATGTGGTCGCACGCAGAGACACGTGTTCACACACAGAGACATGTGTTCACACGCAGAGACATGTGTTCACACACAGAGACATGTGTTCACACGCAGACACACGTGTTCACACACAGAGACACGTGTTCGCACGCAGAGACACGTGTTCACACACAGAGACATGTGTTCACACGCAGAGACATGCGTTCACACGCAGAGACATGCGTTCACACGCAGAGACATGTGTTCACACACAGAGACACGTGTTCACACACAGAGACATGTGTTCACACGCAGAGACATGCGTTCCCACACAGAGACATGCGTTCACACGCAGAGACATGTGTTCACACACAGAGACACGTGTTCACACACAGAGACACGTGTTCACACACAGAGACACGTGTTCACACGCAGAGACATGCGTTCACACGCAGAGACATGCGTTCACATACAGAGACATGTGTTCGCACGCAAAGACATGTGTTCACACACAGAGACATGTGTTCACACGCAGAGACATGTGTTCACACGCAGAGACATGTGTTCACACACAGAGACATGTGTTCACACACAGAGACATGTGTTCACACGCAGAGACATGTGTTCACACGCAGAGACATGTGTTCACACGCAGACACACGTGTTCACACACAGAGACACGTGTTCGCACGCAGAGACACGTGTTCACACACAGAGACATGTGTTCACACACAGAGACATGTGTTCGCACACAGAGACATGTGTTCACACGCAGAGACATGCGTTCACACGCAGAGACATGCGTTCATACACAGAGACATGTGTTCACACACAGAGACACGTGTTCACACGCAGAGACATGTGTTCACACGCAGAGACATGCGTTCCCACACAGAGACATGCGTTCACACGCAGAGACATGTGTTCACACACAGAGACACGTGTTCACACAAAGAGACACGTGTTCACACACAGAGACACGTGTTCACACGCAGAGACATGCGTTCACACGCAGAGACATGCCTTCACATACAGAGACATGTGTTCGCACACAGAGACATGCGTTCACACGCAGAGACATGCGTTCGCACGCAGAGACATGCGTTCGCACGCAGAGACATGCGTTCGCACGCAGAGACATGCGTTCGCACGCAGAGACATGCGTTCGCACGCAGAGACATGTGTTCACACACAGAGACACGTGTTCACACGCAGAGACACGTGTTCACACACAGAGACATGTGTTCACACACAGAGACATGTGTTCACACACAGAGACACGTGTTCACACACAGAGACATGTGTTCACACACAGAGACATGCGTTCACACACAGAGACATGTGTTCACACGCAGAGACATGTGTTCACACGCAGAGACACGTGTTCACACACAGAGACATGTGTTCACACGCAGAGACACGTGTTCACACACAGAGACATGTGTTCACACACAGAGACATGTGTTCACACGCAGAGACACGTGTTCACACACAGAGACACGTGTTCACACACAGAGACATGTGTTCAAACGCAGAGACATGTGTTTACACGCAGAGACATGTGTTCACACGCAGAGACATGTGTTTACACGCAGAGACATGTTTTTACACGCAGAGACATGTGTTTACACGCAGAGACATGTGTTTACACGCAGAGACATGTGTTTACACGCAGAGACATGTGTTTACACGCAGAGACATGTGTTCGCACGCAGAGACATGTGTTCGCACACAGAGACATGCGTTCACACGCAGAGACATGCGTTCACACGCAGAGACATGCGTTCACACGCAGAGACATGTGTTCGCACGCAGAGACATGCGTTCACACGCAGAGACATGTGTTCACACACAAAGACACGTGTTCACACGCAGAGACACGCGTTCACACACAGAGACATGCGTTCACACGCAGAGACATGCGTTCACACACAGAGACATGTGTTCACACACAGAGACACGTGTACACACACAGAGACACGTGTTCACACACAGAGACATGTGTTCACACAAAGAGACACGTGTTCACACACAGAGACATGTGTTCAAACACAGAGACACGTGTTCACACACAGAGACACGTGTTCACACGCAGAGACACGTGTTCACACACAGAGACATGTGTTCAAACACAGAGACATGTGTTCACACACAGAGACATGTGTTCACACACAGAGACACGTGTTCACACGCAGAGACACGTGTTCAAACACAGAGACATGTGTTCACACACAGAGACATGTGTTCAAACACAGAGACATGTGTTCACACACAGAGACATGTGTTCACACACAGAGACATGTGTTCAAACACAGAGACATGTGTTCACACACAGAGACATGTGTTCACACGCAGAGACATGTGTTCACACACAGAGACATGTGTTTGCACGCAGAGACATGTGTTCGCACGCAGAGACATGTGTTCACACACAGAGACACGTGTTTGCACACAGAGACATGTGTTCACACACAGAGACATGTGTTCACACACAGAGACATGCGTTCACACACAGAGACATGTGTTCACACACAGAGACATGCGTTCACACACAGAGACACGTGTTTGCACACAGAGACATGTGTTCACACACAGAGACATGTGTTCACACACAGAGACATGCGTTCACACACAGAGACATGTGTTCGCACACAGAGACATGCGTTCACACACAGAGACACGTGTTTGCACACAGAGACATGTGTTCACACACAGAGACATGTGTTCACACACAGAGACATGCGTTCACACACAGAGACATGTGTTCACACACAGAGACATGTGTTCACACACAGAGACATGTGTTCACACGCAGAGACATGTGTTCACACACAGAGACATGCGTTCACACACAGAGACATGTGTTCACACACAGAGACATGCGTTCACACACAGAGACATGCGTTCACACACAGAGACATGTGTTCACACACAGAGACATGTGTTCACACACAGAGACATGTGTTCACACACAGAGACATGCGTTCACACACAGAGACATGTGTTCACACACAGAGACATGCGTTCACACACAGAGACATGTGTTCACACACAGAGACATGTGTTCACACACAGAGACATGTGTTCACACGCAGAGACATGTGTTCACACACAGAGACATGCGTTCACACACAGAGACATGTGTTCACACACAGAGACATGTGTTCACACGCAGAGACATGCGTTCACACGCAGAGACATGCGTTCACACACAGAGACATGTGTTCACACACAGAGACATGTATTCACACACAGAGACATGTGTTCACACGCAGAGACATGTGTTCACACGCAGAGACATGTGTTCACACACAGAGACATGTGTTCACACACAGAGACATGTGTTCACACACAGAGACATGTGTTCACATACAGAGACATGTGTTCACACACAGAGACATGTGTTCACACACAGAGACATGTGTTCACACACAGAGACATGTGTTTGCACACAGAAACAGCTGCGTCAAGATGTCAACGAGTCCAGATCTCCGTACCTTCTGGACATCGTAGTGAAGGCCCCTGATGGCAAAGCCCGGCAAATATGTGTAGGCACGCAGCTCCTCTGGGTACTGCAGACAGACAAATTATACAGATCACAGAGATCACAGAGATCATACAGATCGCACAGATCATACAGAGATCATACAGAGATCATACAGATCACACAGATCACACACAGATCACACAGATCATACACAGATCATACACAGATCACACACAGACACACACAGATCACAGAGATCATACAGATCACACACAGATCACACACAGATCACAGATATCACACACATATCATACAGATCATACACAGATCACACACAGACACACACAGATCACAGAGATCATACAGATCACACACAGATCACACACAGATCACAGAGATCATACAGATCACACACAGATCACACACAGATCACAGATATCACACACAGATCATACAGATCATACAGATCACACAGACACACAGATCACAGAGATCATACAGATCACACACAGATCACACAGAGATCATACAGATCACACAAATCACACAGATCATACAGATCACACAGATCACACACAGATCACACACAGATCATACAGACACACAGATCACACACAGATCATACACAGATCATACACAGACCATACACAGACCATACACAGATCACACACAGATCACAGAGATCATACAGACACACAGATCATACACAGATCATACACAGATCATACACAGATCACACACAGATCACACACAGATCACAGAGATCACACAGATCGCACAGATCACACACAGATCACACACAGATCATACAGACACACAGATCATACAGACACACAGATCACACACAGATCACACAGATCATACAGATCATACAGACACACAGATCATACAGATACAGAGATCATACAGATCACACAGATCATACAGACACACAGATCATACAGATCACACACAGATCATACAGACACACAGATCATACAGATACAGAGATCACACAGATACAGAGATCACACACAGATCACACACAGATCACACAGACAGACAGATCACACAGACCACATGGATCCCCGTGTAGCCCCCCTGCCTGTTGAGGCCAGCAGTGTTAGTGAGCACCTATTAAGGCCGACCCGGCACACAACGGGGTCGTGCAATCTAAACTAAACTATTCTTACCAGGTCAGGCCCATTGAGCTATGTCGCGCTTTTTCCAGAAGCGACCTGGCCATCACAAACGATGGCCCAACCCAGCGGCTCATCGTCGTCGTCATCGTCGTCATCGTCATCGTCGTCATCGTCATCATAGTCGTCATCATCATCATCATCGTCATCGTCATCATCGTCATCATTGTCATCGTCGTCATCATCGTCATCGTCGTCATCATCGTCATCATCGTCGTCATCGTCATCATTGTCATCATCGTCATCATCGTCGTCGTCGTCATCGTCGTCATCGTCGTCATCATCATCATCGTCGTCATCGTCGTCATCGTCATCATCGTCATCGTCGTCATAGTCGTCATCATCATCATCGTCGTCATCGTCGTCATCATCATCATCGTCGTCATCGTCGTCATCATCATCGTCATCATCGTCATCGTCGTCATCGTCGTCATCATCGTCATCGTCGTCATCATCGTCATCATCGTCGTCATCGTCGTCATCATCATCATCGTCGTCATCGTCGTCATCATCATCGTCATCATCGTCATCGTCGTCATCGTCGTCATCATCGTCATCGTCGTCATCATCGTCATCATCGTCGTCATCGTCGTCATCGTCATCATCGTCATCATCGTCATCATCATCATCGTCGTCGTCGTCATCGTAAAAATGTATAGCAGCAGCCAAATACTCTGAACGCGTGGTGACGTCGACTATAAACATGGAGGGAAAAAGAGATAAAGCCACACGACCACGGGGAGAGAGACATGCAAACTCCAAATATACAGCAGCAGGCGTCAGGGTCGGGATCGAACCCACGACCTCCTGTACACCAGACGAGGTCGTTGACATCTCACCAGTGGCGCCAACAGCTCCCGGCCGCTTTTGTCTCTAAATGTCTTAATTTGGATAAGAGAGTGAGTGTGTGAACGACTGGATGAGAGAGTGAGTGAGTGTGTGAGTGACTGGATGAGAGAGTGAGTGTGTGTGTGAGCAACTGGATAAGAGAGTGAGTGAGTGTGTGAGCGAGCAAGTCAGCGAGTGAGTGAGTAGGTGAGTGATTGGATGAGAATGCGAGCGAGTGGGTGGGTGAGCGACTGGATGAGTGAGTGATTCGGTGAATGACTTAATGAGTGAGTGGGTGAGTGACTGGATTAGAGTGCGCGCGAGTGGGTGGGTGAGCGACGAGATGAGTGAGTGAGTGGGTGCGTGAGTGAGTGAGCGAGTGACTTGATGAGAAAGAGGGGGAGCGAGTGAGCGAGTGAGTGTGTGAGCGAAGTGAGCGAGTGGGCGAGTGGACGAGTGAGCGAGTGAGCGAGTGAGTGAGTGAACGAGTGAGCGAGTGACTGGATGAGAAAGAGGGTGAGCGAGTGAGCGAGTGAGCGAGCGAGTGGGCGAGTGAGCGAGCGAGTGGGCGAGTGAGCGAGCGAGCGAGCGAGTGGGCGAGTGAGCGAGCGAGTGGGCGAGTGAGCGAGCGAGTGGGCGAGTGAGCGAGTGGGCGAGCCACTGGATGAGAGAGTCAACTGATCGAGCCGGTGGGGTGAGCGACCGGATGAGCGAGCGAGCGAGTCAGCGAGCGAGCGCGCGAGAAATCCAAGGGCCCCACCTTGTACTCGGACAGCAGGATGTCGAGGGCCGTGCTGAAGATCTTGGCGTGCAGCTCGTTGGAGTAGAAGGCGAGCGTGTAGTCGTAGTCGAAGCCGTACACCTGCACGCTCGCCAGGCTCAGCTCGTTGTTGGCGAAGATGGAGGACGCGCTTTGGGCTTGGCAGATCGTGGGGGGCACCATCTCTGTGTTTGTGGGGGGAAAGAGGGGGGGGGGGGCGGAGGGAGGTCAGGGGTCAAAGAGTCGGCTAAGAACGCCTGTAAAATCGGCCCGCGCGTTTGGGGATTGCCCAGTGTCACCGGGAGAAGGCGGTACGGCAAAGTGCAGGATGAGATCTCCAGCCATAAGCCTCGCAAATCGGCACGCACATCACCGTACCGCATTCTCATGATGCGTACAATAAGCGTGCGCATGACGCAGCGTCATACCGCCTGTCAACCCACACGCCGTTCAACCGTCTCTCACAAACTTGACGTTCTCACGAGACCCCCCCCCCCCACAACGTCGTCGCAACCTTCGCACAACGCACACGCTGGTGGGGGGGCGGTGGGGGGGGCGGTGGGGGTCAAAGTGCGCGCGGTGAAAACCGGAGGAGGGGGAGTTCGTCCACTCGCTTATCCGCTCACCCGCTCACCCTCTTTGTCATCCAGTCACTTGCTCGCTCACCCGCTCACCCGCTCACCCTCTTTCTCATCCAGTCACTCGCTCACCCACTCACCCTCTTTCTCATCCAGTCACTCGCTCACCCGCTCACCCTCTTTCTCATCCAGTCACTCGCTCACCCGCTCACCCTCTTTCTCATCCAGTCACTCGCTCGCTCACTCATGCACCCACTCACTCATCTCGTCGCTCACCCACCCACTCGCGCGCATTCTCATCCAATCACTCACCTACTCACTCACTTGCTGACTTGCTCGCTCACACACTCACTCACTCACTCTCATCCAGTCGCTCACACACTCACTCACTCTCATCCAGTTGCTCACACACTCACTCACACACTCACTCACTCTCATCCAGTCGCTCACACACTCACTCACACACTCACTCACTCTCATCCAGTCGCTCACACACTCACTCACTCTCATCCAGTTGCTCACACACTCACTCACTCTCATCCAGTTGCTCACACACTCACTCACTCTCATCCAGTCGCTCACACACTCACTCACTCACTCACTCTCATCCAGTCGCTCACACACTCACTCACTCTCATCCAGTCGCTCACACACTCACTCACTCACTCACTCTCATCCAGTCGCTCACACACTCACTCACTCTCATCCAGTCGCTCACACACTCACTCACTCTCATCCAGTCACTCACACACTCACTCACTCTCATCCAGTCGCTCACACACTCACTCACTCTCATCCAGTCGCTCACACACTCACTCACTCTCATCCAGTCGCTCACACACTCACTCACTCTCATCCAGTTGCTCACACACTCACTCACTCTCATCCAGTTGCTCACACACTCACTCACTCTCATCCAGTCGCTCACACACTCACTCACTCTCATCCAGTTGCTCACACACTCACTCACTCTCATCCAGTCGCTCACACACTCACTCACTCTCATCCAGTCGCTCACACACTCACACACTCACTCACTCACTCACTCTCATCCAGTTGCTCACTCACTCACTCACTCTCATCCAGTCACTCACACACTCACTCACTCTCATCCAGTCGCTCACACACTCACTCACTCTCATCCAGTCGCTCACACACTCACTCACACACTCACTCACTCTCATCCAGTTGCTCACTCACTCACTCACTCTCATCCAGTTGCTCACTCACTCACTCACTCTCATCCAGTCGCTCACACACTCACTCACTCTCATCCAGTCGCTCACACACTCACTCACACACTCACTCACTCTCATCCAGTTGCTCACTCACTCACTCACTCTCATCCAGTTGCTCACACACTCACTCACTCTCATCCAGTTGCTCACTCACTCACTCTCATCCAGTTGCTCACACACTCACTCACTCTCATCCAGTCGCTCACACACTCACTCACTCTCATCCAGTTGCTCACTCACTCACTCACTCTCATCCAGTTGCTCACACACTCACTCACTCTCATCCAGTCGCTCACACACTCACTCACTCTCATCCAGTTGCTCACTCACTCACTCACTCTCATCCAGTTGCTCACACACTCACTCACTCTCATCCAGTTGCTCACTCACTCTCATCCAGTTGCTCACACACTCACTCACTCTCATCCAGTCGCTCACACACTCACTCACTCTCATCCAGTTGCTCACTCACTCACTCACTCTCATCCAGTTGCTCACACACTCACTCACTCTCATCCAGTCGCTCACACACTCACTCACTCTCATCCAGTTGCTCACTCACTCACTCACTCTCATCCAGTTGCTCACACACTCACTCACTCTCATCCAGTCGCTCACACACTCACTCACTCTCATCCAGTTGCTCACTCACTCACTCACTCACTCTCATCCAGTTGCTCACTCACTCACTCACTCACTCTCATCCAGTCGCTCACACACTCACTCACACACTCACTCACTCTCATCCAGTTGCTCACTCACTCACTCACTCTCATCCAGTTGCTCACTCACTCACTCACTCTCATCCAGTCGCTCACACACTCACTCACTCTCATCCAGTTGCTCACTCACACACTCACTCACTCTCATCGAGTCGCTCACACACTCACTCACACACTCACTCACTCACTCACTCTCATCCAGTCGCTCACACACTCACTCACACACTCACTCACTCTCATCCAGTTGCTCACACACTCACTCACTCACTCTCATCCAGTCGCTCACACACTCACTCACACACTCACTCACTCTCATCCAGTTGCTCACTCACACACTCACTCACTCTCATCCAGTCGCTCACACACTCACTCACACACTCACTCACTCACTCACTCTCATCCAGTCGCTCACACACTCACTCACACACTCACTCACTCTCATCCAGTTGCTCACTCACTCACTCACTCACTCTCATCCAGTTGCTCACTCACTCACTCACTCTCATCCAGTTGCTCACTCACTCACTCACTCTCATCCAGTTGCTCACTCACTCACTCACTCTCATCCAGTCGCTCACACACTCACTCACTCTCATCCAGTTGCTCACTCACACACTCACTCACTCTCATCCAGTCGCTCACACACTCACTCACACACTCACTCACTCACTCACTCTCATCCAGTCGCTCACACACTCACTCACACACTCACTCACTCTCATCCAGTCGCTCACACACTCACTCACTCACTCTCATCCAGTTGCTCACTCACTCACTCACTCTCATCCAGTTGCTCACTCACTCACTCACTCTCATCCAGTCGCTCACACACTCACTCACTCACTCACTCTCATCCAGTCGCTCACTCACTCACTCACTCACTCTCATCCAGTTGCTCACTCACTCACTCACTCTCATCCAGTTGCTCACTCACTCACTCACTCACTCTCATCCAGTTGCTCACTCACTCACTCACTCTCATCCAGTCGCTCACACACTCACTCACTCTCATCCAGTTGCTCACTCACACACTCACTCACTCTCATCCAGTCGCTCACACACTCACTCACACACTCACTCACTCACTCACTCTCATCCAGTCGCTCACACACTCACTCACACACTCACTCACTCTCATCCAGTCGCTCACACACTCACTCACTCACTCTCATCCAGTTGCTCACTCACTCACTCACTCTCATCCAGTTGCTCACTCACTCACTCACTCTCATCCAGTCGCTCACACACTCACTCACTCACTCACTCTCATCCAGTCGCTCACTCACTCACTCACTCACTCTCATCCAGTTGCTCACTCACTCACTCACTCTCATCCAGTTGCTCACTCACTCACTCACACACTCACTCACTCTCATCCAGTCGCTCACACACTCACTCACTCACTCACTCTCATCCAGTCGCTCACACACTCACTCACTCACTCTCATCCAGTCGCTCACACACTCACTCACTCTCATCCAGTTGCTCACTCACTCACTCACTCACTCTCATCCAGTTGCTCACTCACTCACTCACTCTCATCCAGTTGCTCACTCACTCACTCACTCTCATCCAGTCGCTCACTCACTCACTCACACACTCACTCACTCTCATCCAGTTGCTCACTCACTCACTCACTCACTCACTCTCATCCAGTTGCTCACTCACTCACTCACTCTCATCCAGTCGCTCACACACTCACTCACTCTCATCCAGTTGCTCACTCACACACTCACTCACTCTCATCCAGTCGCTCACACACTCACTCACACACTCACTCACTCACTCACTCTCATCCAGTCGCTCACACACTCACTCACACACTCACTCACTCTCATCCAGTTGCTCACACACTCACTCACTCACTCTCATCCAGTCGCTCACACACTCACTCACACACTCACACACTCACTCACTCTCATCCAGTTGCTCACTCACTCACTCACTCTCATCCAGTTGCTCACTCACTCACTCACTCTCATCCAGTTGCTCACTCACTCACTCACTCTCATCCAGTTGCTCACTCACTCACTCACTCTCATCCAGTCGCTCACACACTCACTCACTCTCATCCAGTCGCTCACACACTCACTCACACACTCACTCACTCTCATCCAGTCGCTCACACACTCACTCACACACTCACTCACTCTCATCCAGTCGCTCACTCACTCACTCACACACTCACTCACTCACTCTCATCCAGTTGCTCACACACTCACTCACACACACTCACTCACTCTCTCATCCAGTTGCTCACACACTCACTCACACACTCACTCACTCTCTAATCCAGTCACTCACCCACTCAACAACCGCGAAGAGGAAACTCATCGCGCGACCAACAACAACAACAACAACAAAACCGGGATCGCGACAATAACTCACGGAATCGCCGAAGAGGGAAAATCGGTGCGGCGGGCGGGGTGGGTTGGGACAAAGGTCACGGTAATTCTTGTGTAACAGCTCCTGTTTTGGCAGCGCCCAAAGTGATTGTTCTCCGGCAGGTTACAACAAGACTGCCGCCTTCCCTTCCTGGACGCTGCTCCGATCAAAACTAAACACAAAACAATCGATGCCGGCGTGTTCGAACCCCGGCCAGCCGCTCGCTCGCTCGCTCGCTCGTGCCGCGTCTCCCACGGCGACGGTGCCGGCCGCGCCGTCGGTCCAGGAACGCGAGCAAGCCAAATCGTCGCGGCGACGGCGGCTGGGAGGAGCGCGGTGGGGGGCGGTGGTGGCGGTGGTGGCGGTGGTGGCGGTGGTGGGGGGCAGGGAGCGGTGGTGGCGGTGGTGGCGGCGGTGGTGGCGGTGGTGGCGGTGGTGGCGGTGATGGGGGGCAGGGAGCGGTGGTGGCGGTGGTGGCGGTGGTGGTGGTGGTGGCGGTGGTGGTGGCGGTGGTGGCGATGGTGGGGGGCAGGGAGCGGTGGTGGCGGTGGTGGCGGTGGTGGCGGTGGTGGGGGGCAGGGATGGTGGGGGGCAGGGAGCGGTGGTGGCGGTGGTGGCGGTGGTGGGGGGCAAAGAGCGGTTGTGGTGGTGGTGGCGGCGGCGGGGGGCAGGGAGCGGTGGTGGCGGTGGTGGCGGTTGTGGCGGTGGTGGCGGTGGTGGCGGTGGTGGGGGGCAAGGAGCGGTGGTGGTGGTGGTGGCGGTGGTGGCGGTGGTAGCGGTGGTGGGGGGCAGGGAGCGGTGGTGGGGGTGGTGGCGGTGGTGGTGGGGGGCAGGGAGCGGTGGTGGCGGTGGTGGCGGTGGTGGGGGTGGTGGCGGTGGTGGGGGTGGTGGCGGTGGTGGCGGTGGTGGGGGGCAGGGAGCGGTGGTGGCGGTGGTGGTGGGGGGCAGGGAGCGGTGGTGGTGGCGGTGGTGGCGGTGGTGGCGGTGGTGGGGGGCAGGGAGCGGTGGTGGCGGTGGTGGCGGTGGTGGGGGGCAGGGAGCGGTGGTGGCGGTGGTGGCGGTGGTGGCGGTGGTGGGGGTGGTGGCGGTGGTGGGGGGCAGGGAGCGGCGGTGGTGGCGGTGGTGGCGGTGGTGGCGGTGGTGGGGGGCAGGGAGCGGGGGGGGGGGGGTTGGTGGTGGTGGGAATGTGAATCGGACCCTCTCGTCCGATTTACGTCGCCAGAAGTCGCAAGGCCAATCCACCGCGCTGTTTTTGGTCCTGACAATGAAAATACACTATGAGACCTCCCCTTTACCAGTGGCAAAATATAGTAGTAGGTTTTTACCCTTTCAACTGGTACAAAAACTGACACCTTTATACAAGGCATCATGTTTGCAATAACCACAACACAAGCAGTCAAAATGCAAACAAAAAGAAACAACTCTGAAGTATAGTACTATAGTAATAGAGCAAGTGCAGAATCACTGAACCAGCTTGACAACATTTAGAGCGGGCCCTTGAAAGTGCGGGGCCCATAGCTACTACACGTGTAGCTACTTGTGATACTGGGATCATCCGGCACTGCCCCCACCGCCGCCTCCCCCCCCCCTTTCCCTTTACTTTTACTTTTGTTCCTTTCCCCCTTGCCTTCCTCTTTCACCCCCCTGCCCCCCCTCCCTCCCCCCCGTGTAATAAAAATCCGTCGGCTCACGCTCGCCCGACTACTAGGAGGCGTGGGGGGGGGGCGGTGAGCCCCAATCGTCGTCACCTTCCCCACACCCAGGAGCAAGGGAATTCGGCCTTTGGTCGTCCGCGGAATTTCTGTACCCCCCCCCCCGCTCCCTCCCTCGTTACAGGTTCGTGCCTTTTACTAGGCTCTTGTCAATAAAATGTTTACATTTTTTAATATACAGAGAGACGACGACGACGAAGATGTTGACGACGACGACGAAGATGTTGACGACGACGATGATGATGATGATGACGATGTTGACGACGACAATGATGACGATGATGATGACGACGATGATGACGATGATGACGACGACGATGATGTTGACGACGACGATGATGTTGACGACGACGATGATGACGATGATGATGACGACGATGATGATGACGATAATGTTGACGACAATGATGATGATGACGTTGACGACGACGACGATGATGACGGACTGCGCGCAAGCGGCGTAGGTTAATTGCTCGGGGCGCCGGGTGCGTCGAAGCCAGCGCCGGGGGCAGGTTCCCAGCCCGTGTCGCTGAGCGTTTCATTGGTGGCACGTCGATTCTTTTGATTTTTCCCCGCGGCCCCCGCACGCACGTACAGTGCGTAGCAGCCAAATGTCACGTCGCCAAAGACTTGGCGGCGAAGATCAAATTCCAAGTTCTAACACCACACCCCCACCACCACCACCCACCCCCACCACCCCCCCCACACTTTTTGATCAATGTCGCCAGCTTTCCCGCAGTCAAGAGCGACGAAAACTTCACGTCGAAGTCTTCGCCGGCGGTGGATCGTCTTTTTGCCGGCGTCAGCGGGCACCCCCCGTGCGTCACGAACCACACGGCCAGACGGGTGCAGGTGCCAGCCTGCCATTGGTTGCTCTTCCCAGCGATTAGGGGGCCGTCCATAAATGACGTCACGTGATTTTGGACGATTTTTGCCCCCCCCCCTTCCCCCCCTTGTCACACGGCGTCACAAAAAGCCAGACCCCCCCCCCCTCTCAAAGATGACGTCACAAAGCTCTGCCCCCCCCCCCCCAAAAAAAAATAAAACATGCTTCAGATCGCTTTAAACTATTGTCGTTGTAGTGCGTATTTAATGTGGCGCTGCACTCTGATGTTGTAGGAGAAAACATTAAAGTCTATTTAATTAAATTTCGATTTAAAGCTTTCGTGACTGCAGGGATTCATCTTCTTGGTTCTTTCGGTAAAGTCACGTAGAATGGAAATAATAAAATAATAAACATTTATTAAGTAGAACGTGTTGTCTATATTTATTTTAAAGTTGCGCATTTTGACGTGACGTCACATTTATTAAACCCCCTCCCCCCTCGTCACACATCGTCACAAATGTCTGACACCCCCCCCCCCCCTCTAGGTGCGTGACGTCATTTATGGACGGCCCCTTAGCATGGTTGGCTAAGGTGCATTGCGAAAGACTTTCAGCGTACTTAGCAGAAGGACTTCTGGCTGAACACACTTAAAGGGCATCTCCCAAGACATGGGCCATTTACGCCTTTCATCAACGTGGGGAGTGTTTTTTTGTCCCCCCCAATCGGAGAAGTCCCTAATAGTAGCGCAACTTTACACTCAAGCTTTGCTTCTTACAGAGAGCTCGTGCATAAAAGCTCTCTCTTACACCCGAGTAAAAACATTTGGTAATCTAAAGTCACAGGCGAGTCGCCGCTCAAATGGACATCTAAACGGCACTCATCCCGCCCCCCCCCCCCCCTGTGTATAGCCCCGAGCCAGCGGTGGAAATTCCACATTACTATGGCGAGGGTCGAGGGTGGCGAAGGGTCAGTGGGGACGGGGCAGTCTATCCAAAGCACAACCGCCTACAACTCTCTCAAAACCAAATCGCAGCTCCCGACGGCCGAACCGCCCGGCCGCGTGGGCCGGTCAACAAACATCGGCGCGCCGCTCAACTCCGGCCGGCGGGGTTGGAAGGCGGCGACCGCCACCGCCGGCGTGCGAAACACCACCACCGGCGAGCGACCCACCACCGCCGGCGTGAGACCCACCGCCACCGGCGTGCGACCCACCGCCGCCAGCGTGGGACCCGCCACCACCGGCGTGGGACCCACCACCGCCGGCGTGCGACCCGCCACCGCCGGCGGTTCACAGCGGCCGTGGCCGTGCCGAGCGCCCTCGCTTCGGCGGTTGCGAGGGCCGTTCTCGTGCACGCTCAGGGGGCCCGTGCGGTAAATATAGCCGGTGCCGGTGGCGGTGGCAGTGGCTGCTCTTGCTCGGGTTACAGCGCCCATCGTCGTGGTGGGGGGTGGGTGGGGGGGGATCGCGTCCCGGCGCCCTTTCCATAAAATCGCCGCGGCTAAAACCGTCTCATCCCAGCGCCTCTCCCGCCGGTGCCAACAACAATTATTTTCGTTCTCTCATCGACGGGAGGCGCCGTCGGTGCCGAGGGCGAGTGGGTGCGGGGTGGGGTGGGGCAAGCGAGGTGCCGCTGCCGCCAGCTTCGCTCCGGACGTGTCGGCGGTGATACATTCACCAATTTGTTCGTTTGTTTGGCGATCGCGCGGCGGACGGAGAGTTATTTTTTTCATTTTCAAACCCCCCCGACGTTTTATTTATCGCCTGACAGCAGGTTGCTCAGGTTTTTCCTCTCCGCATTACCACAATTTCTGACATCTATTATCCCGACACTTTTACAAACGTCTGGGCAATCAGTCGCGTTGCTCAATTTTAAAACCGCAGTAGCTCCCGCGATGGGGTTCCAGCAATTATTTTGGCAGGCGGCCGCATTCATCTCGCCGAACGTTGCGCTCACGATGACGTGATATCTCACCGCCCCTTCGCTGACCATCGAACAAAGACGGTCCTCCCCGCTTCGGCGGCCGTCTGGAACGCTCTCCCCTCCGACATTAGGAAGCCACTGGAGCTTTGCACTCTTAAATGTAGACCGAAAACTCATTTCTTCACAGCTGGCTGTGGTGGCTGCGGTGGCGGTGGCGGTGGTAGCGATTAGCGCTGCGCTACGAACACGGCGACCAGAGTCCGATTCGCGCTCATGGCCACCAACACCGGTGATGATTATCTGAACCGGTCGTGGGCCTCCCCGAGGTCGACTCGGTCTCAAATGGGTGCGATGTGTAAACATCGCAGCTCGCGAGACAAAGGTGACCGGGCGTGGTGCCGGGAACCCATGCCCTCGTGTGCCGTGCAGGCCTTCAAAAGGTGCTCGCTTAACAGCACTTGCCCCGAAAGTCTGTTGAGGCTATCCGGGGGATCTTTGTCTTTGGTGGCGGCACACACACGTGTGCGCACACACACACACACACGTGTGCACACACACACACACACACGTGTGCACACACACACACGCACGCGCAACATCGCCACTTGGCAGACAAAGGCGGCCGGGCGTGGTGCCGGCCTTCGCAGGTGCTACTCGCTAACAGCACTTGCCCCGAAAGTCTGTTGAGGCTATCCGGGGGATCTTTGTCTTTGGCGGTGGCGGCACACACACGTGTGCGCGCACACACGTGCGCGTCGTCGCGCGCGTCGCTCCGAGTCTGCGTCGCGTAGCTGCTCACGGAGGAGAGTGCTGGGAGTCACCAAGTCCCAGAGCGGTCTCGGAGTGGACAGATCGGGTGTCCAGATAAACGCCGGGCGCCACGACGCGCCAACAACACGCACACAAGACCACGCCGATCTCAAGAGAGGGGGCGAAATTTTACTCTGCGACTTTACCGAACGTCTGACAGCAGCCAGGCGCCACAAGGGACAAGTCACGCGCCTACAGCGATGTCCTTGCTCCGGAAACTTGTATTGCCAATCTCAAATTAACTAACTACTTGTCTTGCCAATCTCAAATTAAACTAAAGTAAACATTGTGTAAGCCCTCCAACTGAGATATAATATAGTTATTTTTCAGAAGTGACCTGGCTACCACAAATTATAGCTGTGGCTTCTCATCATCATCATCATCACCACAGGGAGAGAGAGACACTCAAACTCCAAATATACAGCAGCAGGCGTCAGGGTCGGAGATCGAACCCACGAACTCCTGCATAGCAGGCGAGGTAGTTAACATCTCATAGCCACCGTGGTGATGATGAGAGAGAGAGAGACACTCAAACTCCAAATATACAGCAGCAGGTGTCAGGGTCGGGGATCGAACCCACGACATCCAGGCGAGGTAGTCAACATCTCGCCGCCCGAACCAACGTGTTCTACTACGAGTTTCCATCTAACGTAAATCTAAATTCCATTGCGCAACACGCGGCCTGCCAACACTTCGCGAAGAACGTGCCCGTTCTAATCAGATCTCAGAGGCGAAACAGATTTGAGGCTGGATTTCAAGTTTCAAGTTTTCAAGTTTCATTGATTAGGTATAGCCCTGTGAGCCATTCGGCTCTTGAATCGGGTGCAACCGCAACAAACAAAAAAACTAAAACATGAACAAGAAAACATCTTATAGTGACTATGTGCAAACAGAAAATCCAAAAAAAGACAGCAAAATATTGCAGAAAAAGCACCGTACACCAACGCTGTGTGCAAAATTCCCAGTGGGATGCAAGTCAAACAACAACAACTACAAGACAACTTAGATTACTCCGTACTACAACAAACAAAACACGGCCAAACCAAAAAACTTTTCAAAAATCACCAAAATAAAGCCATGAAAGCAGGATGAAGCTTTGTGGGTGGCATGAGCCACCACTGTGCCCACGAGTTTGTCACGGGGATGTGGGGCTGCTTCAAGCCGGCCACTGCACCAAAAACCCCATCGTTGTACCGCACTTCTGTGCGCCCACACTTATGCAGCACCCGCTACCACCTGCGTGCACTTTTAAATAACACTGGTCAACACACTTTTTCTGGCATAAGGTATTCCAACGGGTTTAATGTAATCTGGGGTGCTGATTCCAAATCTGGCATCAGTTTTTGTCTATCACATCAGGTTTTTGAGATATCAAATATTGCATTTTCAATAAAAACTGCAGAAGAAAAATATTAAATAAATGTGGATATCTACATAAAATGATATTATACACACTATCCTAAAAATACAGCACCATATTTTAACACTAAAGCAGTCACTGACTCGCAACAACCTGCAATCTTAATGTGTGACAGAGTTAATTTCGGGTAAAATCAATGAAAATGGGGTATGCCGATAGCATAAAAATGAGATGTGATAGAGCAAATCTGAGATCAGATTTGGAATCAGCACCCTGAAATTAGTATAAAACAGCTGCAAAAGTCCAGGCCAGAAAAAAATGTTTTTTTTGTTGACCAGTGTAATCTTGATTAACAAACTCATTTCTTTAGAACTGCTTTTTGTGTTTAGTTTGTTGTCCTTCCCCTGCACCTCCAACTAGCGCGGTTGGCTACGTACAGTGCGAAAGAAGTTCAACACGCACATACATATCCAATGCAGTCCATGTCAACCTTTTCAACGTACAACCAAATGTCCCTTTTGCCCAACGCACGGCCACTGTGCAGTCTCCATATGCGGCGGACACCGTCTCTACAAACAGCTGGGGGAGGGGGAGCGGGGGGGTGGGGGGGAGCAGGGGGGGTGGAGGGCGGGGGTCGGGGGGAGGGGGGGCAGGGTAGCCCTCCCTAGTAGAATGGAACAACTGCCCCCCCCCAAACACCTGCCCCCCCCCGAAACAGCAGGGCCACAGACTCGATTCCCGCAGCTGTCTCGTGCAAATCCCAGCGACGAGACGGACGGGATCGTCGTCGTAGTCAGCGGGGCGTTCCGTGATTGGGTCCGCCAGACTTCATCCCAAAATCATGAATGTCACGCGTACAGAGTATTCGACTGCTCTAAATTACCACGTGATAAGCCAGTTTTATTCTTTGGTTCTTTCGGTTAAGTCACGTATAAAGATAAAATAATGAATAAAATGCTATTACTTAATTTATTATTTTATCTTTATACGTGACTTCACCGAAAGAACCAACGAATAATTCCTGCAGTCACGAAAGCTCCAAAATTGAGAATAAGCCAGTTTGTTGAGCGATCATTTGTGGCCAGATCGCTTCTGAAAAATATCCATATAGCTCAGTGGGGCCTTACCTAGTAAAATAAATAAAAAATGTTTAGTTTACAGTTTTTTGAAGGCTGCCTGCTGATGTTTAAGTGCCGGGCGTCTCTCCGATACGTCCCCCGCGCCGCGTGCTGTCGTGCGGACGAGACGTCCGACGTTTTGCTCCCACGTCCTGGTGGCTTTACATATTGCAAACTACAGGGACATCGTGGCTCGTCGGATTCAACCTCCTGCCGTCTAAACAAAGACTCCGATCGCGATGCAGTTCCGAGTCACTAAATGCCTAGAATGACTTTTGCGCTGCATCTCTGCGCTAAAAATATCCATCGAGTCAATCCGCAAGTTGGCCTTCTCGATTAACGTTCATCATCGTCGTCGTTGTCAGCCATGATCAAGCCAAAGCCTCCCCCACCAGGCAACCACCATCCCTCGCGATCCGGCGATGCAATGGATCCACTTGGCACCTGCACAAGAGCCGATTTTTTTGATTTGCTCCAACTCCACGATTGGGACGTTGACGTCGGATGCCCCCCTGGGCACGCGAGCTCCACATGAACCACCGAGAGGGGGGGGGGGGTGGGAGAGGGGCCAGCATTCTGTTTTGAAGCGAGCAAAAATCGACTGGAGGCGGCTTTGACCTCCCGGGTCTCATCAGCGGAGGCGGCTTTGCTTGCCAAACAAATATCCGCCGGTTGCCGTACACGCCGTTGTGTTTTTCCCCGAAACTCTGAATTCTCCCCCCTTGTTTGTTCAGAGTCTCCCCCGCGGGACGGAGGTCACACGTTTCCCCTCCGAGGTCGTGCGTCTCTCTCCTCCTCCTCCTCCAACGACGATGACTCCGTGACAGTCACGGAACCTTTGGCCACAACAGCCGCACAATAACAACAACCGCAACAACAACAACTGCAACGGCAGCGCAGGCGATGGCGAAATTCTCAGATCGGGCTGGGCTCTCGTCCGATCATCCTAGTCACCGATGACTTTACAGATCGTCGGTTAGGATAACTCGACTCCAGGAGAACCCCTCTATATTCGCTGTGGCTAGGAGATGTTAACTACCTCGCCCGCTATACAGGAGGTCGTGGGTTCGACCCAGACCTTGACGCCTGCTGCTGTATATTTGGAGTTTGCGGTGTCTCTCTCATCATCATCACGGTGGCTCGGAGATGTTAACTTCCTCGCCTGGTATACAGGAGGTCGTGGGTTCGACCCTGACCTTGACGCCTGCTGTATATTTGGAGTTTGCGTGTCTCTCGCCCCCTGGTCGCGTGGATTTTTCTCCGGGTCCTCCGTTTATTTCCCTCTTCGTTTAGAATCAACAACGCGCGTTCAGAGCATTTGGCTGCTAGAAATTTCCGCGTGATGATGATGATGAGCCACTTCATTGAGCTATCACCTGTGGCCAGGTCGATTCTGAAAAAAGAGCTACATAGCCAAGTGGGCCTTACCTGGTGAAATAAAAAGTCTACGTGAGATATGGAGGTTGGGGGTGGAGACCACTATCACGAATCCTGTTATCCGAAATTTTATTCTTATCCGCGAGGTAAAAACATCGCAGGTAACCCCCGCGAGAGGCGATATTTACAAATTGCGCCAGGTACTCATTTGAGGCCGAGTCGACCTAGGGGAGGCCCAGAACCGGTTCAGATAATTGTCACCGGTGTTGATGGCTGTGAGCAGGGAATCAAACTCGGGTCGTTGGGTTCGTAGCGCAGCGCGCTTAATGCTGCACCACCGCGCTCCTCCGTAAAAAAAAACACAAAGACATAGATCCCCCGTATAGCCTGTGGCATAGTGTAGGGGCAAGTGCTGTTAGCGAGCACCTGTGAAGGCTCCCCTGCATACACACAAAGACAAAGAACACCCGTATAGCCTTAACAGTCTGTAGGGGCAAGTGCTGTTAGCGAGCACCTATGAAGGCCGGCACGGCACACGAGGGGGTCCAGTGGCCAGCACCACGCCCGACCGCCTTTGTCTCCCCAGTGGCGATGTTTACACACCGCACCAGGTACTCATTTGAGGTCGAGTCGACCTAGGGGAGGCCAATGACCGGTTGAGATCAACGTCACTGGTGTTGACCGTGAGCGGGGATCGAATCGACACGCCGAGAACGACGAGCTAAAGGGCAAATGCCCCGTGGGTCAGCGCGTGTGCGCCGTCTGACATTTCAGCCCAAGAATCTCAAAAACCCGAGGTGGCCCAGTGGCTCGTATGTCGTGTGCACCACGCTTGCCCCGGGAGCCTGGGTTCAACTCCTGGTGTCCGTCACCGGCTTCTCGAGTTTTTTTTGCGGGTTGGCAATTTTCAGCCTCAGTCTCCCAAATGGATGAAACGCACAGAGCCATGGACACGTCCGGGAGTGGCTCGGAGACTCGCACGGTGAGCCGGAGGACGACTTGCGTGCATCCAGTTTAAAATGGGTTCTCAAGTTTCGATTTAAAGCTGCTTTCGTGAGTGCAGGGATTCATCTTCTTGGTTCTTTCGGTAAAGTCACGTAGAAGGGAAATAATAAAATAAAATACAACAAAATAAAATACAATTCTCACGACGTTTCGGCCACAACGCAAGCAGCGTCGGACGCTGTCTTTCCGACAGCCCTGTTCTTCACCTAAGGACGGCTGCTTGTGTTGTGGCCAAAACGTCGTGAGAATTGTATTTTAATGTTTCATTTTTATTATTTTATTATTTCCCTTCTACGTGACTTTACCAAAAGAACCAAGAAGAAGTGCTCTCAAGTGTTAGAGGGCTCGAGTCAAGTCACCAAAATGACTACGCACACACACACACAACACCCCCCCCCCCCATCACATTAAATCAGAGTTCAATCCCTGACAGGTGAAGCGGTGGCTAGCGCACTACGCTACGAGAGCTGGCGGGCCCCAATTCACGGCTAACATTAGTGGCAAGCGATATCTGAACCGGTAAAGGGGGTTCCCTACCCATGTCCCCCGCTCAGCCCCGGCCACATATTTCAACAACCCACACTGACCGTTGTGGTGAAGTATGGCCCATACAACCCCCCCCCCCCCCCGCGTGCGACCGACACGGAATAGGGGAGGCCCTTCATCCAGCAGTGGATCGCCAAAGGCCATTAGATTAATTTTAAGGAACTCGATTGCGATCCGTTAAAAAAATATATGAACATATTTTCGGCCCGCAATCAAAAGTCAGAATTTGTAAGTAACGTCCGGGTGGGCTCTCACCCAATTAAATAATAAAAAAATATATATTTTTTTTAATAATAAAAATATATATTTTTTTATTATTAAAAAATATATATATTTTTTAATAATAAAAATATATATATTTTTTGTATTTAACCGATGGTAACGGCTGACATTTCTAATGTTGTGAAGGGTTAAAGGCGCAGCCGTGCAATGCCCTGCCCACTCCACCGCCGGGTGGAAGGGCCGGGGGCGCTCAAAAAGCCCCCCCCCCCACCGCCCCTCTCGACGGTAATTTGGCCTACTCTTCCACACTGGCCAGCCAGACATATTGGAGCAATTTAGAGGCGCCCACACTTTACCCCACCACACTTTACCCCACCACACTTTACCCCACCACACTTTACCCCACCACACTTTACCCCACCACACTTTACCCCACCACACTTTACCCCACCACACTTTACCCCACCACACTTTACCCCACCACACTTTACCCCACCACACTTTACCCCACCACACTTTACCCCACCACACTTTACCCCACCACACTTTACCCCACCACACTTTACCCCACCACACTTTACCCCACCACACTTTACCCCACCACACTTTACCCCACCACACTTTACCCCACCACACTTTACCCCACCACACTTTACCCCACCACACTTTACCCCACCACACTTTACCCCACCACACTTTACCCCACCACACTTTACCCCACCACACTTTACCCCACCACACTTTACCCCACCACACTTTACCCCACCACACTTTACCCCACCACACTTTACCCCACCACACTTTACCCCACCACACTTTACCCCACCACACTTTACCCCACCACACTTTACCCCACCACACTTTACCCCACCACACTTTACCCCACCACACTTTACCCCACCACACTTTACCCCACCACACTTTACCCCACCACACTTTACCCCACCACACTTTACCCCACCACACTTTACCCCACCACACTTTACCCCACCACACTTTACCCCACCACACTTTACCCCACCACACTTTACCCCACCACACTTTACCCCACCACACTTTACCCCACCACACTTTACCCCACCACACTTTACCCCACCACACTTTACCCCACCACACTTTACCCCACCACACTTTACCCCACCACACTTTACCCCACCACACTTTACCCCACCACACTTTACCCCACCACACTTTACCCCACCACACTTTACCCCACCACACTTTACCCCACCACACTTTACCCCACCACACTTTACCCCACCACACTTTACCCCACCACACTTTACCCCACCACACTTTACCCCACCACACTTTACCCCACCACACTTTACCCCACCACACTTTACCCCACCACACTTTACCCCACCACACTTTACCCCACCACACTTTACCCCACCACACTTTACCCCACCACACTTTACCCCACCACACTTTACCCCACCACACTTTACCCCACCACACTTTACCCCACCACACTTTACCCCACCACACTTTACCCCACCACACTTTACCCCACCACACTTTACCCCACCACACTTTACCCCACCACACTTTACCCCACCACACTTTACCCCACCACACTTTACCCCACCACACTTTACCCCACCACACTTTACCCCACCACACTTTACCCCACCACACTTTACCCCACCACACTTTACCCCACCACACTTTACCCCACCACACTTTACCCCACCACACTTTACCCCACCACACTTTACCCCACCACACTTTACCCCACCACACTTTACCCCACCACACTTTACCCCACCACACTTTACCCCACCACACTTTACCCCACCACACTTTACCCCACCACACTTTACCCCACCACACTTTACCCCACCACACTTTACCCCACCACACTTTACCCCACCACACTTTACCCCACCACACTTTACCCCACCACACTTTACCCCACCACACTTTACCCCACCACACTTTACCCCACCACACTTTACCCCACCACACTTTACCCCACCACACTTTACCCCACCACACTTTACCCCACCACACTTTACCCCACCACACTTTACCCCACCACACTTTACCCCACCACACTTTACCCCACCACACTTTACCCCACCACACTTTACCCCACCACACTTTACCCCACCACACTTTACCCCACCACACTTTACCCCACCACACTTTACCCCACCACACGTGACCTGCCGTACGACTAACTTGGGGCGCAGCCACTTATCCTGCTGGGTCTATGTGCATGCATGTTGTATGCGTGTTGTATGCGTGTTGTATGCATGTTGTATGCATGTTGAATTTCTTTGGCACTGCACGTAGTGCTAATCGGAGGTGGACAGAGGCGGTGGAATTGGGCAGGGAGGGGGGGTGGTGAAATAAACTTGCCCCACAGTCTCAACTACCACGCTGGGTGATTGATTTGAACCGGTGACCTCTGGATTGCCATTACAGTGGCCCAACCGTTACCCCCCCACGACAGAATCGCCCCCCGCCCCCCGCCCCCCATCACGATGCGTCTAACGTTACAGGCATCACGCTGTGCCACGGGGGGGGGGGGGGAAGTATTGTCTTACGTAACGCCACGCATCACGTCCGCCCGCTCAGACCACCATTCGTCTCTTCATTGCACCCTTGGCAAAGGCGCCACGCGGCTCGTGAAGTGCTGACGAGCGAACAATCCATGGCACCAAGGTGGCATGATAATGAGCGCTCCCCCCAAAAAAAAGCACGCAATGCGGAGGCAGACGTGGCCAACGAGCCCCCCCCCCCCAACCCCACCCCCCTCCACCGTTGGCACGACGACGAAATACTTAACCCAATATCGCGACGGTTCGTCGTCGTTTAAATTTCGATTTAAAGCTTTCGTGACTGCAGGGATTCATCTTCTTGGTTCTTTCGGTAAAGTCACGTAGAATGGAAATAATAAAATAATAAAACATAATAAAATAATTCTCACGACGTTTCGGCCACAACGCAAGCAGCCGTCCTCAGGTGAAGAACAGGACTTATCGTCTTATCGACAGACAGGTCTTATCATCTTCTCGACAGACCTGTTCTTCACCTGAGGACGGCTGCTTGCGTTGTGGCCGAAACGTCGTGAGAATTATTATTTTTTTATTTTTTATTTTTATTTAATCATTTCCATTCTACGTGATGACTTTACCGAAAGAACCAAGAAGAAGGTTTGTCGTCGATTTCTGGGTCGGATCGCCGCCGCGCGAGTGAAATGTCGCATTGCCGTACGCCCCCCCGCCCCCTCTTCCTCGTCCCACCCGACACGGGCCAGCTGATGGGAGCTGCGACGTGATGAGCGGAACTCGCCGAGTGGTTTTCCGCTCCCAACAACACGGGCCACGTGCGTGCCCCATTTAATTGCTGGAAATCGATTTGTCGCCGCAATCGCTGGTCAGGGTTGTTCGTCCCGCGACAAGCCCAATGAGTTGTCCGTGTCGGGCAGGGTTAAGGGCAGAGGTCGCAAACGGGTTTGAATTCCTTACCCGTATCCGTACCCGGCCGCACCAGCGTCGCAAACGGGTACCCGTACCCGGCCGGGTATGGGTAGAATACGGGTATCGGGTACCTGATTGCGACCTCTGGGATGAAGCCATGTTGCAGGCGTGGGTGGGTTGATTCTAGGAACTTGAATTGTGAGAAGAGACAAGACGTTGGGAAATGAGTGACAAACGGTGACTCACCAGTGACTCACGGCCGACCTGTACCCGTACCCGGCCGCACCAGGGTCGCAAACGGGTACCCGTACCCGTACCCGGCCGGGTACGGGTAGCCGGGTGTCGGGTAGGGTACGGGTATCGGGTACCCGGTTGCGACCTCTGGTTAGGGGCCTTCAGGACACAGCATTCTACTTACGTGGTCGGACCCAGAAATCGACTGTGAATCGCAGCGAAACAATAATCGTGCGATATCTGGGTGCCCCCCCCCCCCCCCCCCCGTAATCGTCACGTCAGGTTTTGCAAATGATACACGCTTGTTTGAATGTTAAATGTTTACCCTGTAAACTCACTTGAGATGCAGCATCCATCACGTTTGCAAGGCACGTGAAGGTCGGGGCTTATTTGTCCATTTCTTTTTCAACCGGGCGACGAAAAAACTCAAGGAAGGGCCCAGGAGTGATCCCGAGCCACGAAATTGACGAAACATTTGTCTTATTAAAAAAATGTTATAATTAAAAGCTATCGAGCAAACAGAAATCAGTGCAAAAACAACAGCGTTACCTGGGTAAAAATTATTAATTCAATCGTAAATTATCATTCCTCGTTTTTACGTTTAATTCGCATTTAATTTCTCGGTGAAACATTTGTTTTAAGAAAACTGTCAGTTAAAGTTGCAACGAAATGGCGAAATTAAGTGCTTTGCAAAATGTCCGTCAGAGTAATTCACATTTGGGCGCTTCTCCAACACCGCGACGATCGCGGTTAATTTCGTGATGTCCTGTATCGCTGGCAGCAACGTGCGTTACGAGCGTCAAAAACATCGCTTGCGTTACAATCAACAGAAGGCATACGTTGAGCAAGACCGCAGACGAACAACTTCTAATCTTTCTTCGTACCAGACGTACAGCAAAAGTGCACAAACAAAGCGATCAAAATGTGACACCGTAGAGAAAATTCACCTGGTGATAATTGTCATATCGCGTAAATACGACACCGCCCATACCGTGAAACGTGATATCGTGTCCAACAACAAAGACGAGCGATTGTGGCGGTGCAAACCAAACGAGGACCTAAAGCGTAAAAACCCAGAGACACACAGAAACATAAAGACTCGTAGAAATACAGAGACTCAAAGAGACACACACGGATACATAGAGACCCTTAAAGATACTTTAAGGACAAGCCACAATCGTGGGATTGTGGCCAAGCAACCCAAACCACAGCCCAAATAGTAAACCCATAGAGACACAGAGAAACATAGAAACACATGGAGATACATCCTGGCCCACAGAGATACATAGACACCCATAGAGATGCATTCAGGACAAGCCACAGGAGTGCGATTGTGTCCACGCAACCCAAACCATGCCCCAAGAAGTAAACACAGAGACACATGGAGATACACAGCAGCTCACAGAGATACGTAGAGACCCATAGAGACCCATAGAGACACGCAACCCAAACAAATGGACGACATAATAAACCGCTGACGTCTACGTTCCTTCAGTGGAGGAGGATTGTCAAAACGACACCAAACTCTCAACCGAAGCCCTCTCGTGCCAAGCCGACCTCGACAATGGCATCGAGTCTCCCGAATATACGGGGTGCTTCTAAATGTCTTTACTGGTAGGAACCTCCTGGTTACACCAGCCCACAGGGGATTATTGTGTCCGTCGTGCAGGGAGGGGCTGGGTGGGAAGGGAGGGGCTGGGTGGGGAGGGAGGGGCTGGGTGCGGAGGGGAGGATGGGGAGGGGCTGGGTGGGGAAGGGAGGGTGGGGAGGGGAGGGTGAGAAGGGGCTGGGTGGGGCTGGGTGGGGGGGTGGGAGGGGTGGGGCTGGGTGGGGTGGGGAGGGGCTGGGTGGGGAGGGTGAGAAGGGGCTGGGTGGGAAGGGTGGGGAGGGGCTGGGTGGGGAGGGGCTGGGTGGGGAGGGTGGGGCTGGGTGGGGGGTGGGAGGGGTGGGGCTGGGTGGGGTGGGGCTGGGTGGGGAGGGGCTAGTCACCCCGTGGTGCCCTTATAAAACTCAACGTTTAACCTACTCACGCCGGCTTGTGCCCACCCTCACAGTCGGGCATATTTGCGGAATACACCACGCCGCCGTTGACCCTGGCCATTGACCGAGCAACCCAACGTTCCTACCAGCTCCCTCCGCAGGAATGTGTTCACACTTCTGATCATTTGCAACAACACCACAAGCAATGTGTTGCCTCCGGGCTCTGAAAACCACCTGGAGAAGATTCCAGGCGTAGCGTTGACAATAATGGCGAACGAATGAGACTAGGCTCTAAAGAAAGCGGTCTGGTGTGGATCAATCAGTTTCAAAGACAATGCATTATCATCTACTACCAGAGCACTTTGTTTTGCATGTTCACCACAATTTTATGTGGTTAATGCAGACATGAATCCTTGCAAAAGGTTTCAGTTTGGCGTTTAAACATCTTAACACAACTGTTTTATTGCCAGAAAGGGTAAAACCTATGCTTATATAATTGGAGACTCTTGACTTTTGAAAGCTATTAACATGCATTTGTTATCACATTAAAATGTATATTATATGTTCTAGATTTGAAGCTTTCGTGACTGCAAGGATTCATATTCTTAGGTTTCTTTCGGTAAAGTCACGTGGGTGAAAAATAAAATAAAAAATAAATAATAAAAATACTAATAGAAATACAATTATAAATCACGACGTTTCGGAGGCAACATGATGACGGAGACTTGTGTTGCCTCCGAAACGTCGTGATTTATTATTTTATTTCTATTATTATTAATATTATTTGCTTCATTTTTTACCTATTATATTTCGATTTAAAGCTTTCGTGACTGCAGGGATTCATCTTCTTGGTTCTTTCGGTAAAGTCACGTAGAATGGAAATAAATAATAAAATAATAAAAATAAAACGTAATAAAATATTTTATCATGTTTTCTTTTTATTAAGAAGACTATATTATATATTATTTTTCCATTAAACACGATAGTCGCATGTATGTGTTCACATTTTTTTTTAAGCACACTGTATTTGCTGGCCTGACCCAAGTACAGAACACGCAGTCAACCCCGGACATCTTCTTGGTTCTTTCGGTAAAGTCACGTAGAATGGAAATAATAAAATAATAATAATATAACAATGAATCTGTCTACTCGACAGACCTGCTCTCCACCTGAGGACGGCTGCTTGCGTTGTGGCCGAAACGTCGTGAGAATTATTTTATTATGTTTTATTTTTATTATTTTATTATTTCCATTCTACGTGACTTTACCGAAAGAACCAAGAAGATGAATCCCTGCAGTCACGAAAGCTTTAAATCATTATTTTATCATGTTTTATTTGTATTATTGTATTACTTCCATTCTACGTGACTTTACCGAAAAAACCAAGAAGATTAATCCCTGCAGTCACAAAAGCTTTAAATCGAAACCCCGAACCTTACAACATTCCCGACCCACGTCGCGTGGCGCTCATCAGCAAGCCACGACCACTTCATCATGGGACCTCCTTTGCCAGTACCAAAATATACTAATAGGGGTTTTCCCCTTTTTCTGACAACAAAACTGACACCTTTTGCAAGGAATCATGCTTACATTAACCACAATACTTGCAGTCAAATGCAAACAAAAAACAATACTCTGATAATGTATGCATTGTCTTTGAAACTGATTGGTCCACACCAGAGACAGCTTTCTTTGGAGCCTAGTCTCATATGGTGTTCGACCAGATGACGCGAAAAGGCGCACAGTTCAAAGACAACGCACTACCAGAGTAATGAGAGCTCGGGGTGAGCAGCTACATAATGGGACCTCCTTTGCCAGCACCAACATATACTCATAGGGGGTTTCCCCTTTTTTCTACCACGGCCACTTCTCAACGCGGTTGCCAGCATGCGTTGAAGCCCCGGTGGTGAGATGACGCAGCACCAGGGAAGCATCAACGGAGGAGCCGGGCTCGCGGGACCACGACCTCTCCTGGGACGTCCCCTTCGTGGAAGTTGCCCGTCAAATGTCAGCGGCTCCGTGATGAGCGCCAAGGGCGGTGAAACCAACCGGAGCCCGCCCATTGCAATGGACGATTTGTCTCACGGGAGGAAGATCCGTGACGTTTTGTTCGATTTCGTCGTTTGCTTTTCAGCGGCAACTCCGATCACGAGGCGGCCTTGTAGCTGGGCAAAGCGCGTCAAACAGTTCAGGGTCGCGATTCGGATGGTGCAGCAACGCGTCCAAAACCTTTCTTGATCGCGGGAGAGAAACGCGGCGTTGATGAACGTCCTCAGGTGAAGTGTCGGGGTTTTACCCCGACCCAGTGCCGGATGACCCTAGTAGCATAAGTAGCTACATGTGCAGTAGCTACTACATATGTAGTACATATGTAGTAGCTACTGCACTTTCAAGGGCCCCACGCTAAATGCTTTCAAGCTATCAATTCCGGTTCAGTGATTCTGCACTTGCTCTATTACTATAGTACTATACCGCCTTCAACTTTTACGAATGAACCGGGTGTTTAAGGTTAGCAATTTGTCGTATTATCTGGCTGTATAGCAAATGAAAAAATACAATTACTTTACTACGCAAGTTAAACATTTACGTGTTTTAATGTTTGTTTTATTTAGGGCCTCTTCATAACATATGCTACAGGCCCTGCACTAGCTTAATCCGGCACTGCCCCCACCCACGTTGGGATGATGCCACTGAGTTTTCTGTGGGTGTGATAGATCATCGTCGGACTCGTTCCATAAATAATCCGCGTTATTGAAACCGCAGGGAGGTCACCGTTCCAAAATGACACCTCCCCCCCCCCCACACATATGGTTCAGATGCCCTTTGTGAATTTGACCGAGGTGTCCGTGTGACACGTACATTTGAAGATACACGGTGACCACGAAGCACCTCTCTCGTGCGTTAAGCTTCGGGTGAGAGGAGTTACCGAGGCAGAACAATGCACGGTTTGTCAACGCAGACGAACCTACGTTCATACTCTTTGGTTCTTTCGGTAAAGTCACGTAGGTATAAAATATAACTAAATAAATCACGACGTTTCGATTGCAACACAAGCAATCATCATCAGGTGGGTAAAGCACAGCAATACATTTTTTTTGCGGAAACTTTCAAATCTAGATTGAACCTACGTCCGCTATCAAACCGGGTAACCGTCACAACCAGCCGGGCCAGAAAGCCAACAGAATGGCCAATTAGCCCAAAAACCTCAACATCTCCATCTGCCAACTCTGCAACAATCAGAGTTAATCAAACCACCACCATCCCACCAAACCAACCATTCACCGATCCAACTGGCCACTTACCCAAGCAGCTATACAACCCAGCAACGGATTACACAATCACCCAGCAAGTCACATGCAAGATGCAACCAACCAGCCAATTAACTAATCAACTACCCAACCGCCTTACTAATCCACAATGCAACCAGTCAGCCAGCCAGGCTAATAACAAACTGTGGAGACAATCGATCAATCAGCCATACGACCAATCAGCCATTCAACCAATCAGCCATTCAACCAATCAGCCAGACAGCCAGCCATGCTAATAACAAACTGTGTAGCCAATCGATCAACCAGCCAATCGACCAATCAGCCATACGACCAATCAGCCAGCCAGCCATGCCACAAAACAAACCGGCACAATTAACACTGAACAATTCAACCAATAAACCACTCGGCCACAACGCAGTCAATTGATTCTGAATGATGCCCCCCCCCACTCACCGCTGACCACGTGCTTGAGCCGCGCGTATTGCTGCCTCAGGAACTCTGGCTTCTGCTGCGGGGCTGTCATGTCGTCACCACCTCCACCACCACCTCCACCTCCACCACCACCTCCACCTTCTGCCATTGGGGTCGAGCAGGACGTGAACGGGCTGACGTGGGGACATTGCCCCATGGGGCCACCAGTGCCGACGAGACCGGAGCCACGGCTCTGCATTCGTGTCTGCTGGTGAATGTGTCCACAGTGGTGGTGGTGGTGGTTGTTGCCATTGTGCTGCTGCTGATGTTGATGGCAATGGTAATTCCTCTGCTGTTGCTGCTGCTGCTGATGATGTTGATGGTGGTGATGTTGGCGATGGGTGCTGGACACGTTGTCGGAAGAGTGCCCACCGCTAGCGGCCACGCTCAAGATGTGACAGCTCCTGGAAGCTGCCGTCCTGTAGACGGCACGAAGGGCTCCAACAGGGGGCATGGCGACTCGCTGAGATCCGTGGTGGTGTAGGGGAGCAACCGCGCCTGTGTGTGTGTGTGCGCTGAACTTCTTTCGCTCCCTACGTAGCCCAGCCAAGCGGGCTATTATGGGAGTGTGTCCGAGCTAAGCGAGGGTTTGTGAGTGGAACGAGGGCGCATTTACGAGTCTGCGCGTGTGTGCTTTCGGCCTATGTGGGTGTGGATTAGGTTGTGTGTGCGCGTGTGTCGGTCTGTGTGCTAGTGGAGTGTACGTCGGAGTGTGCGCGTTAAGTACTTGCAGTATTACTTGGGGAGGAGGTGCCGTGGATCGAGTGTCGCATGGAATGTACGGCGAACTTCTTTCGCACCGTACGTAGCCGGCGGTGCTGATCGGAAGTGCGGTGCACCGAGTGTTGGTGAGTGGTGACGCTGAGCGTGCGTGTGTGGTGGATCGCGTGTATCGGTGAGTGTGCGTTAGAGCGTGTGTGTGTGTGTCTCTCGGTCTCTGTGTGTGTCTCGGTCTCTGTGTGTGTCTCTGTCTGTGTGTGTGTCTCTCTGTGTGTCTCTGTCTCTCTGCGTCTCTGTGTGTGTCTCTCTCCGTGTCTCTGTGTCTCTCTCCGTCTCTGTGTGTGTGTCTCTCTCCGTCTGTCTCTCTCTCTGTGTGTCTCTCTCTCCAACCCACGCCGACTAAAGCCGGCACCGGCGTGAACCAGCCTTATAATAGCCACTGGCCACGTCACGGCCACACACTCACGCCCACCGCCCGCGTTTAACCCCTTCGGCTCACAGACTCTGCCTTTAAAGTCAGGACCGCCACCCCGTGGTGTAGGAACTTAGCCACTGGGGAGACAAAGGCGGCCGGGCGTGGTGACGACCACGCCACAAAAGCCCCCTTCGTGTGCCGTGCCGGCCTTTCATAGTTCTGCTGCTGCTGCTTCTCTTTAGCAGCACTTGCCCCAAGCATACTCTTAGTTCTTTCGGTGAAGTCACGTAGGTAAAAAATGAAATTAAAATAAAAACTCATTTTGTTACCTACGTGACTTTACCGAAAGAACTAAGAGTATGAATCCTTGCAGTCACGAAAGCTTCAAATCTAGAATTGCCCCCAGCAGTATGTTAAAGCTATACGGGGGATCTTTGTTGTTTGTGCAGTGATGAATGTAATACGTTGCACTTGATGCATAGGTGGTTGTTGTGGTCTGTGACACGTCTAGGTTGCCTCGGTCTTCAAAAATATACATTAGTCGGAGGTCAACTTAATTATTGCAGAGTGGTTGTGGTCGTGCCGGTGGTGATTTTTGTTTATTGGTGGGTTGTGATGATGGGTGGTGGTTGCGGTGGTTGTGATGGTGGTGGTGGTGGTGGTTGTAGTGGTGCTATTGGTTTGTTGTGGTCGTGTTGGTTATATTGCTGTGGTGATTGACTTTTCGTTTTGATTGGTTGTGATGTTGGTGTGTGACGCACCTAGGTCGGCTCGGCCTAAAATGCACGTAGCACTTGTTGCATTGGTGGTGGTGCTGCTCACGAAGTTTGCGGCAATTGTGTTGGTTGTGGTAGTTGTGGCTGTTGTGGCGATGATGATGATGGTGGTGGTGGTGTTGGTTTGTGGCACACCTGGGTGAACTTAGCATGAAATAAAATAAGTACAATCGCACGTATTGAAATAGTTGCGGTTGTGGTGATGGCTGGTTGGTTGTGATGTTGATGGTGGTTGCATTTGAGGTTCTTTTGGTGATGCGTGTTATGTGGTGGTGGTTATGGTGTTAATTTCTGCTGGTGGTTATGATAGCGTTAATTGCTGATGGTAAAAATTGAGGTTTGTGGCGGTGATGGCTGTGGGCGTTATTGTGGTGATGGTTGTCCTGTTTTTCTCATTTGTCCGACCCCACGCTTCTCGGATTAGCATGGTTGGCTACGTACGGCGCGAAAGAAGTCTAACGTACACACCTTTTGTCTTTCTACCTCGGTAATAATTCCAAGCACGTATCTGCCCGTGCCAATATGTGCAACATTTCAATTTTTTTGTTCAGTTCTCTTAACGAACGACTTTGCATCTCTACGGTAATTTCCGTTGGGCCGGTGGTGGAAATTCCACATTCCTATGGCGGGTGCGGATTTCTACCCAGAGTGTTGCTTGATAATAATAAAATGCTTTTACGCATACGGTTGGAATGCACGTGCGGTCAATCGACGCTGGTTTTCGTCAACCCCAAGTGCGGGCACAGACAATGTTTTATTTACACGCTTTCTTTAATGAACTCTGTTGTCGTTGTTGTATCCTCTGAAAATCTTGCAACTCAATTTTAACCCACTTCCAAATGTGCTATCGACTGCAAACTTGGTATACTCATGTCATACCGATGACTATAATTATATTCTATCATAAAACAAATTAAAATTATATATTTTTAAACGTTCTTTTTACACGCTTTTATTTAACTCGCTCCGTCTGTTGTCGTATCCTCTAAAAATCTTGTAACTCAATTTTAACCCACTTCCCAATATGGTATCGACTGTAAACTTTGTATACTTACACTCTGAATGACAATACTATATTCTATCATAAAAATAAATAAAAATATGTTTAAACATTATTTTATATGTGATCTTTCGGCTTGGGTACAATTGTCCACGCTCAACTCACGTTGGCTGTGATTGACCAACGGTCCCTTACGTTGTGGCAAGCTTCGAGGCCACTTCATGGAGTCGTGGAGTTCTTCCATTACTTGTACATTTCATAAAATAGTGTTTTTTAGAAAAGTTTTTTTTTTAATATTACTTATCGTCAATCCACTTACTGGATGAGAGGGCCTTCCCACGCCGTACAGGTCACCGAGGCTATGAGACCAGACTAGACCATACCAGTCAATGCGGGTTGGTGAACAAGGAAGGGGGTGGGGAGTGGCAGGGTGCTAACTCGAGATGTGAGATCAAAGTATGGCACAGGCAACAACAACAAGAAGAAATATTTTACTGGTTACACCAGCCCACAGGGGATTATTGTGTCCGTCCGTCGTGCATACTAAAATGGGAGGGGTGGGGCTGGGTGGAGAGGAGTGTGGGGAGGGGCTGGGAGGGGTGGGGCTGGGTGGGGAGGGGCTGGGAGGGGTGGGGCTGGGTGGGGAGGGGCTGGTCACCCCGTGGTGCCCTTATAAAACTCAACGTTTAACCTACTCACGCCGGCTTGTGCCCGCCCTCACAGTCGGCCATATTTGCGGAATACACCACGCCGCCGTTGGCTCTGGCCATTGACCGAGCAACCCAACGTTCCTACCAGCTCCCTCCGCAGGAATGTGTTTGATTTTTTCGGTAAAAAAAAAAACTCAACAAAACTTCAAGAGCAGCCGCGCACCGTGTGGTGAACACGAGGTGGTGCGGGTCATCGATACGACGCGTCACGAAGCAGCAGTTCCTTAATGAGCCGCAGACCCCCTTGTCCATGGTAAACTGGACTCCCATGGTGAACTGGACTCTCATGGTAAACTGGGCTTCCATGGTGAACTGGACTCCAATGGTGAACTGGACTCCCATGGTGAACTGGACTCTCATGGTAAACTGGGCTTCCATGGTGAACTGGACTCCCATGGTGAACTGGACTCTCATGGTGAACTGGACTCCCATGGTGAACTGGACTCCAATGGTGAACTGGACTCCCATGGTAAACTGGACTTCGATGGTAAACTGGGCTTCCATGGTGAACTGGACTCCCATGGTGAACTGGACTCTCATGGTGAACTGGACTCCCATGGTGAACTGGACTCTCATGGTAAACTGGACTCCCATGGTGAACTGGACTCCCATGGTGAACTGGACTCTCATGGTGAACTGGACTCCCGTGGTAAACTGAACTCCCATGGTAAACTGGACTCTCATGGTAAACTGGGCTTCCATGGAAAACTGGACTGCCATGGTGAACTGGACTTCCATGGTAAACTAGACTTCCATGGTAAATTGGACTTCGATTGTGAACTTGACTCCCGTGGTGAACTGGACTCTTGTGGTGAACTTAACTTCCATGGTGAACTGCACTTCCATGGTCAGAGGTCGGCAACCAAAATAACAAAAAGAGCCTCTTATATTTTTGTTTTCGAATTTCAAGAGGCGCCTCTGCAGGGCCCTTTAAAGGGCCACCCACTGCAGCTCCACCCCGCAGGTTGCCGAGCCCCTGGTGGTAGCAGCAGCAGCAGTAGCACATCGATGTAATTTCGCTGCACTGCCCCCTAATCGCTGCTGCTCAAAACGCATCCACCACGCAAGCCGGTTGCGTGCGGGTGACCTGGATAACTGATTGTTGTTGTGCGTTCAACGCAGCGGTCGTCGCCCATCCGAGAATTGTTCTGGCTCAAGTCTGCTCAGCTTCCGAGATTCTGACGCGATTAGGAGGATTGATTCATTAGCAGCCGTGCGTTTTTGTTACAAAGCCTCTGGTGCAAGTGGCAATCCCCATCGGCGTACAGGGGAATCTCGAGGTAGGTACTTTTGAACGGCAATTCCTATTAATCAACAATTGCAGAAAGTGACGTCACTTCTCTATTTTGTATTTGGGGGCCGTTCTTCCTGTAATATAGAAAAGCGCAGCCCTGCAATTTCTTGCTCGCATCATTGCGAGCGGAGAGGGCCCTCCAATTGAGGGGTCGGTACCTTGGCCTCCTCTTCCTCCAACCTGCCCAGACATCTTGGCATGGGTGGGGTGGTGGGGGTACCCACACTTTAACCCCACTGCACGCAAACTGCAGGTCGATTAAACTACAGCGTTACCCAATCACTGCTGGATGGACGGAGGTGGTGGGGGGTAGATTTGATAAAGTTTCGCAATTGTTTCAAATGCCGCGCCGGTAGATCGAACCAGCGACCACTGGTTTGCTATGCCAGCATGCAATTTACGCATGACCTTAAAACGCTGTGCCACTGAAAATCACTACATTTGACACTACAGGAAGCGTCTCATCACAGCGACCGGTGTTGCAATGTCAACAACTCAGCCAGACGTTGTTGTCCATGGAGCTCCTCGATTTAATTTTACCATCACCCAGGATAGTTCACACTGTCACCTTGTGTGCTACACGTGCACATGGCTATAAAAAACACAAGCAGCAATTACAGTGATTGATCATTATTGATGTTTGGGCTGGGCCACGTAATCTCCCCCTGTTCCCAATGCATTTTGTCCACAACACAGTGGCCTTAAAATAGAGATGCTAGATTTGAAGCTTTCGTGACTGCAAGGATTCATACGCTTAGGTTTTTCGGTAAAGTCACGTAGGTAAAAAATAATAGAAAAAAAAATAGTAATAATAATAGAAATAAAATAATAAATCACGACGTTTCGGAGACAACACAAGTCTCCGTCATCAGGTGGGACCGTCACAGCTAGATTTACTGTCTTAGGTAAATCACTCCGAAACGTCGTGATTTATAATTTAATTTATATTATAATTTATTATTATTAATTATTTTTACCTACGTGACTTTACCGAAAAACCTAAGAGTATAAATAGAGATGCGTTTGGCGACATTCCGGGCAGTAGGAACTTTGTTGTAGCATATCCTGTAAATGGAAAAGGGTCATTGTCCGTCATTTACGAATGTGTCGCGTTTTTTTTTAAATGCATTAATTGTGCAGTGTGTACCACTTGTCAACGCAGCAGCATTCCCAGATGTGGACCCCGATGTGTCTCGTCAAACCCCTTCACCGCCCGACACAGCCAACCAAATTGTCACGGCCCACAGGCGTTTCAACGCCCCCAATATTCGTTTCAGAACGAAGCTCACAATCCAACTGAGCAATTAATATTCTAAATCATATTATGAATAATAATAGTGCTGGCTACGGAAAAAAAAACATCTATCGTGTTTAAGTTATACTGGTAGGAACCACCTAGTTCCACCAGCCCACAGGGGATTATTGTGTCCGTCCGTCGTGCATCCAAAAATGGGAGGGGTGGGGCTGGGTGGAGAGGGGCTGGTCACCCCGTGGTGCCCTTATAAAACTCAACGTTTAACCTACTCACGCCGGCTTGTGCCCGCCCTCACAGTCGGGCATATTTGCAGAATACACCACGCCGCCGTTGACCCTGGCCATTGACCGAGCAACCCAACGTTCCTACCAGCTCCCTCCGGATTGTCTAGATTATAAGACTTTTTTCGCTGTTAGTTTCAAACAAGAGTTGAGGGTGCATCTTATAACATGGGAAGCACCATAGGTGTGTGATGAGATGTGTGTAACTTTAAAGCACAGCAAGTTGGTACAGTAGGGGGCACAGGTGGTGCATCAGCCAGTCATCTCGGTCAGTCGACCCGTGGCACCTGCTGGGTCTGCCCCGTGACCTCCTGCCAGCGGGCGTTCGACACTTCATGTGACCTCAAGGTGCACTTGGCCTGGCACAAGCGTCGTGGTGACGTCACCGCCACTTAGTGGCGAATGGCGGTTGTTGTTGTTGTAACTTTATCGGCACTATCATTAATAGTTTTCGGGTGCGTCTTACTTTCCGGAGCGTGATATAGTCTGGAGAATACGGTACGTACATCTGACCCGTCGACCATGCCTATAATGCCTGCAGTATAATTGGGTTTCAGACTCGATGAGTGACCCTGTGAAAAACGCAGGGCAGCAAAGAAGAAGTTTATGAACGTTAAACAAATAAAGATAGAAACTTCCAAGGTCAAAGATGTTTGCGCACTGCAACCGACTGTTTCTCAATCCTCATCGGTGAGCTGGAGCCAATAACCCGGTCGACATAGAACGATGGGCCAAACTTCGATTTAAAGCTTTCGTGACTGCAGAGATTCATCTTCTTGGTTCTTTCGGTAAAGTCACGTAGAATGGAAATAATAATAAAATAATAAAAATAATAAACTAATTCTCACGACAGACCTGTTCTTCACATGAGGACGGCTGCTTGCGTTGTGGCCGAAACGTCGTGAGAATTGTATTGTTTTATTTTTATTATTTTATTATTTCCATTCTACGTGACTTTACCGAAAAAACCAAGAAGATGGGCCAAACGTTGATGCGTCCAATGGTTCCAACGGAAAGTCAACTTAGATTTATGGTAAGACCGCAGTATTATTGACGAATGTATTTCGATGTTTTTGTTTTTGCTGCAAGGGCGTCCTAGGGGGGTTTATAAATCAACACGCTATGATGAGCATACATTGCAATGCATTCTATCAACTGAAGCCTGTTTTCTTCTTTCGTATGGCATAGTGAAAAGCAACAGTTTTTATTTTTTCATAATCATAAATTAATGCAAATGTTTCTCATTCATCTTCTTGGTTCTTTCGGTAAAGTCACGTAGAAGGGAAGTAATGAAATAATAAAAATAAAACATAATAAAAACTATTCTCACGACGTTTCGGCCACAACGCAAGCAGCCGTCCTCAGGTGAAGAACAGGTCTGTCGGAAAGCCAGCGTCTGAATGAACACCGCCAAGCTTGGCAGCGTATATTTAAGCTGGGTTAGAGGGGGAAGGGCGCCTTGACAAAAGGAATTTGCATATCAACAGATGAATTTAGCATATTTATGGAAATGTAGATATGGGATTAGTCACTACTTGTGGAAAAGTTTCTCATTCAGTCCAATAATGTGGTTGACGCAGTGTGTATTTCAGCGACACCGCCAGGATGTGCATGGATGGAGCATTCATTGGTGATGTGCTTGATGGTTTGGACTCATCCACAGTCGCACAATCGGTGACACTTGATTGACAGCTCATAGAGCTGAGGGCCAACCCCACGTGGTTGGCAAAGACAAAGATGCCCCGTGTAGCCTTAACAGACTGTAGGGGCAAGTGCTGTTAGCGAGCAGCACCTATGAATGCCAGAACGGCACACGAGGGAGTGGGTGGCCAGCACCATACCGCCTTTGTCTTCCTCAGTAGCGATGTTTACACACCGGTTACTCATTTGAGGCCGAGTCGACCTAGGGGAGGCACAGGATCGGTTCAGATAATCTGTCACCGGTGGTGGCCGTGAGCAGGAAATCGAACTCGGGTCGCCGGGTTCGTGGCGCGCTCACCGCTGCGCCACCGCTCCCCCAAACAGGAAGAGCTGAGGGCCACCCCACGTGGTTAGCACGCGCACACGCGGTGACGTCACCCAGAGAGGCACATCCGCGCACGTGACCGCCGATCGCAGCGCTCCTATTGGGCGAGGGCGGGTCATGCGATGACGTCGACGCGCAAATCTTCCACCCCCACGAACCCCTCTCTAGCCCCGCCCCTCCCTCCCCCCCACCGTGTGCACGTGACTACCCCGATCGCCCCCCCACCCCCACGAACCCCTCTCTAGCCCCGCCCCTCCCTCCCCCCACCGTGTGCACGTGACTGCCCCGATCGCCCCCACCCCCACGAACCCCTCTCTAGCCCCGCCCCTCCCTCCCCCCACCGCGTGCACGTGACTGCCCCGATCGCCCCCCCACCCCCACGAACCCCTCTCTAGCCCCGCCCCTCCCTCCCCCCACCGTGTGCACGTGACGGCCCCGATCGCCCCCCCACCCCCACGAACCCCTCTCTAGCCCCGCCCCTCCCTCCCCCCACCGTGTGCACGTGACCGCTCCGATCGCCCCCCCCACCCCCACGAACCCCTCTCTAGCCCCGCCCCTCCCTCCCCCCACCGTGTGCACGTGACGGCCCCGATCGCCCCCCCACCCCCACGAACCCCTCTCTAGCCCCGCCCCTCCCTCCCCCCACCGTGTGCACGTGACGGCCCCGATCGCCCCCCCCACCCCCCACGAACCCCTCTCTAGCCCCGCCCCTCCCCCCACCGCGTGCACGTGACCGCTCCGATCGCCCCCCCACCCCCACGAACCCCTCTCTAGCCCCGCCCCTCCCACTCGCCCCGCCCCCCTGTCCTGCAATCGGCCAATGTTAAATGCCCGGCACGAAGACGCTGCTGCTACTGCTGCTGCGTTGTAAGGTCAATCGCAATTAGCGCCGTTATCTTAATAATTAAACCTTCGGCTGTGACCTCTCCCCACACATAGCAACAACAACCACCACCATCATCACCCACCCACTGAAGCCGGATTAATATCGCGTGCCCCCCCCACCACCACCAGCAACAACGAGGAAGAGGTACGCAACTTGCATCGGGCATCAAGCGCTGTGCTGCTGATGCTGATGGACCCGGTTTGACCCCAGTGCCGCGTTAAGGGCCCCCCCTCCTCCTCCACCCCCACTCTCGCCCGCTCGCCCGCTCTCTCACGGCTAACGTCAGTGGCGAGCTGACGCCTGAACTGGTCCTGCGAACGATCTTCTCCATCGTCCTCCCTTCGTTCCCTCCTCCTTCCACTCTCTCAATCATCGTGAAGTGTTCAATCGGATTAACGTGTGGGGCCGTTACGCAAGCGGCTGGCGTGGTTGGCGGTGGTGGTGGTTGTTTTGGTGGTGGTGGTTGTTGGTGTTGGTGGTTGGTGGTAGTGGTGGTTGTTGTTGTTGGTGGTGGTGGCGGTGGTGGTGGTTGTTGGTGGTGGTGGTTGTTGTTGTTGGTGGTGGTGGTTGTTGTTGTTGGTGGTGGTGGTTGTTGGTGGTGGTGGTTGTTGGTGGTGGTGGTTGTTGGTGGTGGTGGTTGTGGTTGGTGGTGGTGGTTGTTGGTGGTGGTGGTTGTTGGTGGTGGTGGTGGGTGGTGGTGGTTGTTGGTGGTGGTGGTGGTTGGTGGTGGTGGTTGTTGGTGGTGGTGGTTGTTGGTGGTGGTGGTTGTTGGTGGTGGTGGTTGTTGGTGGTGGTTGGTGGTGGTGGTGGTTGTTGGTTGTTGTTGTTGGTGGCGGTGGTTGTTGGTGGTGGTTGGTGGTGGTGGTTGATGATGGTGGTGGTTGTTGTTGTTGGCGGTGGTGGTTGTTGTTGGCGGTGGTGGTTGTTGGTGGTGGTGGTTGTTGTTGTTGGCGGTGGTGGTTGTTGGTGGTGGTGGTTGTTGTTGTTGGTGGTGGTTGTTGTTGTTGGTGGTGGTTGTTGTTGGTGGTTGTTGTTGTTGGTGGTGGTTGTTGTTGTTGGTGGTTGTTGTTGTTGTTGGTGGTTGTTGTTGTTGGTGGTGGTTGTTGTTGGTGGTTGTTGTTGTTGGTGGTTGTTGTTGTTGTTGGTGGTTGTTGTTGTTGTTGGTGGTTGTTGTTGGTGGTTGTTGTTGGTGGTGGTTGTTGTTGTTGTTGTTGGTGGTGGTGGTTGTTGGTGGTTGTTGTTGTTGTTGGTGGTTGTTGTTGGTGGTTGTTGTTGGTGGTGGTTGTTGTTGTTGTTGTTGGTGGTGGTTGTTGTTGGTGGTTGTTGTTGTTGGTGGTTGTTGTTGTTGTTGGTGGTTGTTGTTGTTGTTGGTGGTTGTTGTTGGTGGTTGTTGTTGGTGGTGGTTGTTGTTGTTGTTGTTGGTGGTGGTGGTTGTTGGTGGTGGTTGTTGTTGGTGGTTGTTGTTGTTGTTGGTGGTTGTTGTTGTTGGTGGTTGTTGTTGTTGTTGGTGGTTGTTGTTGTTGTTGGTGGTTGTTGTTGTTGTTGGTGGTTGTTGTTGTTGTTGGTGGTGGTGGTTGTTGTTGGTGGTTGTTGTTGTTGGTGGTGGTTGTTGTTGGTGGTGGTTGTTGTTGGTGGTGGTTGTTGTTGTTGGTGGTTGTTGTTGTTGGTGGTGGTGGTTGTTGTTGTTGGCGGTGGTGGTTGTTGGTGGTGGTGGTTGTTGTTGTTGGTGGTGGTTGTTGTTGTTGGTGGTGGTTGTTGTTGGTGGTTGTTGTTGTTGGTGGTGGTTGTTGTTGTTGGTGGTTGTTGTTGTTGTTGGTGGTTGTTGTTGTTGGTGGTGGTTGTTGTTGGTGGTTGTTGTTGTTGGTGGTTGTTGTTGTTGTTGGTGGTTGTTGTTGTTGTTGGTGGTTGTTGTTGTTGGTGGTTGTTGTTGGTGGTGGTTGTTGTTGTTGTTGGTTGTTGTTGTTGTTGTTGGTGGTGGTGGTTGTTGGTGGTGGTTGTTGTTGGTGGTTGTTGTTGTTGTTGGTGGTTGTTGTTGTTGGTGGTTGTTGTTGTTGTTGGTGGTTGTTGTTGTTGTTGGTGGTTGTTGTTGTTGTTGGCGGTGGTGGTGGTCGAGAAATATCTTTAAATATATTTAAATGCATCCCCTTCATTGCGCCTGGTTACATCTACACTGTACACGACTGTACGAATACATTGTTAACATTTCGTTAATTAAGGAGGCCCCTTAACTTCATCTGAAAACATATCAACGTTTACTTGATACAACACTTTATCAATCCGCTTCTGGCCGAGGGGTCGTACATAAATGACGTCACGCGATTTTTGACCCCCCCCCCTCAAATATGACGTCACAAAGCTCTGCCCCCGCCCCCCCCCCAAAAAACCATACTTCCATTTTGAAAATAAAACATGCTTCAAATCGCTTTAAACTATTGTCATTGTAGTGCGTATTTAATGTGGCGCTGCACTCTGATGTTGTAGGAGTGTTGTTATAACAATTAGTGTTGTTATAACAATTCTACATTTATTGAAAGTTGCGCATTTTGATGTGACGTCACATTTCTCAGTACCCCCCCCCCTCTCGTCACACATCGTCACAAATGTCTGACCCCCCTCCCTCCCTAGTTGCGTGACGTCATTTATGGACGGCCCCTTAAGCCACACCCGGGTCGTGGCTCCAATTGTTGTAAACACCTGGGGAGAAAATAGCCCTCGGCTGAGGCAATTACCTAATGGATCGTTGTTATTATAATTGGAAGTGAAATACTTGAGGGAAAACAGCCTTCGTTCTTTAAATCAGGTGAAATCCCTTCACCGTTCCTGAGCGCGTTAACACACCTTGGGTTGCATAACGTTTGAAACAGACAGCCACACAGACAGGCACACAGACAGCTACACAGACAGCCGCACAGACAGCTACACAGACAGCTACACAGACAGCCACACAGACAGCACACAGACATCCACACAGACAGCCACACAGACAGCCACACAGACAGCTACACAGACAGCCACACAGACAGCCACACAGACAGCTACACAGACAGCCACACAGACAGCCACACAGACAGCCACACAGACAGCTACACAGACAGCTACACAGACAGCCACACAGACAGCCACACAGACAGATACACTGACAGCCACACAGACAGATACACAGACAGCCACACAGACAGCCACACAGACAGATACACAGACAGCCACACATACAGCCACACAGACAGCCACACAGACGGCTAGACAGACAGCCACACAGACAGCTACAGACACAGCCACACAGACGGCCACACAGACAGCCACACAGACAGCCACACAGACAATTTGTCCAGTGCTTCAACTGGGTCATCGAGCTCATGACCTCTGGGTTGCAATTCCAGTGTGCTGACCGTAATACCGCAGCAGCATTCATATGCCAGGCAAGTTGTCTCACGGGATGCGTAAGAACAGATAATTAATTAGCAGCTGACGCAAATAATGTCCAGGTGACACAAAATGTTACATTGAGCCTGATGGAGCGAACGAACGAACGAGGAACTTAGCAGACGAGGCGGTAAACAACACGTGACAAAAATAATCGATTCCTCACTTGGATCGCATCTCACGGGACCTCGACGTGTCATCGAATTTTGCCTGAGCGGAGGGAGCCGTGAACTTGATGCATGGTCCACGAGATAAGGAGCGTGTATTTGTCGAGTAGGGGGTGGGGGGGGTGGACGAGTGGTGGCGTGGTGGCGTGGTGGCGTAGAGCTGAACACACTGCACCCTGAACCCGGATACCCAGGATTCGCCAACTCTCCCGTGGCCATGGCTGACAGCGCTGCTGGTGAGTGAGAATTGAACGGTCGTGAGCACCGGCGACCCGCACTGACCATCACGGTGAGGTACGGCACAACGACCCGACCCGTGGCCCACGCGCGTCGTGGAAGAGGCACAACATCCAGCAGCGGAGCGACGAAGAGGGCTGCTGTTACGTGAACACCCGGTCGTGTTTTCCGCTAACCGCTGGGCTCTCTGTTCTGCTGCTGCTGCTGCTACTTGTGCTGCTGCTGCTACTACTGCTGCTACTGCTGCTGCGTATGTTTCCGCGGTTGTGCGGTGCTGCTCTCCGGAGTTGTTTTTGGTCGTTGTGAGGTTTGATTGTACCGGGTGTTGTAAGGGATAAGTACGCCGGTGTACATTTCCATAATAGAGGGTTTTTTTGCGTGGCGGGGGGGTGGGGTGTTCGATGGGGTTAGATCGGGGTAAGTATAAATGCTGCCGTTGACCCCGTCGCCACCCGACACGGCCAATCCGTAAGGAGGTTTGTCACGTAAACAGAACGTGGCAATTCGTTACCAGTCCAGCATACCCGTTGTGTTTAGGAGAAAAAACCCACAACCCGATTTAATCCCAAAAGAAACTAAAAAAAGCCTCTGTTATGGATAACATTGGGTGCGAAAAGCCACGTGATAAACAGACGTGCATTTAAATTTCGATTTAAAGCTTTCGTGACTGCAGGTATTCATCTTCTTGGTTCTTTCGGTAAAGTCACGTAGAATGGAAATAATAAAATAATCCCATAGACTCCAATGTTAAAGTCTCCCATAGACTTCAATGTTAAAGTCTCCCATAGACTCCAATGTTAAAGTCTCCCATAGACTCCAATGTTAAAGTCTCCATAGACTCCAATGTTAAAGTCTCCCATAGACTCCTATGTTAAAGTCTCCCATAGGCTCCAATGTTAAAGTCTCCCATAGGCTCCAATGTTAAAGTTTCCCATAGGCTCCAATGTTAAAGTCTCCCATAGACTCCAATGTTAAAGTTTCCAATAGGCTCCAATGTTAAAGTCTCCCATAGACTCCAATGTTAAAGTTTCCCATAGGCTCCAATGTTAAAGTCTCTCATAGACTCCAATTTTAAAGTCTCCCACAGACTCCAATGTTAAAGTCTCCCACAGACTCCAATGTTAAAGTCTCCCATAGACTCCAATGTTAAAGTCTCCCACACACTCCAATGTTAAAGTCTCCCACAGACTCCAATGTTAAAGTCTCCCATAGACTCCTATGTTAAAGTCTCCCATAGACTCCTATGTTAAAGTCTCCCATAGGCTCCAATGTTAAAGTCTCCCATAGGCTCCAATGTTTAAGTTTCCCATAGGCTCCAATGTTAAAGTCTCCCATAGACTCCAATGTTAAAGTCTCCCATAGACTCCAATGTTAAAGTTTCCCATAGGCTCCAATGTTAAAGTCTCCCACAGACTCCAATGTTAAAGTCTCCCACAGACTCCAATGTTAAAGTCTCCCACAGACTCCAATGTTAAAGTCTCCCATAGACTCCAATGTTAAAGTCTCCCACACACTCCAATGTTAAAGTCTCCCATAGACTCCAATGTTGAATTCTCCCATAGACTCCAATGTTAAAGTCTCCCATAGACTCCAATGTTAAAGTCTCCCACAGACTCCAATGTTAAAGTCTCCCACACACTCCAATGTTAAAGTCTCCCATAGACTCCAATGTTGAATTCTCCCATAGACTCCAATGTTGAAGCATAGCTGTCAACCCATACAGTTTACCCGGTATTCTTGTCCAGGAAAATTTAGATTTTTAGGTCCACAAGGCGTACGGCCGTTTCAATACGGGCAAAAAATGTCTATTTGTTAGTGCTTCTACCTTGTGATGGGAATTTATAGGATTAACGTTGAGATTTATAATGAGCATGGGGTGACCAATAGGGTCTGAATTGGCCTGCAATAAGGTAGGCACTGATAGTAAGGGGTTGACTGGTATGAGTATGGTTATGTAAGGTCTGTTATCCTACAAAGCCACGTGTTGTTTTCATAACGCCAATTTGTATATAACCCGATGAATGTGTTGGAACACATTTTTGCATAGCGCCGACACGAAGTGGATATTCACGGGATCTGAGTGAATGGAACTACGTCGCGTGAGTAGGAATAAGCTGTTGTACGGCTGCGTCGAAGTAGCGTCACGCGGGGCGGGATGCTGCTGGATACTTCTAGACGCTTCCCACGCGCCTCAGCCTTTGTTCGGCCTGCGCACGCATCTCAGGTGTTATCGCGGACCGTGCTTTAGCCAATATTATTAATTTATAACGCAGATTTTTCCATAATGTGGTGTTCTTCGGGAACGTAACGACGACCGCGTTATAGCAGAACATGCTGTGTATGGTCAACAAAGCCATGGGGACCGTGGGAAGGCCTTCATTCAGCAGTGGACTGGCACGTGCTGTCCGTGGGGGAACAGCACTTGCCCCATCGTTCTGCTTGGCTATACAAATAATGACAGCGTACCGGAGCACATTTCGTATTGATGTGCGTGCCATCCTCATAGCCCATGGCTATCACGAAGGTGCTGTGTTTCACAGATAATATCGTCTGCCAGGGGGGTCAGCGATACTGCTGTGTGTGTGATCCCAACTCAACAATTCGCAGGTAATTTTTGACGTACTTTGGACCGTTACGCTGGCTCGTGTTCGAACGACGTCGGAGGATCTTTAACAGTGTCCTACGGTTAATACGCCCGCAGTAGTAACCGGGGAGAGCCGCCGGATTCGAACAACGAACCACAGCTGTACCGTGGCACACTGCTCCCCCCGATACGGGTGATCCTGGCCTCCTTTGTCTTCCTCCTTTTAACCCGTCGGCGGCCTCCGTTCGCTTTTGTGCCGAGCAGGAGGAGGAGGACACGGCGGAGGAAGAGGCACGGTGGAGGGGGTCAGGGTCCGGGTCGGCCACGTCTGTCCCGGCTCCGCGTCGGCCGCGATGGCTTCGGCCGCGGAAGCGAAGTCCTTCCCACGGAAGGATCAGCCGGATCCAGGCGGAGTGACCGCCGCCGAGATGGGACCGCTGCTGCCGGGACGCACCGTGAGTCGCCGGGAGCTGGCAGTGGCCGTCGGGTGTCGGGGCGGCACATGTCACCGCGTTCAGTTGTCGGGTCCGCCTTCGCTAACCCGCAGTGACCAACGTGGTGAAGGATAGGCGTTCAATCCGACAGAGAGACACTTGATAATTGTTTTTTTTTACCCTTCTATCTGCCAACAAAACTGACACCTTTTTACAAGGAGTCATGTTTGCATAGACCACAATACCTGCAGTCATAATGCAAACAAGAAACATAACTCTGATAATGTATGCACTGTCCTTGAAGTTGATTGGTCCATACCCGAGACAGCTTTCCTTAGAGCCTAGTCTCTCATGGGTTGGACCAGATGACGCCAAAAGGCGCACAACTCAAAGACAATGAACCATCAGAGTATGAGAGCTCGGGTAAGCATTTGCACCACTTGCGTGGAAACTGTCCACAACGGCCACATGGGCAGACACACAGGGCAGTCGGACCGCCAGGCAAGCGGCAATACACAGATGCACCCATAGCCGCAGAGACGCACAGATACACACAGATACAAATATCCCTCGTACAGCCTTTAACAGTCTGTCGGGGCGAGTGCTGTTAGCAAGCACCTAATGAAGGCCCGCACGCGTGGTGGGGGTGGGTGGCCAGCACCACGCCCGGCCATCTTTGTCTTCACAAGTGGAGATACTCTTAGTTTTTTCGGTAAAGTCACGTAGGTAAAAAAATGAAATTGAAATTAATTATTTTTATTAATTTTAATTTCATTTTGTTACCTACATGACTTTACCGAAAATACTAAGAGTATGAATCCTTGCAGTCACGAAAGCTTCAAATCTAGAATAAGTGGAGATGTTTACACACCGCATCCAGGTGCTCATTTGAGGCTAAGTAGACCTCAGGGAGGCCCAGGACCGGTTCAGATGATCGTCAATGTTGTTGATCGTGAGGGGGAATTGAACTCAGGGGGCCGGGTTCGTAGCGCAGGGCGCTAATCGCTACAATCTACCGCTCCCCACCATCACACAGCCACGTGTACAGCAACATGGACAGATACATAGACCATCACACAGACAGCCACACAGCCAAATGGAGAGCCACAAACGCAGCCACACAGGTGCACAGATACATACAAACAAGAAAAAATTAACCCGTAAAATCAAAGTTCTTCACTATAAATCCTTTATATGCATGGCATCGGGGCGGCTAGAGTCCTCTCGTCCTCTGGCTTGAGATGGCTGCCACCTATGGGTCAGATGATTGTCTGGCAGCATTAAAAATTGGTAATTAAATATTTTAAAAAAATTCCCTAAACAGTGTAAAATTTTGGAAATTTTTTTTTCACGAAAATAAATTGTCACGCACAACGAGTCTGTGTGCAAAATGTCAGCTCGATTGGATCACGGGAAGTGGGTTAAAAAACGACCGAAAGATTTGCACGGTCCTAAGCAAGCAAGCGAACTTAATATAAAGGATTTAAAAAGCTAGATTTGAAGCTTTCGTGACTGCAAGGAATCATATTCTTAGGTTTTTTCGGTAAAGTCACGTAGGTAAAACTACAAAATTAATGAAAATAAAATAAAATAAAAACAAAAATCACGACGTTTCGGAGGCAACACAGAGACTTGTGCTGCCTCCGAAACGTCGTGATTTTTGTTTTATTTTATTTTCATTAATTTTGATGTTTTACCTACGTGACTTTACCGAAAAAACCTAAGAATATGATTTAAAAAGCGCAAACGTCTGGGCTTTGTGTCAACACTTGGCGTCGCTTAGGTGCTTTCAGACTTGGCGAAACAACTGTTTCAACATCACGCGATTTAAATAGAGCTTTGTGTCACCCCGCAGTGTGAATAGGGTGCAAAATAACGTTCTCCCGTTGGCAGCGGAGCGTGAAAATGCATTTAGAGGAGAGGGTGTCATCTTCTTGGTTCTTTCGGTAAAGTCACGTAGAAGGAAAATAGGTTTTATTTTTATTATTTTATTATTTTCCTTCTACGTGACTTTACCGAAAGAACCAAGAAGGAGAGGGTGTCTTTTGTATCTCGGCGCTGCACTGTCTTGCAATGTACCAGTCCGGTCCTTCTACCAATCCCCTGCTGGGTTTATGGCCTCCCCATGGCAAGTAGGCCGTGAGCGATATTTGACCATGCTTTCCCCGCGCTGCTCAGTGTGGGTTGGTCAAGGTATAGATGTGTGCGCATCTATACCTTGACCAAGGTATAGATGCACCAGCCCAGAGGGGATTATTGTGTCCGTCGTGCAGGGAGGGGCTGGGTGGGGAGGGAGGGGCTGGGTGGGGAGGGGAGGGTGGGGAGGGGCTGGGTGGGGAGGGAGGGGCTGGGTGGTGAGGGGAGGGGCTGGGTGGGGAGGGTGGGGCTGGGTGGGGAGGGTGGGGCTGGGTGGGGAGGGGAGGGTGAGGAGGGGCTGGGTGGGGAGGGGCTGGGTGGGGAGGGTGGGGAGGGGCTGGGTGGGGAGGGTGCGGTGGGGCTGGGTGGGAGGGGTGGGGCTGGGTGGGGAGGGAGGGGCTGGGTGGGGAGGAGAGGGGCTGGGTGGGGAGGGTGGGGCTGGGTGGGGGGTGGGAGAAGTGGGGCTGGGTGGGGAGGGGCTGGTCACCCCGTGGTGCCCTTATAAAACTCAACGTTTAACCTACTCACACCGGCTTGTGCCCGCCCTCACAGTCGGGGAATACACCACGCCGCCATTGACCCTGGCCATTGACCGAGCAACCCAACGTTGCTACCAGCTCCCTCCGCAGGAATGTGTTTCGATGGATTTCGCTGCACTGCAAACAATGCCCCGTTAACACAATTGCAGCGTGGTTTGGTAAAAAGGCTAATCTGGTCTTTAAACGACGAATTTAAACAAATGTATGCCATATGCTCCCATTCTATAACGGGCACCACGTGTGTTTATCAACGGGAATACGTATATAATTAGCGGTAATGTATAATTAGCGATGATGATGATGATGTAGAGACGCCGACACATGTTCTTGCTACTACGAGCCTTTTATTTTGGACGCAACACGAATTCTAGGCCCAACCGTCCCTTCCCCTCGTGCTGTCCCCTTTTATTTCCCTCAAGTTCAAGTTCATTTATTAGGTGTAGCCCTGTGAGCCATTCGGCTCTTGAATCGGGTGCAACCACAACAAACAAAAAACTAAAACATGAACAAGAAAACATCTTAAAATGACTATCCAAGAAAATCCAAGAAAAGACAGCAAAATATTGCATAAAAAACACCGCACACCAACGCTGTGTGCAAAAATCCCAGTGGGATGCAAGTCAAACAATAACAACAACCACAAGACAACTTAGATTAAGGCCATCAGTCTTACTCCGTACTACAACAAACAAACATGGCCAAACCAGTAAACTTTTCGAAATCACCAAAATAAAGGGCCCCTTTCTCGAATGTTCGCTCACCGCCACTCCCCGCAGCCAGTCCTCCTCCTTCCCGAACGGTCGTCAACCGTTACCCCCCGACAGTCCACCCTCGTTTTCACCGCCTTCTTACCTTCGAATTTTCCTTCCAATCACTTCAATTCTGAGACCTCCCTTGCCAGTATCAAAATATAAGAATAGGTTTTACAGTTTCTGGCCATCATAAAACAGCTGTGTTAAGATGTTCAAACCCCCAACTGAAACATTTTGCAAGGAATCGTGTCCGCGTTAAGCACACGTACCTGTGGTGAACATGCAACAACAACAAAATGCTCTGGTAGTAGATGATGCATTGTCTTTGAAACTGATTGGTCCACACCAGAGACAGCTTTCTTTGGAGCTGCTGCTCACCCCGAGCTCTCACTCCTGCCCTTCTCATCTCGCTTTGCTCCCCTCAATCTCCCACCTCTCTGCACCCATCTCGCTCTCTGTCTTCTCATCCCATGCTAGGCCACTCCACACCAGAGGTCGCAAACGGGTTTTGATTCCTTACCCGTACTCGGCCGCACCAGGGTCGCAAACGGGTACCCGTACCCTACCCGATACCCGGCTACCCGTACCCGGCCGGGTATCGTGTAGGGTACGGGTACGGGTACCCGATTGCAACCTCTGGGATGAAGGCATGTTGCAGGCGCGGGTGGGTTGATTCTAGGAACCTGAATTGTGAGAAGAGACAAGACGTTGGGAAATGAGTGACAAACGGTTACTCACCAGTGACTCGCGGCTTACCCGTACCCATACCCGGCCGCACCAGGGTCGCAAACGGGTACCTGTACCCGGCCGGGTACGGGTAGCCGGGTATCGGGTAGGGTACGGGTATCGGGTACCCGGTTGCGACCTCTGCTCCACACAGACTGTCCTACAGCTCCCCGCTCATCATCTCACTCTACCGCCCTTCCCACATCCTCTACACTCCGGCAACCCAGCCTTTTTATAATGGAAGTCCAACAGTCAACCTTCGATTAGTGGGAAGTTGCTTATTCCCATCTGCTACCCTCATTTCTGGAAATGGATTTCTCCAGCCATCTGTACTATCGACTCCCTGCCTCAAATCCAAACTAAAGTACTTCCTTTTTTCACAATGACTCGCTGCCTTCGTGCACATATTAAATAAATAAGTCCACGGTTTCTGTACAGTTTCTTCAGATGTGGTCACAATTTGACACTATCCGAAACCAAAATGTGTGGTCATTTTCAATGTACGGAGACCCCCAGACTCACATAGAGCCTATAGACTCACATAGAGCCCATAGACTCACACAGACTCGTAGACTCACATAGAGACCCATAGAGTCAAATAGAGACCCATAGACTAACATAGAGATCCATTTACAGTACAATACTCACACGAGACTCGTATAAGTGGGCTGAGGCTTTTGGCACGAACTTTCATACAGAAATTCGTAGCAGCAGCAGCAGCAACGGCCAACGTGGACTTTCACCCGATAAAAGATTGTGCGGTGCTTGTGAAATTGATGTTGTTCCGTGTAAATCCTCCGCAAGGCGGACAAGCGGGGGGGGGGGGGTGCGCTGGTCCGGACCGCTGAAAAGTCCGGCAAGCCGCTACACTCAGTTGAACACGCAGTAGTAGGGCTTTCGAGACAAATATCATCCATAATACAGGTTTTTTGGGTTAGATCGGGGTAAATATAAATGTGTCGTTAAACCCGCCACCACCCGGACACAGCCAAATTAGTTCAGGTTTGTCACGTAAACAAAACGTGGCCAATTTGTTATTAGTACAGCACACCGGTGTGTTGGAGAGCAAATCCACAACATTAAAATCGACGTAAAACAACAGCAACAATAACACCAAGCCATTGTTGCTATATATGTATGACTGTAAATGTTTTAGGGTCTGTAGTGTGTGTTATTGTACAGACCAACACGTAAACTGCTGCTAATGCTACGTGTTGTGTACTAGTGCTGTACGGCAATTATGTATTGTCCAGTACGCGTGAACGCTGGTCCCCCCCCCTACCACCCCCTCCCCACCATCCCCCATCACCCCTCCCCTACCACCCCCTCCTCACCACCCCTCCCCTATCCCCCCTCCACCCCACCACCCCCCCCACCCTCCACCACCCTCCCACCACCTCCCCCCTATCACCCCCTCCCCACCATCCCCCACCACCCCCTACCACCCCCTCCCCACCATCCCCCATCACCCCTCCCCTATTCCCCCCCTCCTCACCACCCCTCCCCTATCCCCCCTCCACCCCACCCTCCACCACCCCCCCACCACCTCTCCCCTATCCCCCCTCCCCACCACCCCCCACCACCCCTCCCCTATCTCCCCTCCCCACCATCCCCCACCACCCCGTACCACCCCCCTCCCCACCATCCCCCACCACCCCTCCCCTATCACCCCTCCCCACCACCCCCACCATCCCTCCCCTATCCCCCCTCCCCACCACCCCCCACCACCCCTCCCCTATTCCCCCCTCCCCACCATCCCCCACCACCCCGTACCACCCCCTCCCCACCATCCCCCACCACCCCTCCCCTATCACCCCTCCCCACCACCCCCACCACCCCTCCCCTATCACCCCTCCCCACCACCCCCACATTATACACAATATATAACGTATACCCAGTGCTTGTGTACTATACGTTACATGACGTATTTTACGTAGTACAGTATGTCATTGTCCTATTATATTGACTATCTCTTTGCATCCCACTGACATTTTAGATTATTTATTTTTTTCAAATACCCAACCAGTCCGGCTAAATACTAAATCCGGCTAGCGAGATTCTGGTTATCCAGGGTCCAGCGAGCCAGGGATTTACTTTATTACAGTGGTGAGCGCACTGCTCTACGAGTCCGGCGGACCTGAGTTCAATTCCTGTTCACGGATAACATCAATGGCGGGTGTAAATATCTGGCTGCCCACGTAACTTCACTGGCCAGCACGGTGAAGTATGGACGAAGATGCCCCGAGACTGACCTAGCGTGTTGTAGATCTTCTTGGTTCTGTCGGTAAAGTCACGTAGAGGGGAAGTAATAAAATAATACAAATTAAACATAATAAAATTATTCTCACGACGTTTCGGCCACAACGCAAGTAGCCGTCCTCAGGTGAAGAAACAGGTCTGTCGAGAAGAAACAGGTCTGTGTAGCCGTCCTCAGGTGAAGAAACAGGTCTGTCGAGAAGAAACAGGTCTGTCTTCTCGACAGACCTGGTTTTCACCTGAGGACGGCTGCTTGCGTTGTGGCTGAAACGTCGTGAGAATTATTTTATTATGTTTTATTTTTATTATTTTATTACTTCCCCTTTACGTGACTTTACCGAAAGAACCAAGAAGATGAATCCCTGCAGTCACGAAAGCTTTAAAGCGTGTTGTAGATGTTTAGTTCTTGGCAGAGGTGGGACAAAGTCATTGTTATGCAAGTCCAAGTCGAGTCGCAAGTCATCAAATTCATGACTCGAGTCTGACTCGAGTCCAAGTCACATGACTCGAGTCCACATCTCATAGGTGGGACAAAGTCATTGTTATGCAAGTCCAAGTCGAGTCGCAAGTCATCAAATTCATGACTCGAGTCTGACTCGAGTCCAAGTCACATGACTCGAGTCCACACCTCTGGTTCTTGGAATATTTCATTTATAATTGTCTGTGTAGTTTATCTTGTAAATATATGAAAGGGAAATTTGTGAATGTGTGTGTCTGTTCGAAATGTTTAGCATACTTCCCAACATGCAACAAACTTTAAATTTGGCATGTGGGTAGCTTCCAGACTGTACACAATGCAAAAAGTATCAAAATCAACTTTTGTATTTGGGGGGTGACGTCACATCTGTGATGTCACCCGCATGCGGAAGCGTTAAGCAGTGTGCCTGCTGATGTCACGCATCCTCCCCCCCACCCTCCGCGTAGGCCGTGTATTAATCCAAGACAAGAATCCAAGTCTCGGGCGAAGCCGGCTAGTAAAGCTAGTGTGTTATATGATGAACTTCTTTTGCACCGTACGTAGCCAAGCGTGCTAATCGGCGGTGTTTGTGTTTGCGTACCGATTGTTGTCACTCGTCTTGGTAGTAAATCCACCTGTGGCCACCCAGCAGAATAAACAGCACAGTCGGTCAATCGGCACGTCGTGTGTGATGGGGGCAACGTGTGGGTGATCCCACCGCTTCTGAGATGTCTGCCTAGCGTGGAAGACCAATCAAGGCAGGGGGGGGGGGGCGGTCTTTGGATCTTCTTCTAAAAACTAAACTATTTTTTTTTTTATTCGAAGCTTTCGTGACTGCAGGAATCCATACTCTTTGGTTCTTTCGGTAAAGTCACGTAGGTAGAAAAATAATAGATCACGAAGTTTCAATCACAACTTCAGAAGTTTTTTCTTGCTGTGGTTGTCCCACCCGATGACGGTTGCTTGTGTTGCGATCGAAACGTCGTGATCTATTATTTTTCTACCTACGTGACTTTACCGAAAGAACCAAAGAGTGTTTTAGATTTTTCCAGGTTACGCCCACAGAGCTTTATAGCGCTTTTTCAGAAGCGACCTGGCCACAAATGACAGCTCAACGAAGTGGCTCATCTATCACGTGCAAATGTATGGCAGCCAAATAGTCTAAACCCACGTTGAACATGCAAACTCTAAATATACAGGCGTCAGGGTTGGGATCGAACCCAAGACCTCCTGCATGCTACGTTGCGAAAGATGTTCAAGATAAACGCATACAGGCGAAGTAGTTAACATCTCTTCTTGGTTCTTTCGGTAAAGTCACGTAGAAGGGAAGTAATAAAATAATAAAAATAAAACATAATAAAATATTTTATTTTTTAAAATAATGTTTATTATGTTTTATTTATTATTATATTATTTTATTATGTTTTATTTTTATTATTTTATTACTTTCCTTCTACGTGACTTTACCGAAAGATATTATTTTTAAAAATAAAATATTTTATGTTTTATTTTTATTATTTTATTACTTCCCTTCTACGTGACTTTACCGAAAGAACCAAGAAGATGAATCCCTGCAGTCACGAAGGCTTTAAATCGAAAAATAGTTAACATCTCGCCACCGTGACGCCTCCAGTGGAGGGCCTTCTGCCAGCGGTGGCACGAGCGAGGCATTTCAGGGCTGCGCATTTTACCAATCTGCGGGTGTGCAGGATGCGCGGACGACTTCTGGTGGAGCCACTGAGGAGGAGGAAGAGGAGGAGGAGGTGCCCCTGAGAGTCATCACGCTGCCCGAGCAGGCCCACCACGCCATGGAGAAGATGGAAGAGTTTGTGTACAAGGTACGTGTGTTGTGTGTGTACGTTGAACTTCTTTCGCGCCATACGTAGCCGACCGTGCTCATCGGAGGTGCGGGGGAAGGACAACAAACTATGTACAGATAAATTTCGATTTAAAGTTTTCGTGACTGCAGGGATTCATCTTCTTGGTTCTTTCGGTAAAGTCACGTAGAATGGAAATAATATAATAATAAAAATAAAACAAAATAATTCTTCACCTGAGGACGGCTGCTTGCGTTGTGGCCGAAACGTCCTGAGAATTATTTTATTATGTTTTATTATTTTATTATTTCCATTCTACGTGACTTTACTGAAAGAACCAAGAATATGTACAGATAGTCCTCGAGTTACGATGGTCCGACTTGCGATATTTCGATCTTTCGATGGCAGGCAAACGCAGCAGCAGCGTACGAGGTACGAATCTTGGTGAGTGCAGTACAATATGATACGTTACGATACGTGCAATGCATGTGTGATGCGTAGCTTTAGCGATTTTATTTTAGGGTTACCACGAAACGATACGTTTAATGCATGTTAAAAGTTTTTTTTATAGCAGATCGGATTGTTTTCTGAAAAAAACTTTCTATTAAATTGCAGTTCATATAGGTAGGCTAAGAATTTACCTTGTGTTTTTTTACTTTATATGTTACTGTGCAATACAGTATTGTAATTAATAAATACATACAGTATATAGTTTATACAGTACGCTACTGTAAATTGTTCTATTTTGCTAAATTATCACCATTCTTTAAGACTCCTGGGTAGGCTAGGCCATCTTCGACTTACGATATATTCGACTTACGACGATGGGGTCGTCGTAACGCATCTCCATTGCAAGTAGAGGACTTACCTGTATGTTGAACTTCTTTCACACCGTACGTAGCCGACCGTGATAATGGCAGGTGCGGGGGAAGGACGAAGCTGCCACGCTTCTGAGAGACTCAAGCACGACTCATGAGGAGTCCCTCTCACCCTCACACTCTCAGCACCGCCCACAAGAAAAATACAAAGACCCCCCGTGTAGCCTTAACAGACTGTTGGGGCAAGTGCCGTTAGCGAGCAGCACCTATGAAGGCCGGCACGGCACACGAGGGGGGTGGGTGGCCAGCACCACCCCCGGCCGCCTTTGTCTCCCCAGTGGCGATGTTTACACACCGCACCAGCTACTCATTTTAGGCTGAGTCGACCTCCTATTACATAGCCACGATCGCTCAGCTTACTACCCCACCTCCTTGCTCTTTCTGATGTGCCTACGAGCATATTTAGTGGCCACTCCATACGCTCATAGGTGCTGCCCACTCCTCTGCATCCCGGATAGCTCTGCCCCGCTGCATCATGGGTCGCGCACGAGGGCAGAATGATTTTACACGGAGATTAAAAAAATCTCTCAAATTTCACAAAAACAAAAACCCGTGGACATCGGGTCACAGTGTCTGTCGCGTAAGTGACGGCATTTTCTGCGTGATTATCATCGTCATCGTCATCAACGTTGTTATCATCATCGGAATCATATTAATCATCATTATCACCGTCATCATCATCATTACTCTCATCATCATCATCATCACGATTGTCGCCGCGATTATCGTCATCGCTGCCTCTTGTTTATTTTACACTTTTTTTTCTCTGCCAAAAGGTCGTGGCTTCCGAAATATGCAGCTGCCTTGCCCGTCTTTTGACCCAGAAGACCCCGTTATAGCAACGTGGGAAGTGGTTGTTTACAGTGAGCATCATCAACTGGGCACAGCTGAACAATAGCGGGGGGGCGGGGGGGCGTGTGAGCAGCTACAAACACAAGCGGAATTGCAGCGTAAACGAATGCAAGTCGATTACCCATTGTCTTTGGTGGGCAGAGGGGGGGGGGTCACGAGGCAGTCATAACAAGAGAGGTGGAGGTCAATATTTACACTGGGATATTTGCACAGGGTTGGTGTACGGTGATTTTTCGGCAATTTTTTGCTGTCTTTTCTTGGATTTTCTGTTTGCACTCAGTCACTTTAAGATGTTTTCTTGTTCATGTTTTTTTGTTTGTTGCGATTGCACCCGATTCAAGAGCCGAATGGCTCACAGGGCTACACCTAATAAATGAACTTTGAACTTTACCAAAGGTCACTGAGGTTGGTTACATAGGTTTGTAGGTCGACTCAACCTCAAATGAGTACCTGGTGTGGTGTGTAAACATCACCACTGGGGAGACAAAGGCGGCTGGGGTGCAGTGATGGCCGCCCACGCCCTCGTGTGCCGTGCCGGCCTTCATAGGTGCTCCTCGCTAACAGCACTTGCCCCAACAGCCTCTTCAGGCTATACGGGGGATCTTTGTCTTTGTATCGGGAGAGATGGTCCACTAATCTTCTTGGTTCTTTCGGTAAAGTCACGTAGAAGGGAAGTAATAAAATAATAAAAATAAAACATAATAAAATAATATAATATATTATTTTATTATGTTTTATTTTTGTTATTTTATAATAATAAAAATAAAACATAATAATATAATAAAATAATATAATATAATATTGTTTTATTATGTTAGATTTTTATTATTTTATTACATAATAAAATAATATAATATTATATTATTATATTATATCATTTTATTATGTTTTATTTGTATTATTTTATTACTTCCCTTCTACGTGACTTTACCGAAAAGAACCAAGAAGATGAATCCCTGCAGTCACGAAAGCTTTAAATCGAAAATCAAAAGCGATTTGCGAAGAGTCGAATGACCGAGGAGCGTTTTTGGAAGCGGTTGGAATTTCCAGCGTCTCTTTCTTGTCTAGAGGTGTTACGGGAGGGCGAACAAACACACCAGGGGTGGTTATGCCCGCACGCGGAAGGATGCTTAAACGGCGCTGTGATTCCCCATGGCCCCACACCTCGGTGGGGGAGTTGCTGTACAAGGCGGTGAGCCGGAGGGCTCGCGGTTCAGTATTTAGCTTAAACCAGCGAAGAAGGAAGACCGGCTAGATAGGCCCTGGGACTCCACTCGATCGCCGTCCTTCTAAGGACCGACCAGGGCAAGCCAGTGGCGTGGCCCCGAGAGCCCAGAGCCGATGCTCTTGTAAGAGGCGGTCTGGTGACTCAGGGTGCCGTGATCCCAGCTTGGCCAGAGCTGGGTCAGCTAGCCTCCCCTAGCTCTGTAGTGGAGGACCTGGGAGTAGGCTAGCCGGGATAGAGATTGTGGGATCTCCCTGTTAGACGGGTAAAGGGGCCGATACCCCTTCGAGTGTCGTATTCCTTGGCCTGTATAGAGTGGGACGTTTAATAAAGAAGTGTGTTTCCGACTACGTCGTCCAAGTCTCTTTGAACCTACTACACATGTGTGAACCCATCCACGGCGCAGGTGTGGGAACGGCGCTGGCAGGTCATCCCGTTCGACCTGCTACCCAGCTGGCTGCAGGACAATGACTATCTCCTGCAGGGCCACCGGCCGCCCATGCCGTCGTTCCGCGCGTGCTTCAGCAGCATCTTCCGTATCCACACGGAGACCGGCAACATCTGGACGCACCTCATCGGTGAGAGAAGGTTTTTGCGCGAATCGCGGCACCAGGATCGCGGCGATGGCTTTGCCGTCTTTTCTTGATTTTCTGTTTGCGCATAGTCACTTTAAGATGTTTTCTTGTTCATGTTTTTGTTTTTTGTTTGTTGCGGCTGCACCCGATTCAAGAGCCGAATGGCTCACAGGGCTATACCTAATACATGAACTTGAACTTGACGATGGCTTTGTACGTTTGTTCGAGACGCAGGGGTGTCGCGAATGTGATTTGTTTTACAGACGCAGCCTTGCAGTGGTTTAGCAGTAGGGGGCGATGCTGCTACGTGTAACGAGTGCTTTGCTGGTGGTTTTATGTCGTTGCAAATTTGGAACGTGAGGCTTGCATACAATGGCCTATGTGTGTGTGTCTGTCTCTGTGTGTCTCTGTGTTATCTCTCTGTGCTTATGTGTCTGTCTGTGTGTGTCTGTGTTGTCTCTCTGTGCTTATGTGTCTGTCTGTGTGTGTCTGTGTTGTCTCTCTCTACTTGTGTGTCCGTCTGTGTGTCTGTGTTGTGTGTCTCTCTCTGTGTGTCTGTGTGTGTCTCTCTCTGCTTGTGTGTCTGTCTGTGTGTCTATGTTGTGTGTCTCTCTCTGTGTGTCTCTGTGTGTGTCTCTCTCTGTGTGTGTGTCTGTCCATGTGTCTATGTTGTGTGTCTCTGTGTGTGTCTCTCTGTGTGTGTGTGTCTGTCTGTGTGTCTATGTTGTGTGTCTGTCTGTGTGTCTATGTTGTGTGTCTCTCTGTGTGTCTATGTTGTGTGTCTCTCTCTGTGTGTCTCTGTGTTTGTCTCTCTCTGCTTGTGTGTCTGTCTGTGTGTCTATGTTGTGTGTCTCTCTCTGTGTGTCTCTGTGTGTGTCTCTCTCTGCTTGTGTGTCTGTTTGTGTGTCTATGTTGTGTGTCTGTCTCTGTGTGTCTCTGTGTTATCTCTCTGCTTATGTGTTTGTCTGTGTGTCTCCGTGTCTGTGGTTTGTCTCTCTCAAATTTAGCAATCTTTGGAAGAACGTAATCAACCAGGTAGGGTGTTGACTGTTATGTTAGCCGACTCTCTGTGCTGTAAGTTTGCTAGGTTTGTTTTATCTTTTATTTGTACCTGATGATGATTGCTTGTGTTGCAATCGAAACGTCGTATGCTGTTCTTTGATAAAGAAAAATATTTCTACGTGACATTACCCAAAGAACCAAAGAGTAATTCCTGCAGTCACGAAAGCTCCAAGTCAAGTTTTAATGGCCTACCCATTTCGAATGGCGTAAGGGGATCGTTACCGTTCAACTGTGAAGAAGGTTAAATTCTAGATTTGAAGCTTTCGTGACTGCAAGGATTCATATTCTTAGGTTTTTTTCAGTAAAGTCACGTAGGTAAAATTTTTATAAATTAATAAAAGTAAAATAAAAATACATTTTATTTTACTTTTATTTTTTTTTTAAATGTACCTACGTGACTTTACCGAAAAAAACCTAAGAATAAGAAGGTTCAAGTTAGGCCTCGGGCTTTGTGGTTAGGTCAGAGGTCGGCAACCCACGGCTGCGGAGCCGCGTGCGGTCGCTCTTGAAGGACTGTAGCGGCCGCTCTTGAAATTCTAAACAAATGGCTCTTCTTGTTATTGTGGTTGCCGACCCCTGAGCATGGAAGCCGAGTTTACCATGGGAGTTCAGTTTACCATGGGAGTCTAGTTTACCATGGGAGTCTAGTTTACCATGGGAGTCCAGTTTACCATGGGAGTCTAGTTTACCATGGAGGTGCAGTTTACCATGGGAGTTCAGTTTACCATGGGAGTTCAGTGTTCCATGGGAGTCCAGTTTTCCATGGGAGTCCAGTTTTCCATGGGAGTCCAGTTTACCATGAGAGTTCAGTTTACCATGGGAGTCCAGTTTACCATGGGAGTTCAGTTTTACATGGGAGTACAGTTTACCATGGGAGTTCAGTTTTACATGGGAGTACAGTTTACCATGGGAGTCCAGTTTACCATGGGAGTCCAGTTTACCATGGAAGTCCAGTTTACCATGGTAGTCCAGTTTACCATGGGAGTTCAGTTTACTATGGGAGTCCAGTTCACCATGGGAGTCCAGTTTACCATGGGAGTCCAGTTTACCATGGTAAACCATGCGGCTCGCTTCATGACGTTTATTTATGGGGCCATCCATTCAGTACGTACGCAAAAATCTGTCAAAACTTGACCCCTCCCCCCCTCCCTGTACGCACGCTTGACGCACGCACCCCCCCCCCCCCCGGATCCTATAGAACGGCCGATATTTAATCCACACCGAAACGATCAAGGATTAATAATATTAACGTGTTTAAGCGAACAGATAGGCCACCGCCGGCTGCATTTACAGAATTAAGTTGCGTACCATTAAAGAGGTGACGGCGTATTGTCGGAGTTTCGTCACCACGCGCAGTGTCAGGCTGCAGCGCAGCGGCGTTAGCTGCGGCCTGCTAGGCCGCCGCCTCAAGATCATCCACAGCGTCGCTGACGTCGTCGTCATCGTCATCGTCATCGTCATCATCAGAGGTGTGGACTCGAGTCATGTGACTTGGACTCGAGTCAGACTCGAGTCATGAATTTGATGACTTGCGACTCGACTTGGACTTGCATAACAATGACTTTGTCCCACCTATGAGATGTGGACTCGAGTCATGTGACTTGGACTCGAGTCAGACTCGAGTCATGAATTTGATGACTTGCGACTCGACTTGGACTTGCATAACAATGACTTTGTCCCACCTCTGGTCATCATCCAGCTTTTGGTTGTTCTCACTGTCAGACGGCTCCGTCGTGTGAATGCGCTGGTGTCGTTTGACACTGGCCTGCGACGAGTGATGCTACACGCCGCGCACGGGACATGTGCGCTTGATAATCAGTTCAGGTTGTGCGAGTGACGGACAGCGCATTATCAAATGTCCGCGCAGCATCGGCACGAACAGATTCGCGGCTAAAATCTTGAGCCGGCGGCAGTCTGCGGTGAGGCCAGATTGAAGGATGTGTCATCCATGGGGCAGGCCGCCAGACTGTGAGACTCGCTGCTGAGCTGTGTGATAGCTGCAATCGGGTACGGTGGCATACAAGTGTAGTGACTGTCACTGTGTGGTGCCGGGCTTGCGAGGCCACGGCAGATAATACGTTGCCATTACGTGCAGCCCGGTTACTGGGTGTAGTAGCACCAGCCCTAGCGGGGCTTGGGTGAGGCATCACGTCCAGTGTGCGGTGCGGGCTCCCGGTGAAGGAGCGAGAGGGAGCGTCATCCAGCCAGGGTGACGTTGGGGCATGATACGCCGGTTGACCTGCCGACACGTGACCGGATGATATTGGAGGGGGGCCACCGGTGGACGGGGGGCCGTTGGGCGGTCACGTGGTATAGAGGAGCTCTCGGGAGCCTTCGGGAAAGAGCTCGAGAGAGATCTAGAAGGTGGGCGGGGCGAGGGGCGGAGCCGGCCCCAGCACGGGCGATATAACGGGGGCGGCCCCGCGAGAGGCGAGGGGTTTACACCATTGGAACCTCATTTGCCAGTAAAAAAATATGATAATTGGTTTTTTACCCTTTTATCTGGCAACAAAACTGACACCTTTTTTCGAGGAGTCATGCTTGCATAGACCACAATACCTGCAGTCATAATGCAAACAAAAAACATAACTCTGATAATTTATGCACTGTCCTTGAAGTTGATTGGTCCACACCCGAGACAGCTTTCCTTAGAACCTCGTCTCACATGGTGTTGTACGCCTTTTGGCGTCTTCTGGTCCAACACCATGTGAGACTAGGCTCTAAGGAAAGCTGTCTCAAGGACAGTGCATACATGATCAGAGTTATGTTTTTTGTTTGCATTATGACTGCAGGTATTGTGGTCTATGCAAACATGACTCCTGGTAAAAAAGGTGTCAGTTTTGTTGCCAGATAGAAGGGTAAAAAAAACTATTATCAGGCTCGGGGTTCTTCGAGTTGCTGGTGAAGAAGACCCGCGTCGGGTTGAAGAAGCCTCTAGCCACGCGGTCGGTCCGGGACCCAGCTCGCGGTGCGGACCGGGATAGCGAGACCGTGTCTCGCTCTGCCGTAGCGTGGTCAGTGTAAGGTGACGGTGGTGCCGCTCCCCCCCCCCCCCCCCCACTCGAACAGGCTTCGTGCTGTTCCTGTCGCTAGGCGTGGTGTACATGCTGCGCCCCAACATGGCGTTCGTGGCGCCGCTGCAGGAGAAGGTGGTGTTCGGCGCGTTCTTCGTGGGCGCCGTGCTCTGCCTGTGCTTCTCCTGGCTCTTCCACACCGTCTACTGCCACTCGGAGAAAGTCTCGCGCACCTTCTCCAAGTGAGTGGCGCACCTTCTCCAAGTGAGTTGCACGCGAGGGCGCGGGCTGACGGGCACGAGCTCGCGGCCAGCAAAAAACTGAAATCTTGGGCGCCGTGGTTGGAGAGATGTTAGTTTAACACGTGTGAGGCTTTCGCGACCAATATTATTCATAATCAACGTTTTTGGGTTAGATCGCGTTATTTATAAATGTGTCGTAACCCTCCACCACCCGACACGGCCAATCAGTAAAAAAGTGTCACGTTGACAAAAGACAAATAGTTCACTGCTTTAGCCCACCGGTGTGTTGAAGCGTGAAACCACAACATTTACTATTTGAGTACGACGTTTCGCTGGTAATTGCATCCAGCATCATCGGGCAATTCGCCAGAATGGTGAGGCTCTGCTGTGTCTCCCGTTCTTATATAGAGCAGCAGCAGGGTGACGTCATCATTAACTCATCAGGTGCAACGATTTGAGAGGGGGGGGGTTATTGTAATTATATACTAGATTAGTAATCAGTCAGTTGTTATGATGCGAGTTGTAGATTAGTAATCAGTTGGAATGTGTTTTATTGTGATTATACTATGTAGCATAATCACAATAAAACACATTCCAACTGATTACTAATCTACAACTCGCATCGTAACAACTTCCTGATTACTAATCTAGTAAATAATTACAATATAAGAACGGGAGACACAGCAGAGCCTCACCATTCTGGCGAATTGCCCGATGATGCTGGATGCAATTACCAGCGAAACGTCGTGCTACTCAAAAATTGTAAATGTTGTGGTTTCACACTTCAACACACCGGTGGGCTAAAGCAGTGAACTATTTGTCTTTTGTCAACGTGACACTTTTTTGCTGATTGGCCGTGTCGGGTGGTGGAGGGTTACGGCACATTTTTAAATAACGCGATCTAAACCCAAAAACGTTGATTATGGAGAGATGTTGACCGCCTCGCCTGGTATACAGGAGGTCGTGGGTTCAATCCCCGATCCTGGCGCCTGCTGCTGTATATTTGGAGTTTACGTGTTCACTTTCCCTGTGGTGGTCGTTGGGATTTTTCTCCGGGTCCTCCAGTTTTTTGCTTCACAGTTAGAATCGACGTCACGCGTTTAGAGAATTTTGCTGCTATAAATGTCCACGTGATCATAAGCCACTAAGTTGGGCTAACGTTTGTGGCCAGGTCACTTTTTAAAAGGAGCTACGTAGCTCAGTGGGCCTTACCTGGTAAGATAAAAAAATAGTTTAGTTTCATAGTAAGTAGTTCTTGTTATTGCCGAGGGCCACAAGTTTCAAGTTCAACTTCATTTTGTTTAACCAGAGACTAAGTTAGTCTCATTTGCAAGAGTGAGTGAGTGGTTCTAGATTTGAAGCTTTCGTGACTGCAAGGATTCATACTCTAAGGTTTTTGTTCGGTAAAGTCACGTGTGATTTATTATTTTATTTTATTTCCATTGTTACTTTTATTAACTTTAAATTTTATTTTTTACCTACGTGACTTTACCGACAACACCCAAGAGTAGTGAGTGAGTGGGTCGGTGAATGGGCAAGTGAGCGAATGAATACATGAGCGAGTGAATGAGTGGACGGGTGAGTTGGAGGGCGAGTGGGTAAACGATGTAGGGAGAGAGTGATTAAGTCCAAGTTGATATTGTGCAATCAGGTGAGTACTCATGAGACCAGGATGAGCCTCTAATGTAAGCGTGACCTGGGCGAACAAAATGACAAAAGGAAAACTTAACATCGTACAAATTTCGATTTAAAGCTTTCGTGACTGCAGGGATTCATATTCTTGGTTCTTTCGGTAAAGTCACGTAGAAGAAGGGAAATAATAAATTAATACAAATATAAAACAATAAAAATTCTCACGACGTTTCGACTGCAACACAAGCAATCATCATCCCTTCTACGTGACTTTACCGAAAGAACCAAGAATATAATATTACATCGTACAGTTCAACACGTATCTATCCCCTCTATTTAAGAGAACGAAACAGGATTTCTCCACAAATCTGGCTGTCGCCTGATGATGCCGGTTGTAATTACTGGCGAAACGTCGTACTCGGATTGTAAATGTTGTGGCTTGGCTCTCCAACACACCGGTTAGTGCTGTACTAGTGACAACTTGGCATGTTCTGTTTACGTGACAAACCTTACAAATTGGCTGTGGCGGGTTTAAGGACACATTTATACTTATTCGATCTCACCCAAAAAAGCCTGTACAGTACAGCAAGACACTACATCATCTATCGCTTATTTTTTTTACAGTGCCCTTCATCATAAATTCGAGTCTCGTTGCTTTGCAGGAAAATTTTAATAACTAAAATACTCTAAATACGTACATCGGAGAACAATGAAAATGGCAAAAAGCGTGAGAGCGCTATCGAAAGTGGACATGCATTGGAAATATAAATAGTTGAAAGAAAGCCGTAAATGATTGATTACGAGCATTTGAACGCTGGGTCGCACAAATATGTTCTCACTTTAAAAATAGCAACAGACGGAGCCCCTGGTTCGTAATTATATTCTTCAGGGTTAGGTCGTCGTGTGGGTATAATTGTCAATGTTTTTACTGTAACCCTCCATCGCCCAACATGGGCAAATATGCCAATTGATTTGGTTATTCAGCAAACCAGCGGAATTTCGGAGATACACTGTGCTTGCTTTTAAAGGGCAATGTTTGCATGCTTATCAACACGACGACGTAACCCCAAAATAAACTAAATATGGGCCTTATCTCGTAAAATGTAATCAAAAGAAATAAATATGAATCATTGGTTGTGAAAACCTACGTAAGAGGGAAGCCTCCCTTACAGGTCGTGGCAGCTCATTCCCGGAGTCGATGCTATACCGCCGCGGCCTTCATAGCAAGGCCTCCCGCGGGCCACTGGCGGCCCCTGACGGCCTTTAGTGCGGCCCCTGACTTGCGGCCCCCGACAATACACAACGTGTGAGAACACCCCCCCACGATCATCGTGATGCTGTCCGAACCCCGATGCTTTCAAACGGTGTGGCGGCCCTCGCACACGGACTGATGTCTTATCGGCCAAAGTGCCCCCCCCCCCCTCTGAAATTCAATGAAGAATCCCGCTCTGCACAGCACACGATCGCGTGCCGTTGTGATTGTAAAGAACTTCGGACGAGGTGAGTAACGCTCGACTTCGTGCTTTATTCACAGGTCACCTGCAAACGCATGGAGGCCACACTTTTCGAGGCTTCCCTCCAGAATGCGCGACCGGCTCTCTCTCTCTCTCTCGGCCCCCTTGTATATCCCGAACTCCCCTTTCTAGCAGGTTCTCCTCTCTCTTCCAATCCCCTTTCTCCTTTTCCAACGGTTATCAACCGTTCCTTATTCATTACTTTAATATTCCCGCCCCCTTCCCTCTGCACCAATCTGATTTGAATGCTCCGATGCCGTCCAATCAGATGGGTTGTCGGCGGCTCTGCTACTTTTAAACTTGGCTCTGCCTGTGCAGCAGAGGTTGCAACCGGGTACCCGATACCCGTACCCTACCCGATACCCGGCTACCCGTACCCGGCCGGGTACGGGTAGACCGTGAGTCACTGGTGAGTCACCGTTTGTCACTCATTTCGGATAGGGTAGGGTACGGGTAGGGAACGGGTACCCGTACCCGGCCGGGTACGGGTACCCATTTGCGACCCTGGTGCGGCCGGGTACGGGTACGGGTAAGGGATCAAAACCCGTTTGCGACCTCTGCTGTGCAGTCGTCACGACTTCTGGCAGGCTACCCCCCCCCCCACCCGGCCCCTCACTCACAGACATCGTGTTGTCCGCCAGGTCCGACCCTTCGTGATCAGACGTCGTCTCCTGCCGCTCGGAGAAAGCCTCGCGCACCGTGCGCGTGCGCGAGGAGCTCTTCACGGGAGCGAGCGTCGGTCGGGAATATCATAACCCGTTCTGTGCCTCCCCTAGGTCGACTCGGCCTTCATTGGGTACCTGGTACGGCGCGTGTGGCGACGGTCGCACACCCCGCTCTGGTTGGTGCTCGCTACCACCGCTTGCCCCAACGGTCTACAAGAGGCCGCCCGGGGGGGGGGGGGATATTTGCCTTTGTACGCGCGCACATGTGCAAGCGTGCGTTGTGCGCGCACGTGTGCAAGTGTGCGTTGTGCGCGCACGCGTGAAAGTGGTGTGCGTTGTGCGCGCACGTGTGCAAGTGTGCGTTGTGCGCGCACGTGTGCAAGTGTGCGTTGTGCGCGCACGCGTGAAAGTGTGCGTTGTGCGCGCACGCGTGAAAGTGGTGTGCGTTGTGCGCGCACGTGTGCAAGTGTGCGTTGTGCGCGCACGTGTGCAAGTGTGTGCTGTTCGCGCACGCGTGCAAGTGGTGTGCGTTGCGCGCGCACGTGTGCAAGCGTGCGTTGTGCGCGTACGCGTGCATTGTGCGACGCAGGCTCGACTACTCGGGCATCGCGCTGCTCATCATGGGCAGCTTCGTGCCCTGGCTCTACTACTCGTTCTACTGCTCTCCGCAGCCGCGCCTCATCTACCTCGTCATCGTGTGCGTGCTCGGCGTCGCCGCCATCGTCGTCTCGCAGTGGGACCGCTTCTCCACGCCGGCCTACCGGGCGGTGCGCGCCGGTGAGGCCTGGCCAACGTCGTCTTCGGTGACGCCGACGCCGACTGACGGCGATCGCTGACCCGACGCTGATCGTGATCGCCAACTGACGGTGATCGCTGACTGACGGTGATTGCTTATCAACACTGATGGTGATCGCTGACCGACGCTGATCGTGATTGTTGACTGACAGTGATCACTGATCGTGATCGCTGACTGACAGTGATCACTGATCGTGATCGCTGACTGACAGTGATCACTGATCGTGATCGCTGACTGACAGTGATCGCTGACCGACGCTGATCGTGATCGCTGACCGAACGATGATCGCGATCGCCGACTCGCCGATCACAATCGTTGACCAAGTTTGAATCTGGGTTGCAGTCGCCCGCAGTCATAAACCAGCTCTGAAGCCGTAGTGAGCCGCCTGCTGGTCTTAGCGAGTTGTCGTGGTTTAATTGAGTAGGGAAGGTACGTGACGGGGTCGACCGTGCCGTGAGCTTCCCCTCTGCACCTCTGAAGCGGAGCACTCTCGTATTCCTGTTCCCGCGCATCCGTGCTGTTATCACAGCGGTCGGAAACGGACGCTCCAGCCTTTGGACCTCGGTCCCGGATCTCCAGATTCGCTGAAACCCGCAGCATGTGCGGGAGACGCGTGACACGCGCAGCCCTGCGCTGTCGGCGCCGCGAGACGCGGGATCCGTGCGGGAACCCTCGCGGCAGGGTGCGACTCTTGTGCAAGAGAACAGCCCACGGAGCTTGATATCATAGAGCTACATCTTAATATCAATTCCAGTGACCTGTGGTCCTCCGCACGGGAGAAGGGAGCACTTTCCCACCCGACCTGCCACGTGGAGTAATGTTCATTGTGTAATGTGAGGTTATATCCGGGTCGTTGACGGATTACAACTCGTCACGACGATTGGCTCTGCCGGTCCTGGTTCATATCCAATGGGGGGAAGCCTAGGGGCGTGGCCCTGACGTCATGGAAAGGTGACAACTGTAAGTAGAGGATTGGTTCTGCTGGCTTTAGCCACAGCCAATGGGGAGACGAGTCAAGGGCGTGGTCCCGGGAGCCTCTGGAATATTCCATAAAGGCTAACCAGGATTGGTGGAAACGTACCACGTGACCCGGGTATTAAATAGGGGTGGAGACGGACGACACGTGGTCAGAACGGGAACGAACAGAGGAAGGGGGCCACGCGGGAGCGGGGCTCCGGGTTGCCACGTGGTCCAGGCTGCCACGTGGTCCAGGCTGCCACGTGGTCCAGGCTGCCACGTGGTCCAGGCTGCCACGTGGTCCAGGCTGCCACGTGGTCCAGGCTGCCACGTGGCGGTGTGTCTCTCTCTCTATCTCTCCCTCTCACGCTGCCTGTCAGCAGCGTGAAGGAAAGCTGTAACACAAGTTGAACAAAAGACGGATTCCAGAAGTCGCCTCAACGAGCTTTATTGCAATCGCATAACAGTCCACCGATATATATATGTTTCAATTCTTAAAGAGATGGAAATCCCACCAAACTTAAGGCACAAATTGAATGCGAAATTGTTTTGTACGTCATCCGATCGCGTCTGTCTGCCTCTCTGTCTGTCTCTCCCCCCGGCAAGGCGTGTTCCTGGGCCTGGGTCTGAGCGGGGTGGTGCCGACCGTCCACTTTGCGGTGGCCGAGGGCTTCGTGAAGGCCACCACGGTGGGGCAGATGGGCTGGCTGCTCCTCATGGCGGTGCTGTACATCACGGGCGCGGGGCTGTACGCCGCGCGCGTGCCCGAGCGTTTCTTCCCGGGAAAGTGCGACATCTGGGTACGCTGCTGCCGCTGTTGCTGCTGCTGATGCAAAAAGCAGTTCTAAAGAAATTGGTTTTCATTTCAGAAGCCGCGCTATAAACTGTACAGTATCACCACTTCCTGCTTCTGTTCCATTGCACAAATGTATCTGCAGTCGATCACCACGAGACGTTCTTGATGGACAATAAAGAGCTGGCTTTGATGTAATCCTCATCAGACGCTCACCACTCGCTATAAACACCGAGCAGACACTCACCACTCGGCAGACAGTCACCTGACTCTGCACAACACTGAGTAGACATTCACACTCGGCAGTAAGTATGTACCGTATGTTGAACTTCTTTCGCACCGTACGTAGCCAACCGTGCTAATCGGAGGTGCGGGGTAAGGCCAACAAACTCAAGCCAAATATCTGTTCTAAAGAAATTCGTTTTCAATCTACATTTAAAAGTGATAGCACCAGTGGCTTCCTAATATCGCAAGATGGCCGCAGAAGCGAATGTGAAAGCGCCTCGACGTGGTGACCCTCTTTGTTCGATGGCTGTGCCAGTAGACACCCAAGACACCCAGTAGACACCCCTCGTGCGCATCGCCGGCCTCCATACGCGCCCGCCAATCAGCGCTTGCCCCTGGGCTACACGAGAGAAACTTTGCTTTTGCGTGCACGGCGTGTGCGTCTTCTGTCTCAGTTCCAGTCGCACCAGATCTTCCACGTGCTGGTGGTGGCGGCGGCGTGCGTGCACTTCCACGGCGTCTCCAACCTGCAGGAGTTCCGCTACTCGCTCGGCGGAGGCTGCACGGACGACACGCTCTTCTAAGGCGCGGGCCGGCACGGACGAGCCGCCCCTCATCGCCGCCGCCAGCAGCAGCAGCAGCAGCGGCAGCAGCAGCAGCAGCAGCGGCAGCAGCAGCAGCGGTAGCAGCCGTCACTTTAGGCGGGCGGAGCAGTGTTTCTGCTCCCCCGGCCCCCCCCAGTCCCGGTCCCGTTCCATCCATTCCCGTTAATTCCGGATGCTGCACGCTGGTCTGGTAAAGTGTGGCGTCGTGAGGGTGCCGGCCTGCGGCTCCGGCTGCCGCCACCGCCGCGATCGGTGGCGGCGGCGACGTTTACTTGAAAGTATGCCGATGAATCGGCGACAGTTCGTCCACTTTTTGACCGTCGATGAAACCGTCCACTGGACTCTCCTTCAACCTTCGCGTTTGCAGTTCCCTCTGTCGGCGGTGGGCCCCAGGCGGTAGCCGTGTCGGCGCAGGGGAGTGCGGTCTGCCTGTTGTCGCTAGTTATTTTCTGCTCTTGCCGCCGTTGGCGCGAACCCGTGCGAACCCGTGCGAACCCGTGCGACCCCGTGCGACCCCGTGCGACCCCGTGCGACCTTGTGCGATCCCGTGCGATCCCGTGCGACCCCGTGCGACCTCGTGCGACCCCGTGCGACCTCGTGCGACCTCGTGGGACAGGGGCTGAGATGGAAGGGGGCGAGGGCGCCCTGGGCGCGGAAAAAATGGCTCATTTTGACGTGCGCCGTTAAATCCTCGCTGCGTGACCGACCGTGCGTTCGTTCCCCTCTCCGCTGCCAACCCTCGGGGGGGTGGGGGTGGGGGGTGGAAACTCGCTGAATTTGTTCAGGGATGGAACAAGCCTCTGACAATCTGGTTTTGGGTTTTTTTTTGTCTCCTTTTTTTGGGGGAGGGGGTCTTGCGGAGCGAGACGGTGGCGGCGTTTAGATCTTCATCCGTTGGTCACCCTTGTCGAGAAAGTTTGCTCTTTTCAGCATTTCACCGTGTGGATTGGGATGCCCACTGGCTGCGCTACGGCCCGGACGTCACCTTCTGAGTTGAGCCGTGCGGCACACGCGGTACGGAAGGCTAAAAGGTGCGGCCCTGCGGCTGCTTTGAGCAGCTGCCGGCAGAAGGGCCCTCCCTCCTATTTCCCGAGAGCCCTTTCTGGGAGGCGCTTGGCCTACTCTTCCATGCTGGCCAGACGTCTTGAAGGAGGTGGGCCTGCGCACGCGCTCTGGCCAACCACACGCGACCTGCCGATCGACTCACCGTGGTGAACCCATTTATGCTGCCGGGTGGATAGAGGTTGGGGGGGAGGGGGGAGATAAAAAAAAAAGTTGCCCGCTATTTCAGATGGTTTTTTTTGCAAAAAACTTTTTTTATTTTACCGGGTAAGGCCCACTGAGCTATAATAGCTATTTTTCAGAAGCGACCTGGCTTCCACAAATGATAGCCCAATGAAGTGGAAATGTATAGCAGCCAAATACTCTGAACGCACGTTGATTCTAAATGTGGAGGTAGAAGCCAAGGGACCCCGTAAAAAATCCACGCCGACCACGTGGAGAGAGAGAGACACGCAAATGCCATACACAGCAGCAGGCGTTAGGGTCGGGATAGAGCCCACGACCTCCTGCATACCAGGCGAAGTAGTTAACATCTCCTAGCCACCGTGATGATGATGAGGGTGAGAGAGACACACAAACGCCATATACAGCAGGCGTTAGGGTCGGGATGGAGCCCACAACCTCCTGTATACCAGGCGAAGTAGTTAACATCTCCTAGCCACCGTGATGATGATGAGGGTGAGAGAGACACACAAACGCCATATACAGCAGGCGTTAGGGTCGGGATGGAGCCCACAACCTCCTGTATACCAGGCGAAGTAGTTAACATCTCCTAGCCACCGTGATGATGATGAGAGAGAGAGACACACAAACGCCATATACAGCAGGCATTAGGGTCGGGATGGAGCCCACGACCTCCTGCATACCAGGCGAAGTAGTTAACATCTCCTAGCCACCGTGATGATGATGAGAGAGAGAGACACACAAACGCCATATACAGCAGGCGTTAGGGTCGGGATGGAGCCCACGACCTCCTGTAGACCAGGCGAAGTAGTTAACATCTCCGAGCCACCGTGGTGCCCCACGAATCGAACAGGCGACCACTGCATCAAGCCCACCATGGCAGAATCCCCCTATGAGAGTGGAGCTGTGGGTACAGCATGCCCATCGGGAGCAATGCCAATGGTGCTCATGATGATGATGATGATCATTTACGCTTCTTTTGCCAAGCAAGGCCTCAAGACTCGTTTTTCAGGAGGGTCCTGTCAGATTTTTTGCAGTTGGGGGACGATGTTATTTGCGCCCTTTCAGATGCCCTTCCGCGGCCGTCTGGAACACGCTCCCCCTTCCGATATTAGGTAGCCGCTGGCGCTGTGCACTTTTAAATCCACGTTGAAAACTCTTTCTTTCGAACTGTTTATTGTGCTCGGGTTTGCCGTCCTTCCCCCGCACCTCCGATTAGCACGGTTGGATACGTACGTTGTGAAAGAAGTTCAACGTACATACAAACAGTCCAAATTTAGTCAGTCGCAGGTTATTTTGCCCAGCATTGGGATGCTGGGCCAATACTAATTAAACGCGCGCGTGTGTTGTAGCTATAGTGGGGAGCGGTAGTGTAGCGGTTGTGTAGCGGTTAGCGCGCTGCGCTACAAACCTGGCGACCCGGGTTCGATTCCCGCTCACGGCCAACATCAGTGACGGTTATCTGAACCGGTGCTGGGCCTCCCCTAGGTCGACTCAGCCTCAAATGAATACCTGGTGCGGTGTGTAAACATCACCACTAGGGAGACAAAGGCGACCGGGCGTGGTGTTGGCCACCCACCCCCTCGTGTGCCGTGCCGGCCTTCATGAGGTGCTCGCTAACAGCACTTGCCCCAACAGTCTGTTAAGGCTATACGGGGGATCTTTGTCTTTGTAGCTAAACCCATGCAGAGCGTGTAGAGAACGTACTAACTCCATGCAGAGTTGGCACCAACATGAGCAATTGAAGCCAGGCCCTCTCGCCGCGAGGCACGAGTGTTGCCACCCTGCCACCCCAGAGTGCCCGCTGCCATCACAAATAGCCCATTGCCTTCCATCAGTGCAACGCAAGTGTGTGTGGTGGGTGTGGGTGGTGGGTGTGGTGGGTGTGGTGGGTGTGGGGGGTGAGTGTGGTGGGTGTGGGTGGCGAGTGTGGGGGGGGGGCGGTGGTGAGTGTGGTGGGTGTGGGTGGTGAGTGTGGGGGGGGGGCGGTGGTGAGTGTGGTGGGTGTGAGTGGTGAGTGTGGGGGGGGGGGGGCGGTGGTGAGTGTGGTGGGTGGTGAGTGTGGTGGGTGTGAGTGGTGAGTGTGGGGGGGGGGGGCGGTGGTGGTGAGTGTGGTGGGTGGTGAGTGTGGTGGGTGTGAGTGGTGAGTGTGGGGGGGGGGGCGGTGGTGAGTGTGGTGGGTGGTGAGTGTGGTGGGTGTGGGTGGTGAGTGTGGTGGGTGTGAGTGGTGAGTGTGGGGGGGGGGGCGGTGGTGGGTGTGGGGGGGGGTGGTGAGTGTGGGGGGGGGTGGTGAGTGTGGTGGGTGTGAGTGGTGAGTGTGGGGGGGGGGGGCGGTGGTGGGTGTGGGGGGGGTGGTGAGTGTGGGGGGGGGTGGTGAGTGTGGTGGGTGTGAGTGGTGAGTGTGGGGGGGGGGGGGCGGTGGTGAGTATGGTGGGTGTGGGTGGTGAGTGTGGTGGGTGTGAGTGGTGAGTGTGGGGGGGGGGGGGGCGGTGGTGAGTGTGGTGGGTGTGGGTGGTGAGTGTGGTGGGTGTGAGTGGTGAGTGTGGGGGGGGGGGGCGGTGGTGAGTGTGGTGGGTGTGGGTGGTGAGTGTGGTGGGTGTGGGTGGTGAGTGTGGGGGGGGGGGCGGTGGTGAGTGTGGTGGGTGTGGGTGGTGAGTGTGGTGGGTGTGAGTGGTGAGTGTGGGGGGGGTTGGGGGGGCGGTGGTGAGTGTGGGTGGTGAGTGTGGTGGGTGTGAGTGGTGAGTGTGGGGGGGGGGCGGTGGTGAGTGTGGTGGGTGTGGGTGGTGAGTGTGGTGGGTGTGAGTGGTCAGTGTGGGGGGGGGGGGCGGTGGTGGGTGTGGGGGGGGGTGGTGAGTGTGGGGGGGGGTGGTGAGTGTGGGGGGGGGTGGTGAGTGTGGTGGGTGTGGGTGGTGCGTGTGGGGGGGGGGGTGGCAAGTGTGGGGGGGGGGGGTACAATTTGAGCAGTCGAGAGACCGTGCGAGCTAAGACGCTGGTGTCAGCGTGCGATCGACTTGAAATACCGACGACACGCGAGAGGGACTAACAAAAAAAAGCCGTTGCTCGTGGTTTCTTTTCTTACAGAAGAAATGCACCGAGCCGCGCGTGTTTCTTTTCCCTTGTAAGAACCTGCGTACGGCAGCAGTTGGCATCGCGGGCTCGCGAAGGGGGGCGCTTTCCCGCCGTGTTCCTCCTAAACTCCTCTATCCTGCGCGGGCTCTCCCGATCTTTCAGGGACGTGACCGAAAAAAAAAGAAGAAAATCTCAACTCGGATTTGGTCGAGGGCGTGCCGGCATCCCCACGCGGCAGCGATGTGTTACAAGTAAAACAAAAAAGGCATTTTTCATTTCTCTTCGGCGTGAATCGCCGTCGCGTTAACTCCGCTCGCTTATGGATTCGAGGACATAAGCCAAGCTATAGATGTCATATTGACTTTAATAGAAAAAAAACTACGCGGGCTCGGGGCCCGGGGTACATCAAGGAGAAGGGATGTGGCGGTGGAGGGGGTGTGGGGGTTTCGGAACTACCGACGGGACGATGGGAGTAGCAGCCAATCGCGCCCCAGAGGAATGCTCGCTGCGGAGCTATTGCGATAAAAATTAACCCGTAAAAACAAAGTTTTTCACTATAAATCCTTTATATGCGTGGCATCGGTTTTATTTTATTATTCATTTCTGTTTTTCTTAAGAGTTTCATTTTTATCACATTGGTATTTTAAATAAAATATGAACATTTTTTTTTCTAAAAAGTGGAAAATTTAGGAAAAAAAAATTCACGAAAATTAATTGTCACGCACAACGAGTCTGTGTGCAAAATGTCAGCTCGATCGGATCACGGGAAGTGGGTTAAAAAAACGACCGAAAGATTTGCACGGTCGTAAGCGCGCAAGCAAACAAGCAAGCAAGTGAACTTAATATAAAGGATTTAAAAATGGGCTTGTGTGCAGCGACTCACGCGGATCGTCGCATGGCGACGCACGGCGAGGGAGGCCTTTCATCCAGCAGCAGTGGACCAGATCGTGGCCCTATGGTGACGACGACGACGGGCGACGTCTTCCCGGTCCTTGATTATTCCCGCTCATTTTGCTCGCGTAAGGTCGTCGCGCTGTGCACCGCGTGCGTCTCCGCGCGTGCGTGCGACTCGTGGTCGTGGTGGGGGGGGGGGGGGGTCCCCTTGTAAGCGTTCGTGGCTGAGATGCCCTCGGCTCCGCCAACCCGTTTTCCCGCGTTGCCGATCATTTTCGCTCGCTTGACGAATAAAATGGGTCAAATTTCGATTTAAAGCTTTCGTGAGTGCAGGGATTCATCTTCTTGGTTCTTTCGGTAAAGTCACGTGGAATTGAGATAATAAAATAATAAAAATGAAACATAATAAAATAATTCTCACGACGTTTCGGCCACAACGCAAGCAGCCGTCCTCAGGTGGAGAAACAGGTCTGTCGAGGAGACAGAGTCTGTCTATTTTTATTATTTTATTATTTCAATTCTACGTGACTTTACCGAAAGAACCAAGAAGATAAAATGGGTCACTTGGAAGTTTGAACGCGCACAGCCCCGGGACGGGCACCACCGCAAAGGAGACGCAGGGCGGCAAACAGCGCTGGGACTCCGGAGATGAGTGACGCTGCCGAGATGTGGCGTGGGAAGGCGTTCTTCCAGCGGTGGATCGAGAATGATGGTCATACCGCCCGCTACTGTTGCTGCTGCTGCTGCTGCAACTGAGCTGTGGCGGTAATGTTGGTGGAATCTTCAATTCTGAAGTATCGGGACACACACGCGGACGTCGCCGGGAATTGAGCCCCGGCCGCTTGGATGTCCACACGGAGCGAACGGACCGCTGCGCTGCTCTAGTTTGTACGTTTATTTTTCTAATCGAAGCCACAGTACGTGGTGGCGTGTGTTAGCGGTGATTGGGAGCGGTAGGGGTATCTGTGCGTGCGCGCGCGTGTGTGTGTGTGTGCGTGGCGCAATCCGGTGTCATCAATTGCATCTGTGATGTGTACAATAAACGTGGGGGGGAAAAAACATCTGCGTAGAAAGTGTCGTCATTGTTCTAATTACCATTCACGCGCGCGTGTATTTGTTGGCAATTCTGGTGGACAATTTCAATACCCGCCAAATTATATATTTATTTTTAGTCTTTTCCCACAATTGTCTCTGTCATCTCATAACAATTTGGAACTCGCAGAGAATTGCAACCCCCCTCCCCCCCCCCCCACAATTTTAGAGAACTGCCCACGGAAGAGGATATTGCAGAACGACCTCTGAGATTCCATCAAAAGGCCCACGATCAATCAACACTTCCCCACCCAGTCTGTGACGAGAGTAATGCTCATCGCAGAACAGTCAAACCCCCGAGATATTACTGGTAGGAACCTCTGGTTACACCAGCCCACAGAGGATTATTGTGTCCGTCCGTCCGTCGTGCAGGGAGGGGCTGGGTGGGGAGGGAGGGGCTCGGTGGGGAGGGTGGGGCTGGGTGGGGTGGGGCTGGGTGGGGAGGGGCTGGTCACCCCATGGTGTCCTTATAAAACTCAACGTTTAACCTACTCACGCCGGCTTGTGCCCGTCCTCACAGTCGGGCATATTTGCGGAATACACCACGCCGCCGTTGACCCTGGCCATTGACCGAGCAACCCAACGTTCTTACCAGCTCCCTCCGCAGGAATGTGTTTGATTCCGAGAGCTGTCGAACCACATTTTAACGTACATCATTTTATTAATAATGCGTTCGAGGCTGAGACCATCAACTCGCTACACTCTGATTAACTAGATCACAGGCGGCTGAAACCTGGGGTCGAACCCAGCGTTGTCAACGGTGCTGACTCAGTGTCTCGGACCTCCTCTTGAGCCATGGAGCCACCGAGCCAGCCCCAGGCGTTTCAGTCGTCGCGAGCGGTACACGCGCGGACAGCGTGCATTGCCCTATGCGACGGTCTTAACGGAGAGGAGGTCAAATTTCGATTTAAAGCTTTCGTGACGGCAGGGATTCATCTTCTTGGACAGCTGTCTCCCCGACAGACCTGGTCTTCACCTGAAGACGGCTGCTTGCGTTGTGGCCGAAACGTCGTGAGAATTATTTTATTATGTTTTAAATGTATTAATTTATTATTTCCCTTCTACGTAATTTTACCGAAAGAACCAAGAAGAGAGGAGGTCACTTCAAGGTGTGCTTTTGAGATGCGGTGGCACGGGGGGAAGGCGTGGAAAGAATTTGCGGCTGGTGCGATGCGAATGCCAGCGTGGGAGGTGTCGCTCGCAAGGCCCCGCGTCTCCTCGATTAGCGCGGGTGGCAACGTAACGGCGCGAAAGAAAATTCAGCAACGTACCCACAACCACGTCTCAGGACGATTCGCAGGGCAAGGGGAAATGAAAACAAATTGTTGGACTTTGACCTTTTGAACGAGGGCGCACAAAAGGAGATCAAGAAGAAGAGGATTCCATACTCTTAGGGTTTTTTTCGGTAAAGTCACGTAGGTAAAAATATATTATAAAATAATAATCATAAATGAAAATAACTCAATTAAATCACGACGTTTCGGAGGCAATACAAGTCTCCGTCTTCAGGTGGGAACGTCCCCAACTGAAGAAAAAAAACCCTTAGAGTATAAATCCTTGCAGCCACGAAAGCTTCAAATCTAGAAAGAGGATTCCAGACAGCGGGAGCAGAAGCCGAAAAGGAGCGACCCCCCCCCCCCGCCTCCTCCTGTTGAACGAAGGTTGATTGCGGGCGGCTTTGGCAGAAGGACGCCTCTGTTCATGTCCACCCCCCCTCTCCACCTCGTGGTCACCACCTGGGTAGGGCAGCAGTGTGGAGCCCAGTTTTCCCTCCCTTCATTCGGGGCGAATGTAGGAGGAAGTTAACGTACAATACAACCCCATACCTTTCGATTGAAAGTTTTCGTGACTGCAGGGATTCATCTTCTTGGTTCTTTCGGTAAAGTCTACGTGACTTTACCGAAGGAACCAAGAAGATGAACCCCATACCTGTCCGACCCCCTTATCAGTGCCCTAACTTCTTACAGGCCAATTCGGATCTTAGTGGTCACCCCGCGGTGCCCTTATAAACCTCAACGTTCATCCTACAACGTACCATCGCAAGGCCAAAACACAAACAAATAGAAAAAACTATTTTTTTGCCCTTATTAAAACGACCTAAAAACTAAATTTCCCTGTACAAGAATACGGGATAAACCGTATGGGTTGACATGTATGCTACTATATACAACAACAAACGCCATTCGCCACGAAGTGGCGGTGACGTCATCACGACGCTTGTGTCAGGCTGTGTGCACATTGAGGCCACGTGAAGTGTCGAACGCCCGCTGGCACGAGGTCACGGGGCAGACCCAGCAGGTGCCACGGGTCGACTGACTGAGACGACTGGCTGATGCACCACCTGTGCCCCCTACTGTGACAGCTTGGATATCTACATAAAATGATATTATAAACACACTATCCTAAAAATACAGCACCATCTTTTAACACTAAAGCAGTCACTGACTCGCAACATCTTGCAATCATAAGTGACGTAATTAATTTCGGGTAAAATCAATGAAAATGGGGTATGCCTATAGCATAAAATGAGATGTGATAGAGCAAATCTGAGATCAGATTTGGAATCAGCACCCTGAAATTAGTCTAAAACAGCTGCAAAAGTCCAGGCCAGAAAAGAACTTTTTTTTTGTTGACCAGTGATATCATCCACTAGGTGGAGACGCTGATTCGGGTGTCGAGTTTTGAGTGCAGTGTCCCACAAGCCAGGCTCCGTCCGACCTCGTGTTACTTTGTTGAGTTTTCAGGTCCACACGGCGTACAGCCGTTTCAATAATGGCAAAGAAAGTAGATTTATATTCTTGGTTCTTTCGGTAAAGTCACGTAGAAGGGAAATAATAAAAACGTCGTGAGAATTTTATCTTAATATGTTTTATTATTATTATTTAATTATTTCCCTTCTACGTGACTTTACCGAATGAACCAAGAATATGGTTAGAAAATATTTACGTTCATCATCCGTACATTTATTTCTCAGAACCTTGTTGGGTCAGGCAAAGGGGGGGTGCTCGGTTGAAACAAAATTCAACAAGGGGAGTAACAGAAGCCAAAATGAAGATTGAGAACCACTCATCTGGACAATATGGTTATTACTCTTCTTAGGTTTTTTCGGTAAAGTCACGTAGGTAAAACATCAAAATTAATGAAAATAAAATAAAATACATTTTGTTTTATTTTATTTTATTTTCATTAAAATTAATGAAAATAAAATAAAATAAATTTTGTTTTATTTTATTTTATTTTCATCAAAATTAATGAAAATAAAATAAAATAAATTTTGTTTTATTTTATTTTATTTTCATTAAAATTAATGAAAATAAAATAAAATAAATTTTGTTTTATTTTATTTTATTTTCATCAAAATTAATGAAAATAAAATAAAATAAATTTTGTTTTATTTTATTTTATTTTCATTAAAATTAATGAAAATAAAATAAAATAAATTTTGTTTTATTTAATTTTCATTAATTTTGATGTTTTACCTACGTGACTTTACCGAAAAAACCTAAGAAAATGCAGTCACGAAAGCTTCAAATCTATGGTTATTACTCTTTGGTTTTTTCGGTAAAGTCACGTATAAAGAGAAAATAATAAATTAAATAATAGCATACGACGTTTCGATTGCAATACAAGCAATCATCATCAGGTACAAATGAAAGAGAAAACAAACCTAGTATACTTAGAAATATAATGCATTACAACACAGACAATCGGCTAACATAACAGTCAATACCCTACCTGGTTAATTACGTTCTTCCAGAGAATGCTAAATTTGAGAGATGAAACACAGAACCAGAATCTATGTCTCCGGTTCTGTGTTTTATCTCTCTCTCAAATTTAGCATTCTCTGGAAGAACGTAATCAACCAGGTAGGGTGTTGACCGTTATGTTAGCCGACTGTCTGTGTTGTATCGCATTACATTTCTAAGTTTACTAGGTTTGTTTTCTATTTCATTTGTACCTGATGACGATTGCTTGTGTTGCAATCGAAACGTCGTATGCTATCGTTTAATTTATTATTTTCTCTTTATACGTGACTTTACCGAAAGAACCAAAGAGTAATTCCTGCAGTCACGAAAGCTCCAAATTAAATATGGATATTGCCAGTGAACGTGGATCGTGGGACCAACAGCTGACCCCATGTTTCCTGGCACTGCCATTGGCATCGGTCGCCGCGTTTAAATGAAATAAACTCTCCAGTAGTAGGAGTAGTAGTGGTGGCGGTGGGACTGTGGTCATCCAGAACAGACCGTACACACACATGATGCCAGTAGTAGGTGTAGTAGTGGTGGCGGTGCGAATGTGGTCATCCAGAACAGACGGTACACACACATGATGCCAGTAGTAGGTGTAGTAGTGGTGGCGGTGCGAATGTGGTAATCCAGAACAGACCGTACACACATGATGCCAGTAGTAGGTGTAGTAGTGGTGGCGGTTGGGCTGTGGTCATCCAGAACAGACGGTACACACACATGATGCCAGTAGTAGGTGTAGTAGTGGTGGCGGTGGGACTGTGGTCATCCAGAACAGACGGTACACACACATGATGACAGTAGTAGGTGTAGTAGTGGTGGCGGTGGGACTGTGGTCATCCAGAACAGACGGTACACACACATGATGCCAGTAGTAGGTGTAGTAGTGGTGGCGGTGCGACTTTGGTCATCCAGAACAGACCGTACACACACATGATGCCAGTAGTAGGTGTAGTAGTGGTGGCGGTGGGACTGTGGTCATCCAGAACAGACCGTACACACACATGATGCCAGTAGTAGGTGTAGTAGTGGTGGTTGGTGTGACTGTGGTCATTCAGAACAGACGGTACACACACAGATGATGACGCAATGCCGCCCCGACCCGCACATACAAAAGGAGAACTCCTTAGGTTTTTCCGGTAAAGTCACGTAGGTAAAAATAAATAAAGAATAAATATTTAAAATAATAGTAATACAATTTTATTATTTTAATTTTATTTCTATTACTTCTTCCATTATTTTTATTATTATTTATCTTTTATTATTATATTTTTTTCACCTACGTGACTTTACCGAAAAAAAACCTAAGAGTATGAATCCTTGCAGTCACGAAAGCTTCAAATCTAGAACAAAAGGAGACGTCACAGCGATGATGCGACGACGCCGCTGGATCGACCACGTGACAGTGAAATTGTAGTTGTTGCTGTGGATCGACATCAGCAGCCGTACGAAAGAAGAAGTTTCATCTTCTTGGTTCTTTCGGTAAAGTCACGTAGAAGGGAAGTAATAAAATAATAAAAATAAAGCATAATAAAATAAAATAATTCTCACGACGTTTATTTTATTGTTTTATTTTTATTATTTTATTACTTCCCTTCTACGTTACTTTACCGAAAGAACTAAGAAGATGAATCCCTGCAGTCACGAAAGCTTTAAATCGAAAAAAGAAGAAGTTTCAGAAGAAGAAGAGTGAAATAAAACAGGACCCTGCGGGGTGGGCTGGTAGGAATAATACTAATACCGGTACAGGGAAATCGACCGCACACACACGCGCGCGCACACACGCACATACACGTACACACGCACACGCACACACACCGCACGCACACACACACACGTACACACACATGCACGCACGCACACGCACACGTAATGAAGTTGTGTTGCTACGCTTCCAGTTCGCCGTGAATAACGATCCGAAGCCCAATAGCGCCCATTCATCACGCCGCTCGAGTGGGCCGGACACGCACACACGCACGCACGCACACACACGCACACAGTCACACATATACACACACGCACGCACACACACACACACAGACACGCACACACACGCGCATACACACGCACACACACGCACGCAAACACATACACACACGCACGCGCACACACACACACACACGCACCTCTCACCTGCAAGGCAGCGGTCGCCGCTTCTCCTCCCACATCTCTCGTCGCGGCAGCTGTAACGATGGTGCAAGTTTGTTTTTATCATCAATTCCTCCTCCACCCCTCCCCGCCACTGTTCACCCACCAGAATAAATGAGTTCGCCCATAGTCAGTCGATCAAAAAGTTTCGCCGTGAGGCGCCGGAAGCGACGGCCATCTTGTTTAATTCACAGATCGCAGGGGGAGCGGGCGGCCATCTTGTCGGACAGGGTCATGCCAAGTGTCTGCAGTAGGGGGCGATGTTGATACATGGACGGACGGACGGACGATATAATCTATTGGTGGTCTGGTCCACTTTGTTCCTACCAGTAACAGGACCCTGCGGGTGGGCTGGTAGGAATAATACTAATACCGGTACAGGGATATCGACCGCACGCACACGCGCACACACGCGCATAAACGTACACACGCACACACACACGCACACACACCGCATGCACACACACATACATGCACGCGCGCACACGCACACGTAATGAAGTTGTGTTGCTACGCTTCCAGTTCGCCGTGAATAACGATCCGAAGCCCAATAGCGCCCATTCATCACGCCGCTCGAGTGGGCCGGACACGCACACACGCACGCACACACACGCACACAGTCACACATATACACACACGCACGCACACACAGACACGCACACACACGCACACACACGCGCATACACACGCACACACACGCACGCAAACACACACGCACACACACACGCGCAGGGGGAGCGGGCGGCCATCTTGTCGGACGGACGGACGGACAAACGGACGCGGACGGACGGACGGACGGACAAACGGACGCGGACGGACGGACGGACGGACAAACGGACGCGGACGGACGGACGGACGGACAAACGGTCGGACGATATAATCTATTGGTGGTCTGGTCCACTTCGTTCCTACCAGCATAAATGCACACTCAACACATTCGTCAATAAACCACCGTGGCCCTTAAACGGAAAAAAAATGTTTGCGTCAAAGTTTATTTGGAGGGGGGAAGGGGAGATTTTCTGTTGCGGTGAGACCCACGTTTTTTTCTCATTTCCGTGACACAATGTTCGCATTACGCCCGGTCAAATATCCCGCTTGAGGCCAGCCTACATGCATGCGTACGGTCAGAAAGAGTTTTTTTTATATTTGAAATCCACGTTGGGTCAGTTATGTTAAGTGAGGAAGTTACGCAATGCATTCGCCTCTTGTCGCAGGGGTTTCACGGATTAGAATCCGGCAGGCGGCCCTGGTTAATAATGGGCACCACAGCGATTAGGAGATGTTAACTCCCTCGCCTGGTATACAGGAGGTCGTGGGTTCGATCCCGACCCTGACGCCTGCTGTATATTTGGAGTTTGCGTCTCTCTCTCTCATCATCATCACAGTGGCTAGGAGATGTTAACTCCCTCGCCTGGTATTCAGGAGGTCGTGGGTTCGATCCCGACCCTGACGCCTGCTGTATATTGGGAGTTTGCGTGTCTCTCTCCCCCCGCGGCCGCGTGGATTTTTCTCCGGGACCTCCAGTTTTTCCTCTCCACATTTCGAAACATGCTTTCAGAGTATTTGGCTGCTTTACAGTTCCACATGACAAGCATGCAAACAAACCTCCTCTGGTAATATAGCCATTGTCTTCGTTTGCATGTTTTTTCCTCACAAGTTCGTGTAGTTAATAATGTAGACCAGCGGTTTCTTAACTCTTAGTGCAGCCTGCACCTATTTGGTCCTTAGAAAGGGCATCTCGCACCCCCCCCCCCCTCAGGGATTGCGTGCACCCCAGGTTAAGAATCACTTGCTTCGAGAATTAAATGGGGAGGGGAGGTCACAAGACATCTGGACCATCTTCTTAGTTATTTCGGTAAAGTTTTATTTTTATTATTTTATTACTTCCCTTCTACGTGACTTTACCGAAAGAACCAAGACGATGAATCCCTGCAGTCACGAAAGCTTTAAATCGAAACATCTGGACCATCCTGTACAAAAAAGCCGAAATTATTTAACCAAAGCCCCGCCCCCATCCCCCAGTTAACCCGCAGCCCCTCCCCCCCCAAGGCCATCTCGCCCCGCCCACTTCATCCCACTGAGGTTTTCCAGGGCTCGCCAAGGTAGAGCCTCACCCAGTGTGGCCCGAAAGTAAAAACAAATATATGGGGCCGTCCATAAATGACGTCACGCGATTTTGGACGATTTTTGACCCCCCCCCACCCCTCGTTATATGGCGTCACGAAAAGTCAGACCCCCCCCCCTCAAATATGACGTCACAAAGCTCTGCCCCCCTCCCCCCTGAAAACCATGTTTCCATTTTGAAAATAAAACATGCTTCGAATCGCTTTAAACAATTGTCATTGTAGCGCGTATTTAATGTGGCGCTGCACTCTGATGTTGTAGGAGAAAACATTTATTTACAAGTCTATTTAATTAAGTAGAACGTGTTGTCTATATTTATTTAAAGTTGCGCATTTTTATGTGACGTCACATTTCTCAACCCCCCCCCCCCCCTCGTCACACATCGTCACAAATGTCTGACCCCCCCCCCCCAGGTGCGTGACGTCATTTATGGACGGCCCCTATGGCAGAGGGGACGTTTCGGGCAATGGCCCTTCGTTTGGCGCATCATGATAGAACACGGCAATAATTACACCTTTAAAACGTCTCCTCGTGAAGTGTGTTTATTATCACGTGAATAGTTACATAGTATTCGCTCTCTACTAACGCATAAAACCTCAAATAATTCAAACGTATGAGTGTATGACTAAATAAACTCAATTCTAGATTTGAAGTTTTTGTGATTGCAAGGATCCATACTCTTTGGTTCTTTCGGTAACGTCACGTGGGTGAAAATAAGAATAAAAATAAATAAAATAAAAAATTAAAATAACTACATTAAATAACGACGTTTCGGGCGCAACACAAGCGTCCGTCATCAGGTTTCACCTACGTGACTTTACCGAAAGAACCAAAAAATATAAAAAAAACTCAATTGTATTCAGAGACACATTGTCCTATCCCCTGTTGACCCCGCCTCTCTCCCCATTGCCCCACCACTTTTCCCCATTGTGAAAAGAGCTTTAGAGCTCATCGGATTCCTCATGTTGTCTAAATTATAATTCTGAGTCAAATTGCTCGTGCCCCTCCCCGATTGCCCCGCCCCCCAATTGCCCCCCCCCTCATTGCCCCACCCCCCTCATTGCCCCACCCTCTACCCCAATTCCTCGCCTCTCCCCCCCATTGCCCCACCCCTCCCACATTACCCCTCCCCCCCGCATTGCCCCACCTCCCCCAGTGCCCCACTCACCCATTGTCCCACCCCCTCCACCCAGTGCCCCGCCCACTCATTACCCCACCTCCTCCCACATTACCCCACCCCCTCCACCCATTGCCCCACCCCCCTCCACCCATTGCCCCCCCCCCCCTCATTGCCCCACCTTCCCCAGCGCCCCGCCCACTCATTATCCCACTCCCTCCACCAATTGCCCCACCCCCTCCAGCCATTGCCCCGCCCACTCATTGCCCCACCTTCCCCAGCGCCCCGCCCACTCATTATCCCACCCCCTCCACCCATTACCCCACCCCCTCCACCCATTGCCCCCCCCACTCATTGCCCCACCTTCCCCAGCGCCCCGCCCACTCATTATCCCACCCCCTCCACCCATTACCCCACCCCCTCCACCCATTGCCCCCCCACTCATTGCCCCACCTTCCCCAGCGCCCCGCCCACTCATTGCCCCACCCCCTCCACCCATTGCCCCCCCACTCATTGCCCCACCTTCCCCAGCGCCCCGCCCACTCATTATCCCACTCCCTCCACCCATTGCCCCACCCCCTCCACCCATTGCCCCGCCCACTCATTACCCCACCCCCTCCACCCATTGCCCCACCCCCTCCACCCATTGCCCCGCCCACTCATTATCCCACTCCCTCCACCCATTGCCCCACCCCCTCCACCCATTGCCCCGCCCACTCATTACCCCACCCCCTCCACCCATTGCCCCCCCACTCATTGCCCCACCTTCCCCAGCGCCCCGCCCACTCATTATCCCACTCCCTCCACCCATTACCCCACCCCCCCTCCACCCATTGCCCCACCCCCTCCACAGCTGCCCCCCCCACCGCCCAGTTCATCATGGCGGACGCGTCGACTCGCTGGTTCGTCGCGTCTCCCGCGCTGCTCGCCAAGGAGCTGGCGCGCACTTTCCGCGCCTTCGGCCGCCTCAAGCAGCACTTCCAGAACAACCTGCAGGAGACGGAGGAGTACTTCGCCGAGCTGCAGGACTGCGGACACTATGACGAAGGCGAGTGCCGAGTTTGCCGAACGCCGCAGTTCCAAATCGCGGCATTTTTTTCCATTTTTTGCTTCGCTTCGAACGGGGGGGGGAGGAGGGTCGGCGTGGCCACGCCCCGCCTTGCGATTTCCCAGTGCGGATAGGCGTGGGATTACCGCGGCGGCGCACGCCCATTGGATGAACGTTGCGTCACGTGGGCTGCCGGGGCCAATGGCGCGCGGGGGGGTTGGGGGGGGGGGTCTTGCGCTTATGCGAGCTGGGAAATATGAACGGCACCGGCGATTGTAAACAAACTCCACGTTACTCCATTGTAACCTCATTTGCCAGTAAAAAATATGATAATTGGTTTTTTTTACCCTTCTATCTGGCAACAAAACTGACACCTTTTTTTACAAGGAGTCATGTTTGCATACACGACAATACCTGCAGTCATAATGCAAACAAAAAACATAAGTCAGTGCACATTATCAGAGTTATGTTTTTTGTTTGCATTATGACTGCAGGTATTGTGGTCTATGCAAACATGACTCCTTGTAAAAAAGGTGTCAGGTTTGTTGCCAGATAGAAGGGTAAAAAAACAATTATCAAACTCCACGTTAGTTTATTAACGCGTAAGTCGTAGCAGTGGTGGTGGTGGTGGTGGTTAGTCGGGCGTTTTGCGATCAATATCATCCGTAATGTAGGTAGTTTATTTCGATTTAAAGCTTTCGTGACTGCAGGGATTCATATTCTTGGTTCTTTCGGTAAAGTCACGTAGAAGAAGGGAAATAATAAAATAATAAAATTTTAACAATAAAATTCTCACGACGTTTCGATTGCAACACAAGCAATCATCATCAGGTGTGAAAACCACAGCAAACATTTTTCAAATTGTCTTGCATTTTTTTTTTTCAAATTGTCTGGTTTTCACACTTGATGATGATTGCTTGTGTTGCAATCGAAACGTCGTGAGAATTTTATTGTTTTATATTTTTATGATTGTATTATTTCCCTTCTACGTGACTTTACCGAAAGAACCAAGAATATAGGTGGTTTAGTTAAGGTTTTTGCCACGTAAACAGAACGTGCCCTTTCGTTACGAGGCACGGCAACCCACAACAACCAGTTGCGTGTTGGGGGTTTCTCTCGATCCGCTGCTGGATGACGACCCCGCCGTGCCCCCATCGATCGCCCTCTCGGCTCGCGCGACGTCACACACGTGTTGTGTCCCCCTTGCGATTAATCGATTTGTGCGCCTTAATCCGCTCGCTACGATTAATCGATGTTGTGCGCGTTAATCCGCTCGCTACGATTAATCGGTTTGTGCGCGTTAATCCGCTCGTGGGTTTCGCTTGGCGCGCGGTCGAATTGACATTTGTCGATGGTGTGAAGAGGAAGAATAAGAAGATGGCAAAGACGACTCGATGCGAATCTTCCCCTTGTAAATTTTACGCGAAAGATTACGAAACTAAACGAGTTACTCGGTAAGCCCCCCCCACACCCCCCCCCCCCCCCACTGAGCTTATGTTGTAGCTATTTTTACAGAAGACGACGACCTGGCTGTCACAAACGATAGCTCAACGAAGTTGGCGGCTTATTATCATCATCATCATCACGTGAAAATGTAAGCAACCAAATTAGTCTGAACGCGTGATAATGTGGAGAGGGCGGGGGGGGAGACCGGAGGACCCAGAGGAAAATCCACGCGACCACGGCGAGAGAGGCACGCAAACTCCAAATATACAGCAGCAGGCGTCAGGGTCGGGATCGAACCCACGACCTCCTGCATAACGGGTGAGGTAGTTAACATCTCCAAGCCACCGTGGTGATGATAAGAGAGAGAGAGATGCAAACTCCAAATATACAGCAGCAGGCGTCAGGGTCGAGATCGAACCCACGACCTCCTGTATACCAGGCGAGGTAGTTAACATCTCCTAGCCATCGTGATGAGAGAGAGAGACACGCAAACTCCAAATATACAGCAGCAGGCGTCAGGGTCGAGATCGAACCCACGACCTCCTGTATACCAGGCGAGGTAGTTAACATCTCCTAGCCATCGTGATGAGAGAGAGAGACACGCAAACTCCAAATATACAGCAGCAGGCGTCAGGGTCGGGATCGAACCCACGACCTCCTGTATACCAGGCGAGGTAGTTAACATCTCCTAGCCATCGTGATGAGAGAGAGAGACACGCAAACTCCAAATATACAGCAGGCGTCAGGGTCGGGATCGAACCCACGACATCTTGTATACCAGGCGAGGTAGTTAACATCTCCTAGCCATCGTGATGAGAGAGAGAGAGACACGCAAACTCCAAGTATACAGCAGCAGGCGTCAGGGTCGAGATCGAACCCACGACCTCCTGTATACCAGGCGAGGTCGTTAACATCTCGCCGCCGCAGCACCCCATGCATGGTGTCATCATAACCAGCTGCCATTGTTGGCCGAGGGATTCTCCGTTCCCACGCCGTGCTAGTTGCGGGTCGGTGAAGACTGGCGAGCGCTAGTCGTGGGAGCATAGAGGTGGCGTGCAACAATTGCTTTTGTTGTTGTTGCTCCATTGCACTTGCGTGGCTGCTCACGCACCACGTGAGCCTGCAAAGCCACTGTGACAACCTGCCTTGTGCGTGCGTGTCGTCTCCAGACGGCGTGTGCAGCGGTTAGCGCTACGCTGCGCTACGAACCCGGCCACCCGAGTTCGATCCCCCCCCTCTCGCGGCCAACACCGGTGGCGATTGTCTGAACCGGTCCTGGGCCTCCTTCCCTAGGTCGACTCGGCCTCAAATGAGTACCTGGTGCGGTGTGTAGTCAACATCGCCACTGGGGACACAAAGGCGGCCGGGCGTGGTGGTGGCGGCCACCTATCCCCGTTCGCGTAGCGTTCAGGGCTTCATAGGTGCTCACTAACAGCACTTGCCCCAACAGTCTGTTAAGGCTACACGGGGGATCTTTGTCTCCCGACGGAGCGCCATGCAGGCTCAAAACTGCTTAGCTTGCGACAACATCTCGATGGGGTCGTGTGGCACCCGCAGTCAGTCAGCCCCATGGCACCTGCTGAGTCTGACCTGTGACCTTCCTGCCAGCGGGCGTTGGACACTTCAGCTGCCCTTATTGTGCACATAGCCTGGCACGAGCGCCGTGGATGACGTCACCGCCACTTAGTGGCGAATGGCGGTTGTTGTTGTTGATTTGGTCATTTCTTGAATAGGGGAAAACAGACACGACCCTTGAGGCTTGATTCATGATTCATCGCAGTGATGCCGTGGTTGGTTGGGGTGACACAAGTCTGTTGACGGAGGACTGACCCCCTCCGTTGTTTCTGGTCATTGCCATATTCGTCGGTCAGTCTTTAGACTCGGAAAGATCACCACCACTGTCGTATTATTATCATTCTTCACCGGCATGAGACTTCCCTGAAATGTGTTTTCATCTTTTGTTGATTTCTAAGCACGTGTTTAATATTTCACCAGGCTCGTGTGTCGCGTGTGTTTTTTGTGTTAATGATTTGCGCCCCAGGTCTCCTTTACAATCCGAGACTTGTTGCCAAAAGGACTTTCACCCACTTAAACCGTTTTCTCCGGATTATATGGCACTCTGGAAAGTAATCCGCAGCCAAAACTTGTGCTTGATGTTAATAAAGTTAGACGAATCTGGTCTCGCACGCAGACACATCTTGTAAGACGCACTTCCCCACTTTTTGTTTACATTACAGGGGAAAAGAGTGCATGATGATGCACAGAATCCGGTACTTAATTGCACCGTACATTATGCACCTGGGGTTGTGGCAGTGGTGCAGTGAGTGGTTAGCGCACAGTTCTGTGAACTTCAGAGTGGAAGTGGATGCTAACGGAACGAAGTTAACAATTATGAAACGATAAACGAGCAGCTAAACTTCAGAGATGTTGTGTCAAAGCAAAAGAAAAGTGAATGCATTATCTATCTCGCGAGGAAATCTACAGGAGCATCACAAACTCAAGGTGAGAAGTGAGATAAAATATTTGACGAAAGGTCTTGCAATGGAACCGGGTGTCATCGGGAAGTGGCAGTGTGAGATTGCTGAACATTACTTGGAAGTTAATTCAAACGAGCGTAGCTTAATGTAATCGAAAGTAAACAACTTCCTAATAGGTGTCACAGTGTAATTTTTCAAGACATAATATAAAATTTCACAATTTAACAATTAGCGTGATATTCTTGGTTTTTTCGGTGAAGTCACGTAGAAGGGAAATAATAAAATAATAAAAAGAAAACAATAATATTCTCACGACGTTTAGATTGCAACACAAGCAATCGGCATTAGGTGTGAAAACCACAGAAAGAAATTTTTAAAAAAGTGGCGTTTTTTTGAAATTTTATTGCTGTGGTTTTCACACCTGATGATGATTGCTTGTGTTGCAATCGAAACGTCGTGAGAATTGTATTGTTTTATTTTTATTATTTCCCTTCTACGTGACTTTACCGAAAGAACCAAGAATATGAATCCCTGCAGCCGCGAAAGCTTTAAATCGAAAATTATTGTGATATCAGTTTCTCGTGACTTTGTAATTCACTTCACATTTGTATTAGATTTTGTGTGCGTTGCTGCACTTTTGGTACGAATTTACATTGATTAAAAGTTATTCAACTACAGTTCACACAATACATCCTTGCCATGAGTCTCGGTGGCTAGGAGATGTTAACTACCTCGCCTGGTATACAGAAGGTCGTGGGTTCGATCTCGACCCTGACGCCTGTTGTATATTTGAAGTTTACTTGTTCTCCCCGTGGTCGCTTGGATTTTTCTTGGGGTCCGCCGGTTTTTCCCCTCCATATTTAGAGTCAACGTCACGCATTTAGAGTATTTGGCTGCTATACATTTTCACTTGTTAAGCCACTTAGTTCAGCTATCATTTGTGACCATGTTGCTTCTGAAAAAGAGCTGTATAGCTCAGTGGGCCTTACCTGGTAACATCGTTTCAACAGTTGAATCATTAGAACGCATGATGCTTATACTTCGATTTAAAGCTTTCGTGACTGCAGGGATTCATCTTCTTGGTTCTTTCGGTAAAGTCACGTAGAAGGGAGGACGGCTGCTTGCGTTGTGGCCGAAACGTCGTGAGAATTGTATTTTATTATGTTTTATTTTTATTATTTTAATATTTCCCTTCTACGTGACTTTACCGAAAGAACCAAGAAGATGCTTATACTGTCAGTGAAATGGAAAATAATCCATTAGTTATATATATAATGTCATCATCACCAAAACGTCAATTACTCCTGAAATATTTTAAAAAAATGTCTCATATAATACATATTTTTTGAATCACATTTAATTACGGTGTTATATTGTAGAATATGTTGCCAGGAAGTGGAATATTTAGGAACATTTTAAAGTGAAATGATACTTGCTATCTAACAATATTTTTCGAAGTGGACGAGATGTTGGGTTATGTTTGAAATGACATGTTTTTGTACAGTTATTTCCAGGCTACCCAGATTTCACATTTAACCACACCAGGTCGGCTAAAATAAAAAAAACATCGGTAAAACAAACTGAAATGCAATACAATATTAATTATATTAATGATAAGGTAGAAATTGAATAGCAAATATAGCTTGCAGTATAACTATAATTACTTTTCATTAGTTTATTTGCACAATTAACACACATACACACACGCTACATATGCCCCCACAACATTCATATACATACAATGACACCATATACGTATGCAGCTAAGGTAGCCACAGGTTTGTTGATATCTTTTTTTCCATTCATGTTAATTAATGTAGCGGCTAACCGGACTTTTCTGCTAGTAGGGCCACGGCTCTCCACCCCCGTATTAGTCTGGCTAGTGGAGCTCTCACTGGATTGCTATAACACATTCCTGCGGATGGAGCTGGTAGGAACGTTGGGTTGCTCGGTCAATGGCCAGGGTCAACGGCGGCGTGGTGTATTCCGCAAATATGCCCGACTGTGAGGGCGGGCACATGCCGGCGTGAGTAGGTTAAACGTTGAGTTTTATAAGGGCACCACAGGGTGACCAGCCCCTCCCCACCCTCCCCACCCAGCCCCTCCCCACCCTCCCCATCCAGCCCCTCCCCACTCTCCCCTCCCCTCCCAGCCCCTCCCTCCCCACCCAGCCCGTCCCTGCACGACGGACGGACACAATAATCCCCTGTGGGCTGGTGGTAACCAGGAGGTTCCTACCAGTATCACAGCAGCCTTTGTCACGAAGGAGATAGTGAAAAAAAGGCAAAATACAAATTAAAAATACCAATGCACCTGGCGGTGATGATCTTGATGGTGATGATGAGGAAATCGGTATCGAACAGAGCAAGCAATTGGGAGAATTAGGACGAGAAAAGTTTTCATAGTTTCGAGCAGTGAAATTGAAAAAGAAGGCACATTTCAAAGCGAGATCGGAAAAGTCGGCCTTCGGTAGACTCGTACAAAGGAAGCAATGCAGTTGCGTGTGGCGATCACAGGACAGCTAGTCTCATGAGTCACACAGCGGAGATCATGTTAAAAATTATTGGCAAACGATGACATTTTTATTTTGTAATTTATAAGCCCCTTTGTCAATCTACAGCTGGACAAATGCCCTGGCCAAGCCACGTCGGTCATGGGGGGGAGGGGGATGAAGGGAGTTTGTTTTGACCAAACTGCAAGACATCGCTCGCCACTTGATATTCGCTATCGCCGGGAAATCATAGCACAGGAGGAGGACGTTATATACCCAGGCGGCTCTTAACTGCTCTCTCACTCGAGTCGTCGGTGCTCCGAGGCCAAGTGAAATGAAAGGCACTTGGTGAACTGTTAATGGGATAACCCGGGTGGTCGATTTGGACTGTGGGGGCCAGGCCAGGTCTCTGCATACACCCCACCGGTGCGGCGGTCAGTGTGTCCTCAAGACTAAACCTCGCCGGGTCTTCGGAGGCTAAACAGGTCGGCGCCTGGTTCATGCTCGCATGGGTGGCCAAGGGGGCATTGTTCCGGTGTCGTCGGTGTGTGTGCGAGGCCGTGAGGTGTGGCCAAAAAGTTGGCGGGTGCCGAGGTTGTCACCCCGTTGTACGTAATTTACACTTGGTGGGTTTCGATTTAAAGCTTTCCTGACTGCAGGGATTCATCTTCTTGGTTCTTTCGGTAAAGTCACGTAGAAGGGAAATAATAAAATAATAAAAATAAAACATAATAAAATAATTCTCACGACGTTTCGGCCACAACGCAAGCAGCCGTCCTCAGGTGAAGAACAGGTCTGTCTTCAGACACTGTCTTCTCGACAGACCTGTTCTTCACCTGAGGACGGCTGCTTGCGTTGTGGCCGAAACGTCGTGAGAATTATTTTATGATATTTTATTTTTATTATTTTATTATTTCCATTCTACGTGACTTTACCGAAAGAACCAAGAAGACTTGCTGGGTTTTCACTAGGTTCCCCCAGATTCCTCTCGCACGGAGCCGAACTCTTCAATGTCGAACTGGTTTTACTTTAAAATGTTGCAGAAACCTCCTGACATAAGTTTTGAGGCACATTGGAGGCTTTTCAGTTGTAAAGCGCCGTGGATAAAGGCGCTTTATAAATTACTGGCTTTACTCATCGGCTTTGCCCGAGACTTGGATTCTTGTCTTGGATTAATACGCGGCCTACGCGGAGGGTTGGGGGGGATGCGTGACGTCAGCGGGCACACTGCGTGACGTCAGCAGGCACACTGCGTGACGTCAGCGGGCACACTGCGTGACGTCAGCGGGCACACTGCGTGACGTCAGCGGGCACACTGCGTGACGTCAGCGGGCACACTGCGTGACGTCAGCGGGCACACTGCGTGACGTCAGCGGGCACACTGCGTGACGTCAGCGGGCACACTGCGTGACGTCAGCGGGCACTGCGTGACGTCAGCGGGCACACTGCGTGACGCTGCCGCATGCGGGTGACATCACAGATGTGACGTCACAGCTCACTTGCCGTGCAAAATATATCCGTTATTGCGCCCCCCCCCCCAAAAAAATACACAAGTCTATTTTTTATACTTTTAGCATTGTGTACAGTCTGGAAGCTACCCACGTGCCAAATTTTAAGTTTGTTGCATGTCGGGAAGTATGCTAAACATTTCGAACAGACACGCATATTCACAAATTTCCCTTTTATATATAGATAAGATAAGATGTTCTCCCCTTGGGCAATGAAACATTTATTTATGTACGTATCTGATGTGTGCAGCGCCTTGAGTACATGTTGCATGGCGCTTTATCAATATCACGTATTGTTATTAGTAGTTGTGGAGCTCTGCCGTTGGGTGATCTCAGGTCTCCATTCAGTGGCAACAAACATAGCCATCCGTGGCTGTGCCGGTCATAATTATGTGGCCATGTTGTCTTGAGCAGAGCCGTGTTATTTCTTCTCAGCTGCCTTAAGTTGAGTGTTGTTTCGATTTAAAGCTTTCGTGACTGCAGGGATTCATCTTCTTGGTTCTTTCGGTAAAGTCACGTAGAATGGAAATAATAAAATGATAAAATAAAACATAATCAAATAATTCTCACGACGTTTCGGCCACAGACCTGGTCTTCACCTGAGGACGGCTGCTTGCGTTGTGGCCGAAACGTCGCGAGAATTATTTTATTATGTTTTATTTTATTATTTTATTATTTCCATTCTACGTGACTTTACCGAAAGAACCAAGAAGTTGAGTCTTGTTCTTCCTGGATTTGGTCTCACTTTTGTGGCCTCCACCTTCCTGGCCATCCTCTTTCCCCACGCATTCCTAAACCCGCGCCATATTATAATAATTGGTTTTTTACCCTTTTATCTGGCAACAAAACTTGACACCTTTTTTATGAGGAGTCATGTTTGCATTGACCACAATACCTGCGGTCGGAATGCAAACAAAAAACACAACTCTGATAATGTACGCACTGTCCTTGAAATTGATTGGTCCACATCCGAGACAGCTTTTCTTAGAGCCTAGTCTCACATGGGTTGGACCAGATGACGCCAAAAGGCGCACAACTCAAAGACAATGCACCATCAGAGTATGAGCACTCGGGGTAAGCATTTACACAATTGGAACCTCCTTTGCCAGTAAAAAATATCATAATTGGTTGTTTTTTAACCAATTATCATATTTTGCTACTGGCAAAGGAGGTCTCAATGGTGTAAACTGCGCCATATTCTCCACGTCCACTCCAGAGGCCTTTACATCCTTCACATCCCTGGTTCACCACTTGCAACCAAATCCTTCTTAGGCCAGCTTCTCGGTACTCTCTCCTGGTACTTCCACGTCGTTTGCGTTTCTTCTTTCAATGTGGTTTTCCTCTATTCTTATCGCGTGTGTCCCCCTGGCCAGCTGAGTGGACTTCCTCTCTGCGTTTCCGAGATGGGCACCACGAAACCCTAACCCTAACCAATAAGCTTCCCTGGCCACTTGAATAGATGTTTCTCTCTGCCAGTCTTTGGTGGCCACCATGAACCTCGAACTTTAACCCCTGATCAATATATCTTAGCCATCTGAGTCAATAATTTTACTCAGTTGTCTGAGATGGGCACTGACCCGCTGGTTTGTTCCTCATCTTCTCGGTGCGGTCTTCGTCGGCAATAAAATAAATAATTCTACTTTGCATAGGTCATTTCCTCAATTCCACGATCCACACATCTGGGAGAGGCATTCAGAAAATGTGGTGACCATTGGGCCCTGGGGGGGGCATGGGGTTGCTTCGCTTGGTGGTGAAGGCTCAGTGGTCATGGCACGTTTTCGGTACAGTGATCCCTCGTTTATCGCGGTTAATGGGGACCGGAACCCCTAGCGATAGGTGAAAATCCGCGAAGTAGGATTGGCCCCCTAGGAATTTCCGTATATGTGTGTGTAGGTACCAGAATGTTTAAAATATGTATATTTATACTTTATATATATATTACTTAAATCTATTTAATTATAAAACCTTAATATTATACATTCACTCTCTCTCTCTCATACGATACATATTATGGTGTTCTACACTTACCAATGACAGTAGTATCTTGAGACTTGACTCCAGTAATGACGACGACGACGATGACAATGACGATGACAATGACGACGATGACAGACCTGTGCAGTTCGATGAATGTGTTGATGAATGATGATGATGATGGTATTACTGCACAGGTATAATGAGGCCTTTAAATCAGTTCGAAAAATCCGTGATGCACTGAGGCCGCGAAACTTGAACCGCGAAGTGGCGAGGGATTACTGTATTTCCAAATTATAGTTATCCATGGTCATGATCCACCCACCGCTGGATGAAGACCTCCCCGAACCCATCGACCTCTGCGTTGCCCATGCCGGTTTCGTCACTGCATTTCCGCAGTCAACATCCTCTTGGGTGCGCTCATTCCCTTGGCTGCCACGCCGTCGTTATATTCGACCACCGGCCACCGTCGTTTCTCGTGACCACCTCCACTGACCATGCCGGTCGGTAGGAAGGGGGAGGGGGGGCTTGAAGGCGGGCAGCATATACGTGGGAACATAGGGGTACAGTTTGGCGCGTAGGCTTTTCGCGACCAATATTATTCATAATTAGGTTTTTTTTTGGTTTAGATCACGTAAGTGTAATTGTGTCGTAACCCTCCACCACCCGACACAGCCGGTAAGGTTCGTCACGTAAACATCGCGCCGATGAGTTACAACTTCAGCCCACCGGTGTGTTGGAGAGTAAATCCACAACATTTACAATTTGAGTAGTACGACGTTTCGCTGGTGAGTACACCCAGCGCGGTGTCGGGCGATTTGCCAGAATGGCAAAAAGAACACCTTCATTATGAGCATAGAAGTACAGTACAACAGTATGTTTTTTCTGCACTGTCCATCAGCTGTTCGCCAATGCAGCCGCACACACAGCGCTTAGCCTATAAGACCTGTTCTGTATGGTGGTCACCCATCAGGAACTCTGTCCAAGCTCAACCCTAGTTGGCTTCTGAGATACACAAGTGGAAAATTAAGGCCTCAACACAGAGGCGTGGTTTCTCTGTGTGCCTATGTTTGTCTCTCTATGTATCTCTGTGATATCTGTCTGCTTATATGTCTGTCTATATGTCTCTGGTTCTGTGTTTGATCTCTCTCTCAAATTTAGCATTCTCAGGAAGAACGTAATCAACCAGGTAGGGTGTTGACTGTTATGTTATCCGACTCTCTGTTGTATTACATTACATTTCTTTCGGTAAAGTCACGTATAAAGAGAAAAGAATAAATTAAATACTAGCATACGACGTTTCGATTGCAACAAAAGCAATCATCATCAGGTATAAATGAAATAGAAACACAAATCTAGTATACTTAGAAATGTAATGTAATACAACAGAGAGTCGGATAACATAACAGTCAACACCCTACCTGGTTGATTACGTTCTTCCTGAGAATGCTAAATTTGAGAGCTAAAACACAGAACCAGAGACATTTCGACAGACATATAAGTGGAGACAGATATCACAAAGATACATAGGCACACAGAAACCACGCCTCTGTGTCGAGGTCTTAAATAGCTTTTACACTATGAGACCTCCTTTACCAGTGGCAAAATATAGTAGTAGGTTTTTACCCTTTAAACTGGTACAAAACTGACACCTTTATACAAGGCATCATGTTTGCAATAACCGCAACACAAGCAGTCTAAAAGAAACAACTCTGATAATGGTAATGATATGCATATCATTACCATTATCAGAGTTGTTTCTTTTGCATTTTGATAATGGTAATGATATGCATATCATTACCATTATCAGAGTTGTTTCTTTTGCATTTTGACTGCTTGTGTTGCGGTTATTGCAAACATGATGCCTTGTATAAAGGTGTCAGTTTTGTACCAGTTTAAAGGGTAAAAACCTACTACTATACCAGGGGTCGGCAACCTGCGGCTCCGGAGCCGCATGCGGCTCTTTTGAACCTTGACCGCGGCTCCGGGGCGGATGCTAGCGAGGGGGGGAGGCGCACTGTGACACCTGCTCTGGCGTTGCCGCTGCTGACAGGTCGCCGCTCCGCTCCACACTGCCCGCCCGGTGACAGGCAATAACGTTGCCGTTGCTTTGTCACATGTTTGGAAGAAGTAAAAACCTTCCTGGGCAGCAAAGAGCTCACCTTTGCTGAGCTGGAACAGCCAGAGTGGCTGGAAAAATTACATTTTATGGTAGACATGACAGCACATCTAAACACGCTAAATACAACCCTTCAGGGGAAAGGAGGCACATCCCTGCACATGCTGGAGGAGGTTTTGGCATTCGAGCGCAAGTTGACAGTGTTTGTCAAAGATTTACAGAGAGGTACACTGTCTCACTTTCCCTCTTTGAGAGAGTTCAAACAAAGTCATGATACGATAAATTTGGAATATTTCAAGTCTGCAATCACCACAATGCAAAGTTCGTTTGGGAAACGATTCTGTGAGTTCAGAGAGGAAAAAACGACATTATCCTTCCCTGTCACTCCCCTGGCGATCGATCCATCCCTATTGAATATGACTGCATTTGCAGGTGTAAGTCAACCTGATCTTGAGATGGAACTGGCCGATATAGCCGACAAAGATATATGGGTGTCCAAGTTCAAATGCTTGACCGCTACTCTTGAGGATGTTGCCCGTCAGAAGGCCATTCTGGCTCAGAATCATAAATGGAGTGATATTGAAAACCTTCCCAAACAGGACAAACTTGTATTCGAAACATGGAATGCCATCCCCAACACTTATATAAATATGAAAAAGTATGCATTTGGAGTCCTGTCGATCTTCGGCTCCACATATGTATGTGAGCAGGTCTTCTCCAACATGAACTATATTAAAAACAAACATCGATCACGCCTCACAGATGACAGCTTGCAAGCCTGTGTGAAAATGAAGGTGACGTCTTACAGCCCTGATGTGCAGACACTGTGCACTGAGGTTCAGGAGCAAAAATCCCATTAACCAGGTAATTTAGCTATTAATTTGCAAAAATATATTTTACATTGTTAAGTGAAAAAGTCCTTTTTTTATTCAGATTGACAGCTGACTGCACGGTCCTGTATATAGCAATAAGGTAAGAAACAATATATGCAGTGTTATATTTGTTTTAAATGTTGCAATGGTTTTGCGGCTCCCAGTTTATTTTTTCCTTCGGAAACGGGTCCAAGTGGCTCTTTATGTCTTAAAGGTTGCAGACCCCTGTACTATACCTTAAATAGCTGTTGGAATCGCTCGGCGGCAAGGCCACTTTAAGGCGGCATGACCCAATCTAACATTGCCCGGGGACTGCTCCACTCGGGCAATTAAATACCGAATTGTTTTTTTACTTCGTTATTTCATATTTATTGGAATGAGGGAGGGGGCCCCGGGGCCGGGGCTATTGTAGAACTGAAATTGAGGTTGGATGCAAGCCTCAACAACACGAGTTTTAGTGACTCAAGCGGCGTGGGTGTGGCACCCAAGCCGACTAAAATTGCGAACCAGCCTGTCACTATGGCTAGGAGCTATAAAAGCGAGAGTGGCACTGCTCGTTGGTCACGATGGGGGGTGGGGGGTGATGGTTTGGCAACGTTAATACTGAAATATTTCTGGCAAACGTGAGAAGAACACAAAAGTGATTTAATTATCTTCTTGATTCTTTCGTTAAAGTCACGTAGAAGGGAAGTAATAAAATAATAAAAATAAAACATAATAAAATAATTCTCACGACGTTTCGGGCCACAACGCAAGCAGCCGTCCTCAGGCATTGTGGCCGAAACGTCGTGAGAATTATTTTATTACGTTTTATTTTTATTATTTTATTATTTCCCTTCTACGTGACTTTACCGAAAGAACCAAGACGATGAATCCCTGCAGTCACGAAAGCTTCAAATCGTGATTTAATTATAACGAGGCGTCCGCGCAGGAGGGCGTGGGTCATTTCACCCGCCGCTCTTCACCCCGCGTCACGCCTGCAAGTTCGATTTTCCTCGTCTCTCGAGCCTTCACCTGGCTCGTGAACGGAATGAACTTGGGATTTTCGGTGAAGTCGCTTGAGGCTTCGCCGTTCGCTGGTGCTTTCGGTATTTGCGGCGAATTCTTGAAGAATCCCGAACGCGCTCTCGTGTGACTCGCTTGGGCAACCTGCAGCAGAGGTCGCAACCGGGTACCCGATACCCGTACCCTACCCGATACCCGGCTACCCGTACCCGGCCGGGTACGGGTACGGGTAGCCGTTTGCGACCCTGGTGCGGCCGGGTACGGGTAGGCCGTGAGTCACTGGTGAGTAACCGTTTGTCACTCATTTCGGTGAAATATTTAAGTATCTCCCTGCAAGAGAAGATAAAAACTTTGACCTGCCTAAACAAGTAGTGAAGCTTGAACGTCATCGCATATTGCAAGTTTTCTTAAGAGGCTGTGTGTTTTTAGGTCGGCCAGCTCTGTGCATGGCGGTATGGCTCCAAATATTTATCTACGTTCTATTCACTGCTGTATGAAGGCCTACCCCCCCCCGTTCCATGTCAAAGAAATTCAGATTTTTTTTTGGTACACCATACTTCACCACGCTGGTCAGTGCGAATTGGGGAAAAGGGATGATGCCCAGGGCCATATCAGATCTCCAAAGTTGTTCACTGGGAGTGCGGTGCACTAAACTCTGTGCCCGCTACCCACCCCCCCCCCATGCCTCCTTCACACAAATAAACATGAATTTGCAGTCTTCTTGGTTCTTTCGGTAAAGTCACGTAGAAGGGAAGTAATACAATAATAAAAATAAAACATTATAAAATAATTATCACGACGTTTCGGCCACAACGCAAGCAGCCGTTCTCGGGTGAAGAATGAAACACCACCAAGCTTGGAGCGTATATTTAAGCTGGGTTGGAGGGGGGGAGGTGGGAAGAAGAGCGACCTTGACAAAATAAAAATAAAAATGAATTTGCAGTGTTCATGCGAGCCGACGTGAGACAAATGCAATATAATAGACTGCGGGCATTGACTGGTAGAGAGAGAGAGAGGGGAAGGAGAGCGGGTGCAGTGCGCGTGCTTGTTAGTTCTCCCAGAAGTGTTCTCAAGTCGATCTCATGACGATGAAATTCCGTCTTTACGATCCCGCCGAAGCTTCATTACAGTGGCCCGCACAGGGACGCATATTCTGTGCGCTGGTTTTAAGTGGCTTAAAGCGAGCGATTAATACAGGGTGCATACGCTTTTCACGCACGCACGCTCATGCTTGCATGCAAATGGTGTCACTCTTGCGGGAAATCCTGGTTCGGGGCATCGTCCGCAGCGGAGCTAAAACGTTTATGTAATTGTTTTATTTTTTTCATCGCAGCTCTTCAACACAAGGCCCAAAGTGCCCAAGCGGCCTGTTACACACAACACCGCTTGTTGTAATTGATAACAGTCGGTACGTTTCTTGGGTTGAGAAAGGTCTTTGTGACCTTGGGAAAAGAGACGAAGGGAGGGAATTCCAAAGTCGGTCAATGCAAGGGTGAAACAGAAAGGGAAATGTTGTGCAGTGCGTGAGTGTTTTGTTGTGACCTGCAGTGTGGTGAGTGAGTTGTTGTGACCTGCAGCGTGGTGAGTGGGTGTGTTGTTGTGACCTGCAGTGTGGTGAGTGGGTGTGTTGTTGTGACCTGCAGTGTGGTGAGTGAGTGTGTTGCTGTGACCTACAGTGTGGTGTGGTGAGTGAGTGTGTTGTTGTGACCTGCAGTGTGGTGAGTGAGTGTGTTGTTGTGACCTGCAGTGTGGTGTGGTGAGTGAGTGTGTTGTTGTGACCTGCAGTGTGGTGAGTGAGTGTGTTGTTGTGACCTGCAGTGTGGTTAGTGAGTGTGTTGTTGTGACCTGCAGTGTGGTGAGTGAGTGTGTTGTTGTGACCTGCAGTGTGATGAGTGAGTGAGTGTGTTGTTGTGACCTACAGTGTGGTAAGTGAGTGTTTTGTTGTGACCTGCAGTGTGGTGAGTGAGTGTGTTGCTGTGACCTACAGTGTGGTAAGTGAGTGTTTTGGTGTGACCTGCAGTGTGGTGAGTGAGTGTGTTGTTGTGACCTGCAGTGTGATGAGTGAGTGAGTGTGTTGCTGTGACCTACAGTGTGGTAAGTGAGTGTTTTGTTGTGACCTGCAGTGTGGTGAGTGAGTGTGTTGCTGTGACCTGCAGTGTGGTGTGTGGTGAGTGTGTGTTGTTGTGACCTACAGTGTGGTGAGTGAGTGTGTTGTTGTGACCTGCAGTGTGGTGTGTGGTGAGTGTGTGTTGTTGTGACCTGCAGTGTGGTGAGTGTGTGTTGCTGTGACCTGCAGTGTGGTGAGTGAGTGAGTTGGTGTGACCTGCAGTGTGGTGTGTGGTGAGTGTGTTGTTGTGACCTGCAGTGTGGTGAGTGAGTGTGTTGTTGTGACCTGCAGTGTGGTGAGTGGGTGAGTGTGTTGTTGTGACCTGCAGTGTGGTGAGTGAGTGTGTTGCTGTGACCTACAGTGTGGTGAGTGAGTGAGTTGGTGTGACCTGCAGTGTGGTGTGTGGTGAGTGTGTTGTTGTGACCTGCAGTGTGGTGAGTGAGTGTGTTGCTGTGACCTACAGTGTGGTGAGTGAGTGAGTTGGTGTGACCTACAGTGTGGTGAGTGAGTGAGTTGGTGTGACCTACAGTGTGGTGAGTGAGTGAGTTGGTGTGACCTACAGTGTGGTGAGTGAGTGAGTTGGTGTGACCTACAGTGTGGTGAGTGAGTGAGTTGGTGTGACCTACAGTGTGGTGAGTGAGTGTGTTGCTGTGACCTACAGTGTGGTGAGTGAGTGTGTTGCTGTGACCTACAGTGTGGTGAGTGAGTGAGTTGGTGTGACCTGCAGTGTGGTGTGTGGTGAGTGTGTTGTTGTGACCTGCAGTGTGGTGAGTGAGTGTGTTGTTGTGACCTGCAGTGTGGTGAGTGGGTGAGTGTGTTGTTGTGACCTGCAGTGTGGTGAGTGAGTGTGTTGTTGTGACCTGCAGTGTGGTGAGTGAGTGTGTTGCTGTGACCTGCAGTGTGGTGAGTGAGTTGGTGTGACCTGCAGTGTGGTAAGTGAGTGTTTTGTTGTGACCTGCAGTGTGGTGAGTAAGTTGGTGTGACCTACAGTGTGGTGAGTGGGTGAGTGTTGTTGTGACCTGCAGTGTGGTGAGTGAGTGAGTGTTGTTGTGACCTGCAGTGTGGTGAGTGAGTTGGTGTGACCTGCAGTGTGGTAAGTGAGTGTTTTGTTGTGACCTGCAGTGTGGTGAGTGAGTTGGTGTGACCTACAGTGTGGTGAGTGGGTGAGTGTTGTTGTGACCTGCAGTGTGGTGAGTGAGTGAGTGTTGTTGTGACCTGCAGTGTGGTGAGTGAGTTGGTGTGACCTGCAGTGTGGTAAGTGAGTGTTTTGTTGTGACCTGCAGTGTGGTGAGTGAGTTGGTGTGACCTACAGTGTGGTGAGTGGGTGAGTGTTGTTGTGACCTGCAGTGTGGTGAGTGGGTGAGTGTTGTTGTGACCTGCAGTGTGGTGAGTGGGTGAGTGTTGTTGTGACCTGCAGTGTGGTGAGTGGGTGAGTGTTGTTGTGACCTGCAGTGTGGTGAGTGGGTGAGTGTTGTTGTGACCTGCAGTGTGGTGAGTGGGTGAGTGTTGTTGTGACCTGCAGTGTGGTGAGTGGGTGAGTGTTGTTGTGACCTGCAGTGTGGTGAGTGGGTGAGTGTTGCTGTGACCTGCAGTGTGGTGAGTGAGTGTGTTGTTGTGACCTGCAGTGTGGTGAGTGAGTGTGTTGTTGTGACCTGCAGTGTGGTAAGTGAGTGTGTTGTTGTGACCTGCAGTGTGGTGAGTGAGTGTGTTGTTGTGACCTGCAGTGTGGTGAGTGAGTGTGTTGCTGTGACCTACAGTGTGGTGAGTGAGTGTGTTGTTGTGACCTGCAGTGTGGTGAGTGAGTGTGTTGTTGTGACCTGCAGTGTGGTGAGTGAGTGTGTTGTTGTGACCTGCAGTGTGGTAAGTGAGTGTGTTGTTGTGACCTGCAGTGTGGTGAGTGAGTGTGTTGTTGTGACCTGCAGTGTGGTGAGTGAGTGTGTTGTTGTGACCTGCAGTGTGGTGAGTGAGTGTGTTGCTGTGACCTACAGTGTGGTGTGGTGAGTGAGTGTGTTGTTGTGACCTGCAGTGTGGTAAGTGAGTGTGTTGTTGTGACCTGCAGTGTGGTGAGTGAGTGTGTTGTTGTGACCTGCAGTGTGGTGAGTGAGTGTGTTGCTGTGACCTACAGTGTGGTGTGGTGAGTGAGTGTGTTGTTGTGACCTGCAGTGTGGTGTGGTGAGTGAGTGTGTTGTTGTGACCTGCAGTGTGGTGTGGTGAGTGAGTGTGTTGTTGTGACCTGCAGTGTGGTGAGTGAGTGTGTTGTTGTGACCTGCAGTGTGGTAAGTGAGTGTGTTGTTGTGATCTGTGGTGTGGTGAGTGAGTGAGTGAGTTGTTGTGATCTGTGGTGTGGTGAGTGAGTGAGTTGTTGTGATCTGTGGTGTGGTGAGTGAGTGAGTTGTTGTGATCTGTGGTGTGGTGAGTGAGTGAGTGTGTTGTTGTGATCTGTGGTGTGGTGAGTGAGTGTGTTGTTGTGATCTGTGGTGTGGTGAGTGAGTGAGTTGTTGTGATCTGTGGTGTGGTGAGTGAGTTGTTGTGATCTGTGGTGTGGTGAGTGAGTGAGTTGTTGTGATCTGTGGTGTGGTGAGTGAGTTGTTGTGATCTGTGGTGTGGTGAGTGAGTGAGTTTTTTGTGATCTGTGGTGTGGTGAGTGAGTGAGTTGTTGTGATCTGTGGTGTGGTGAGTGAGTGTGTTGTTGTGATCTGTGGTGTGGTGAGTGAGTGAGTGTGTTGTTGTGATCTGTGGTGTGGTGAGTGAGTGTGTTGTGATCTGTGGTGTGGTGAGTGAGTGAGTTGTTGTGATCTGTGGTGTGGTGAGTGAGTGAGTTGTTGTGATCTGTGGTGTGGTGAGTGAGTGAGTTGTTGTGATCTGTGGTGTGGTGAGTGAGTGAGTTGTTGTGATCTGTGGTGTGGTGAGTGAGTGAGTTTTTGTGATCTGCGGTGTGGTGAGTGAGTGAGTTGTTGTGATCTGTGGTGTGGTGAGTGAGTGAGTTGTTGTGATCTGTGGTGTGGTGAGTGAGTGAGTTGTTGTGATCTGTGGTGTGGTGAGTGAGTGAGTTGCTGTGATCTGTGGTGTGGTGAGTGAGTGAGTTGTTGTGATCTGTGGTGTGGTGAGTGAGTGAGTTGTTGTGATCTGTGGTGTGGTGAGTGAGTGAGTTGTTGTGATCTGTGGTGTGGTGAGTGAGTGTGTTGTTGTGATCTGTGGTGTGGTGAGTGAGTGTGTTGTTGTGATCTGTGGTGTGGTGAGTGAGTGAGTTGTTGTGATCTGTGGTGTGGTGAGTGAGTGAGTTGTTGTGATCTGTGGTGTGGTGAGTGAGTGAGTTGTTGTGATCTGTGGTGTGGTGAGTGAGTGAGTTGTTGTGATCTGCGGTGTGGTGAGTGAGTTGTTGTGATCTGTGGTGTGGTGAGTGAGTGAGTTGTTGTGATCTGTGGTGTGGTGAGTGAGTGAGTGTGTTGTTGTGATCTGTGGTGTGGTGAGTGAGTGTGTTGTTGTGATCTGTGGTGTGGTGAGTGAGTGAGTTGTTGTGATCTGTGGTGTGGTGAGTGAGTGAGTTGTTGTGATCTGTGGTGTGGTGAGTGAGTGAGTTGTTGTGATCTGTGGTGTGGTGAGTGAGTGAGTTGTTGTGATCTGTGGTGTGGTGAGTGAGTGTGTTGTTGTGATCTGTGGTGTGGTGAGTGAGTGAGTGTGTTGTTGTGATCTGTGGTGTGGTGAGTGAGTGTGTTGTTGTGATCTGTGGTGTGGTGAGTGAGTGAGTTGTTGTGATCTGTGGTGTGGTGAGTGAGTGAGTTGTTGTGATCTGTGGTGTGGTGAGTGAGTGAGTTGTTGTGATCTGTGGTGTGGTGAGTGAGTGAGTTGTTGTGATCTGCGGGGTGGTGAGTGAGTAGTTGGTTTAATGTGGTGTGGTGAGTGAGTAGTTGGTTTAATGCGGTGTGGTGAGTGAGTGAGTTGTTGTGATCTGTGGTGTGGACAAAATAAATCCTCAATCCGGGAGGAGGAAGCGAGGAGCAGAATTTTCGAGGAGGAGCTGGTCGACGTGGTGACGTCACCAGCGTTGCACACAGACATTCTTGGCTCAAAGTAGGTAATGATAATGGAGGGGTGTCCATTTGGGGGACGTCACCTGCTCATGAATATTAATTCGTGGGGCTGGTCGATGTGGAGTGACGTTACGAGCGTTAAGGACATTCCTGGGTGATTTTTGTAGGTATAAGGCAGCGGGGGGGAGGGGGGGTGTAGGAGGGGACATGCAAAATTAATCTCATGGTACAATGTCGAGAACGCCATTGGGACCTTGGTAACCCACGTTATCATTAGACCTCCTTTGCCAGTACCAAAATATAATAATAGGGTTTTTCCCCTTTTTTCCGGCAACACAACTGAATCTTTTGGTGCACCGTTGAATTGGGGTTAAAAAAACTCCCCCAAAAAAAATAATCGATATTTTTGTAACATTTTACAAACTATACTCTTTGTTTTTTTCGGTAAAGTCACATAGGTGAAAACAAAATAAAATACGCTACAGTAATTTTGCCGGAGCGGTCAAACCTGATGACGGATGCTTGTGTTGCTTCTGAAACGTCGTTTTTTAATTTAGTTTTTGTTTTCACGTACGTGACTTTACCGAAAAAAACAAAGAGTATGGATCCTTGCAGTCACGAAAACATCAAACTCTAGAATTTGACAAAGCACTTCTAAAGCCGACTCGCGAGCCGGCGACAAAAACAAACGACAGCCGCACGGCTGGAATGGTAAACGACGTTCGGCGCCCCCCCCCCCCCCCGCTGCGATCACGAGAAGAGTGACGTTGCTTCTCGTGCGGCACCGACACAGACGTGCTCGTGAAACCCCGCGCTCTTTGGCTCTTTGTTTGAGTTTTTCGTCGGCGTCCTGCGACCAACGATTTTGTGCGCGAGCGAAGATCGTGCGAGCGTCCGCAGTGGAATCTCCCTTGCCGGGTACGTCCGAGGTTTTGCTCGTCCGGGTCAATAGTTGACCAGATTTACCGCTAACTTGTGAAGAAGTTGTGAAGCCCTTTGGACGGGAACAAATGAAAGTGGACTGCCTTATGAAGTCCTGTCCACGCACAGTACATTGTCACTCATCGTCACACATTCCTCACTTGGCCCGGGAATTTGTCGTCCTGGCAATGATGAGTTTGCCGATGCTCTGCAGACATCTTTGCGAGTGTTACGTGCCTTAATTAACAACAACAGAAAGTGAAAATTGAGTGTGCGCTGTTGCGTAACGTTTTTTGGTTAAGAACGTAAATAATCGGACTTTCTATCGTCTAGGTTTTTTGCGTGGTTGTAAGGGAGTTAATTCAGAAGTTGTTCCGTGACTCCTGGCGACGTTTTGCGGCGTGGGGCGAACGGCGCTGCGGCCGCGAGAGTTTCCGCGTGGACATTTCTGAATCTCGTGACACAATGATGCTGGTCGTCTGTCCGTCATGCTCGGTAATTGCCAGACTCAATATCGAATAGAAATAATAGCTTGCAGCCCATTATTCTTGGTTCTTTCGGTAAAGTCACGTAGAATTGAAATAATAAAATAATAAAAATAGACAGACTCTGTCTCCTCGACAGACCTGTTCTCCACCTGAGGACGGATACTTGCGTTGTGGCCGAAACGTCGTGAGAATTATTTTATGTTTTATTTTTATTATTTTATTATTTCAATTCCACGTGACTTTACGGAAAGAACCAAGAAGATGAATCCCTGCAGTCACGAAAGCTTTAAATCGAAATTTGACCCATTTTATTCGTCAAGCGAGCAAAAATGGGGATTTTTTTAATTATAATTTATTTCTTATTTCTTTATTATTTATTTTATTGTTTCCCTTCTACGAGACTTTACCGAAAGAACCAAGAATATGAATCCCTGCAGTCACGAAAGCTTGAAATCAAAATTTTACAGCCCATTGTCAATCAACCACTGCAAGAGGGACTTTCCACACTTGCAGGCGATGAAAGTTGTTTGGCTGTACATCACCATACCGCTATGCTTTTCAGATGCGCTTCTGCGGCCGTCTGGAATGCTCTTCCCTTCTGATATTAGTCAGCCACTGGAGCTATTCACTTTAAAATCTAGATTGGAAACTCATTTCTTTAGAATTGTCTCTTGTCTTTAAACTTAATTTGGAGCTTTCGTGACTGCAGGAATGACTCTTTGGTTATTTCGGTAAAGTCACGTATGAAGAGAAAATAATAAAATCAAATAATAGCATACGACGTTTCGATTGCAACACAAGCAATCATCATCAGGTATAAATGAAATAGAAAACAAACCTAGTATACTTAGAAATGTAATGCAATACAACACAGACAGTCGGCTAGCATAACAGTCAACACCCTACCTGGTTGATTACGTTCTTCCAGAGAATGCTAGAGAATTGTCTCTAGCCTTTAGTTTGTTGTCCTTGCCCCGCACGGTTGGCTACGTACGGTGTGAAAGAAGTTCATAATACGTACATGCTCATTGCAGGTTGGTGAACGGGGGGGGTGGGGGGGGCGCTCAGAACCGGATCAGTTATTACACACCACTGGTTGGGAATCGAACTCAGGTTTCCAAGTTCATTTCGCTTACCGCCCTCGCCAACTGTTATCCAGGAGCGTTTTTTTGTTCAAGCGGAAAAATTCTGTGGCCCGGTCTCACTCGTTGTGATCTCATTTAGCAGTCAGGCTTTGTGAATCTTGCTGCTGTAAGGGTTTAATGTCACGACCACTCGCTCTAAAAGCCATGCGGCGTGACCACACAAATGGATTTGCGAGGTAACGGATTAATTTGATGGAGATAAAACGGGGAATAAACATTGTGGAATAAAAATAAAATAAAAATCACGACGTTTCGGAGGCAACACACCGTCACAGCACGATAGCTGTATCAAGTGAGAAGCTCTCAAGCTCTCACTTGATACAGCAGTCGTGCTGTGACGGTTTCACCTGAAGATGGAGGCTTGTGTTGCCTCCGAAACGTCGTGATTTTTATTTTATTTTTATTTAACTTTTATTAATTTTAATTTTTTACCTACGTGACTTTACCCGAAAAAACCTAAGAATATGAATCCTTGCAGTCACGAAAGCTTCAAATCTAGAAATATTGTGGATTCTCTAGCGGTATTCAATGTGAGTTTATCCGCAACAACAACAAAAAGATTTTTATGTCCCGTGAAAATGATCCCCGAGGCAAACGCTGGTTAACAGCAGCACCCCCTGACTTGTTTTCTAAATTGGCGTTCGCTCCGCTGGAATGCCTCGATTGTGGTTTGGCTTTTTTCTCCGTGGCCTTAATCCAGGCGGAGCCAATCGGTTTTCCGCCTCGAAGTTGGACCAGAAAACAATCGGAGAGGACGAGCGGTTTTCCAGGCGACTGACAGAAAACTGTAATTTTCCCAACTCCGTTGTGTTAATGTGATCATTGCACTTATCATCATCATCGGCAGCAGCAGCAGTAGTAGTGCCACGCTGGCGAGATGTTAACTACCTCACCTGCTATCTAGGAGGTCGTGGGTTCGATCCCAACCCTGACGCCCGTTGTATATTTGGAGTTTGCGTGTTCCCTCTATCCCCGTGGTCACGTGGATGTTTCTCCGGGCCCTCCAAATGTAGAATCAACGTTTCGTTAATAGTATTATATAGCTGCTATGAATTTCGACTTCATGAGTCACTTGTGATGGAGCTATAATTTGTGGTCGCCAGGTCGCTTCTGAAAAAGAGCTACATAGCTCAGTGGACCTTGCCTGATAAAATTTAAATAAAAACAAAAAAATTTAATGTTTTATTTTTATTATTTTATTATTTCCCTTCTACGTGACTTTACCGAAAGAACCAAGAAGATGAATCCCTGCAGTCACGAAAGCTTTAAATCGAAATATAAAATTTAAATAGTTTAGTTTTACCAATCTTGAAGCTTTCGTCACTGCAGGAATCCATACTCTTTGGTTCTTTCGGTAAAGTCACGTAGATAGAAAATTCATAGACCACGACGTTTCGATCGCAACACAAGCTTTAGTTTTGTCGTTTTGTTCATTTGGTCCGTAATCACACACCTCCAATGAGCACGGTTGGCTAAGTACGGTGCGAAAGAAGTTCAGCATACACACATCAGCATCAGAGGTCGCAACCGGGTACCCGATACCCGTACCCTACCCGATACCCGGCTACCCGTACCCTGGTGCGGCCGGGTATGGGTACGGGTAAGGAATCAAAACCCGTCCACACAGCAGTGTCCTTCGCTACGCAACTCCAGACGCGTCACACGAAACGTGAAGCGTTAAACGAGTTGGGCCTTAACAGAGCGGTAGACACGAAAAATGAAGGAATTTATACGACCACATTAACCCCCCCCCCCCCCCTCTGGTCTTCGCACCCGACTGGCTCACAGTTGACGACGTCACATTTTTACCCCCCTCTATTTGAGACCGCAACAGGACGAGGATTTCTCCACATATCTGCGGCTGTCCGCCTGATGACGCTGGTTGTTGTAATTTGCCGGCGAAACGTCACGGCACTCGAATTGTAAATGTTGTGGGTTTACTCTCCAACACACAAGCGGTGCGCCGTACCAGTAACTAATTGGCATGTTTACTAATTGACTGTTTCGGGTGTTGGCGGGTTTAACGACAACATTTATATTCACGCGATCTAACCCCCACAAAACAACTGTTATGGACGCATGCCCACGAAAACAGATGCGCCTGTTTTCATGGGCGGGGTCTCAACTGCGCTCGGTTCAAGCGGCCGAGAATTCCAGACCCCAGAAGCCGTGGCGGGAGCGGCGACCTCCTGTGGCGAGTCGACCGCGGATCAGAGCAACGCTCGTCCCTGTCGAGCGTGGAAGAGTCGCAGCAGGGCGGCGGCGGTGGCGGTGGCGTTGGCGGCGGGCCGTGCACGCCTGTGAATCGAGCAGCGTGGAGGCGACGGTTGGTGGATTGCGCAGATGTCGTGCAAGCCCCTTCCCGTGGACGTCGGGGTGCAAGCAAATGTGGAACTCTGCGTGCTGCACGGGGTCGGGTGTTGTCGCCCGTGTGGATCTTCTTCGGGTACTCTGGTTTACCTCCCGCGTACAAACCGTCGTTAATTGGCTGAAAACATCTTAATACGTCGGGGACTGCAGAGCTGGGGTAACTGGTGGCGCCGGCTCACCGCCCGGCTGCGTTCCCACTTCAAGTTTCATTTCATTCAAGTTTCATTTATTTGGTATAGCCCTGTGAGCCATGTGGCTCTTAAGTCGGGTGCAACCGCAACAAACTAAATATGAACGGAGAACATCTTAAAGCGACGACGCGCAACAGAAACATCCTGGAATAAACCAGCACATCTTCCAATAAAAACAAAATTCTCCCGTGGTTCCTCCCCGTGCCCCTTGAGTCGTGCTCTCTCTCTCTCTCTTTGAGGGCGAGCGAACGCTGCGTGTGCGTTACAAGTTGAAATTATTATCCATAGTGGGCCCAAAATTGCGTTGAGATGAGCGCTCTTCGGCCCCCTCTTGAGTTGTGAGGCCCCTTTCCTCCACCTTCAGAACTGCTCTTTGTGTTTAGTTTGTTGTCCTTCCCCCGCACCTCCGATTAGCACGCTTGGCTACGTACGGTGCGAAAGAAGTTCAACGTGCAATGCCGGTAGCCGCAGGGCTGCACGTGCGCCGTTTGTTGTATAATCCCGAGGCGTGTGTTCATATGTGGATTGCCAATAGTATCTGAGTATCTTGTTCGGCCCTTAGTAAGGAAATGCGTTTGGCTGGTGATATGGCTGAGGGATAGCACGTTCTCCACCGATCATCATTACAGTCACCTTGTTATTGTTGTGGATCTGATAACCGTGAATGCCGTCAGCTTCACTCGCAACTGACGCGAAAAGAACCCCCCCCGATGTCATTCGCAACAGTTGGCCATCTGCACCTCCGATTAGCACGGTTGGCCACGTACGGTGCGAAAGAAGTTCTACTTACACACACACACACACGTACGTGTGCGTCAGTATCCGAATGGCACGGCAGGTTACTCAATTGCATTACACGTGATTGAACCCACGACCTCCTCCGACTGGCAGACGAATGAAATGCCCTCGGTCACTCTCGCAAGTGACATTGCTCTCGCCTTGGTTATCGCGAAATCAACTTGAAACTGGAAGGTTTTCCCCGCCCCGTGGTTTGGGGCTATCGGACGGAGCGAGCGCCGCTGCCATTCTGCTCTTTTTTTCTTTGTTTTGTCGCGCATCATCCCGTTGCCTCCACCCCGCCGTCGACAAATGGCGGTGCTCACAAAGCCGCTACTGTACTCCCGCCGGTTTGCGTGGCCGCCGAGAAAGGAAAAAAATCCGACGATGAAGTTGTTGTGCGATTCCGCAGCGTCGCGTTTTGCTCGGGGGCCGGGTGACGGTTTAAGAGGATTTTTTGAGCAAATGATTCGAATGTTGTATTCTCCGGATTATGACGCGCTTGTTTTTCCCCGCATCTTAAGGCAAAAGAAGGTTGGGGGGTGCATCGTTGTCAACTAAGAGCACTGACGATGTTACAGCAGACAGGAAAAATTATATATTTACTGACATAGGACACGCACAAATCGGATCCATACGTTAATATAGGGCCCATAAACTCACGTCGGACCCATACACTTACATAGGACCCATACCTTAACGTAGAATCCAAAGACTTATGCAGGACCCATACACTAACATAATACGCATAGACTTACATAGAATTCATACGCAAACATTGGACCCATAGACTTACAAAGAACCTCACTGGAAGCATGAACGTAAACACAGAAATGGTCAATCACGTGATGATGATGTCGTTCATCCACTGCTGTGGCTGTGCGTGGTCACTGCAGTCCAGCGCATCACCTGGAGTTTGGCGATAATGACAACGATGATGTCAATGGTGATTATTCAGCCTCGTCGTGGTCCCGTGTGTGTGTGTGTGTCGTCACCGTGGGCCAGTTTATCATCTACAGCTTGGAGATGATGATAATGTTGACGATGATGACGACGACGATGATGATGATGATGACGATGACGACATTCATACATTCTCTTCACCGGTAGTCCTGGTGGTGCCGTGCATGTTTTCTCACCGCAGGCCAATGCATCATCTACAGCTTGGAGATGATGATAATGTTGACGATGATGTTGACGACGATGATGATGATGATGAAGACGACATTCATACATTCTCTTCATCGGTAGTCCTGGTGGTGCTGTGCATGTTTTGTCACCGCAGCGCAATACATCATCTAGAGCTCGGATATGACGACGATGGTTATCACGACGATGACGATGACGACGACCACGTTGATCTGGCCCTCTCTCCGCCGCTGCTCGTGCTGGCGGATGCGTGTGTTGTCCACGTCGACCAGTGCGCCGTCTAAAGCTCAGAGACGACGACGACGTTAATCCGCTCGTGTCCGCTTGACCCCCCCCACACCCCCCCGCAGACCAGCGCAGCTGCATCTCTTTCCCGGCGCACGAGCTTGCCTACCTCCACTCGGTGGGCGACTGCGCCCCGTGCCTCCTCATCGCCGGCACCAGCGACGGCGCCAAGCTGCGCGCGCTCGAGTGCATCCTCGGGGAGCGCGTGCTGCCCGACCTTCCCTCGGACGGTGCGGCCCCGCTCTCGTCACCTGCGGTCAAACGGCAAAGGGGTCGACCGTAAACTCGATCCTCCCCCCGTGCAAGGGGATTAATCCGCTTGTGCTGTACTGGCACGTATTGGCAAGCCGAGAGATGAATTGTGAGCTATTTTAAACTATTTAAACTGGAAGCTATTTTCTGTGTTACCAGGTGTTAAGGCCCGCTGAGCTATGGAGATCTTTTTCAGAAGCGATCTGGCCACGAATGAAAGCCCGATTCAGTGGCTTGTCATCATCACGTGGACATTTATTAGCAGCCAAATACTCTAAACGCGCGATGTTGATTCTAAATGTGGAGGGAAAAACCAGAGGACCCGGAGAAAAATCCACGCGACCACGGGGAGAGGGAACATGCAAACTCCAAAAATACAGCAGCAGGCGTCAGGGCCGGGATCGAACCCACGACCTCCTGTACACCAGGCGAGGTAGTTAACATCTCGGCACCGCGGCTTTCTGATGATCATTCAACACCCTTTGTTTGGCATTTTTGCGATTTTTGAAATTGCTGCCTCATACCACGACCTGCCAGAAATACCTTCACGAGGAGGGGCTCTAGGGGGCCCTTCTGGGGGGTGGGGGGGGGTATTTGGCCTACTCTAGCCCCAGGGGTGCAATGAGTTACATCGGTTTTTGACAATGTTTAAATGCACGCCCGTGCGTCAATATTCGGATGAGCTTTCTCATTGTGCGGACGACGCGTTTCAGCGCCTCTTCAAGCAGTCGTCCGCGTGCGACTAAGTAAACGTACTTGTACACGCACGAGCCCATTCGCCCAAGACCGACATACTTCGAATGCCTCGGGGACGAGACTGCATCGTGCGAAAGTGGAATCCGTCCCAGAGGTCGCAACCGGGTACCCGATACCCGTACCCTACCCGATACCCGGCTACCCGTACCCGGCCGGGTACGGGTAGCCGTTTGCGACCCTGGTGCGGCCGGGTACGGGTAGGCCGTGAGTCACTGGTGAGTAACTGTTTGTCACTCATTTCGGGTAGGGTACGGGTACCCGTACCCGGCCGGGTACAGGTACGGGTACCCATTTGCGACCCTGGTGCGGCCGGGTACGGGTACTGGTAAGGAATCAAAACCCGTTTGCGACCTCTGATCCATCCCCAACAGCTCCCCCTCAACCGCACTCCGCTCTCTCTCCTCCCGGCCTCCCGGCTGTAGCGGACAATGCGGGCGGTGGAACGGCCGACGGCGTCGGGAACGGCAATGGCGGCGACGGCGACGGTGGCGGCAGCGCGGGAGCGGCGTGCCGAGCAACCCGGCTGCGGCACGGCACGGAGCGCCGCGCCAGCCTCGTCCTGCCGGGGCAGTTTGAGCTGCTGCACCCGCAGCAGGCCACGCCGCCGCAGCAGCCTCTGCAGCAGCAGCAGACGCAACAGCCGCAGCAGCAGCTGCAGCAGCAGCTACAGCAGCAGCTGCAGCAGCAGCTGCAACAGCAGCTGCAGCAGCAGCACGAAGACGACGACTGGGAGAGGACGCCGGCTGCTGTTGCTGCTACCGCTGCTTACCTGCGCATGCTGCAGCCCGAGTGCCAAGACCCGGCGTTCCGGCAAGCTCAGCTGGAGCTCAGCCTGCCGCACCCGCTGCTCAAGGTGACCGCGCGGGGCGCTGCTGGCGGTCGCACGGAGGGGTTGACGATCAGCTGATCTCGAGGAGCCGTCCGTGGGGCCCGCCACGGTGGCTAGGAGATGTTAACTGCCTCGCCTGGTACACAGGAGGTCGTGGGTTCGATCCCGACCCTGACGCCTGCTGTATATTTGGAGTTTGCGTGTCTCTTTCTCTCTCATCACGGTGGCTAGGAAATGTTAACTACCTCGCCTGGTAAACAGGAGGTCGTGGGTTCAATCACGACCCTGACGCCTGCTGTATATTTGAAGTTTGCACGTTCTCCCTGTGCTCGCGTGGATTTTTCTCCAGTTCCCCCGATTTCCTCCCTCCGCCTTTAGAATCAACATCACGCGTTTAGAGTATTTGGCTGCTAGAAATACCCACGTGATGATGACAAGCCACTTCGTTTACCTATCATTAGTGCTAGCCAGGTCGCTACTGAAAAACAGCTGCGTAGTTCAGTGGTCCTGACCCAGAGGTCGCAAACGGGTTTTGATTCCTTACCCGTACCCGTACCCGGCCGCACCAGGGTCGCAAACGGGTACCCGTACCCGGCCGTACCCGTACCCTACCCGTACCCGGCCGGGTACGGGTAGGGTACGGGTATCGGGTACCTGATTGCGACCTCTGGGATGAAGCCATGTTGCAGGTGCGGGTCGGTTGATTCTAGGAACTTGAATTGTGAGAAGAGACAAGACGTTGGGAAATGAGTGACAGTTACTCACCAGTGACTCACGGCCTACCCGTGCCCGACCTCTGGCCTGACCTGGTAAAAGAAAAAGTTTATTTTGTTTTTGCCATGATGATGAATTACAAGCACCCACCAACGAGATATAATTAACGGCGCGGGAGTTTTAACAACGCGGTGCCGGAACGTCGCGGCGGGGCGCGCCACGATGAAGCCCGGCGCCCACTCACGTGCGGAATGTCGCACGGGCAGGAAGACTTCATTAGCACCGAGTCGACACGATCGGCAAGTGAAAAAAAAAAACACCCAATAAACATCCCATATATAATGTATGAAAATATATATGTGAAGTACAACTTCGCATATCCGAACAGCTGGGGACTGACGTACAGGCGGACAAGTGAGAAGGTCGGATATTCGAACGTGTGTGGGGAATGACGGTCAAACACAAAGGGGTCCCGCATCAATTCGTCGTCTTTCCCCACCGCCCCCCCCTCCGACCGTCACGGTTGGCTACGTACGGTGCGAAGGAAGCTCGGCGTACGAGCACCGAGGGCCTCCCGAAGCCCGTCGCCATCTCTCACGATCGCACGGTGCAGGAACCCGGCGGCCGCGTGCACGCGAGATGATTTCACGGCTCCGCGTCCCCCTCAGGAGTGGCCCCCTCCTTGTGCTCGCGTTCCGCTGTGAGGCATGACCCTCGGCCTTCACGACGTGTCTGGCCTGCGCGCGTTCTCTCGCCCCGGCCTGTCCTCATCGCCTACACGCCTTGTCCCCCCCGGTCCCGACACACGCCCCTCAGTTTTCATCGCCCTCGCGAGCGCGTAGAGAACCTGCAGAACTGTCCCATTGTCACGAGCGTAGTTCCTAAACCCAATATGTCGTCGCCTTCACGCCCCTCGCGCATTATTGCGGCCGCGTTGGCATTGTCATGGCCAGCAGGCGTCCTGCTGGCACTGCTGCGGCGATGTCATCGTCGCCGTGTGCGCGGGGAACGCAGCGTGCAATGCAGCGTGTTGTTGTGGTGTGTGCGGGTAACGCAACGTGCAAGGCAGCGTGTTGTTGTTGTTGTGGTGGTGTGTGCGGGTAACAACGTGCAAGGCAGCATGTTGTTGTTGTTGTGGTGTGTAGGCGGGTAACACAACGTGCAAGGCGGCGTGTTGTTGTTGTTGTGGTGTGTGCGGGTAACACAACGTGCAAGGCGGCGTGTTGTTGTTGTTGTTGTGTGTGCGGGTAACACAACGTGCAAGGCAGCGTGTTGTTGTTGTTGTGGTGTGTGTGGGTAACACAACGTGCAAGGCAGCGTGTTGTTGTTGTTGTGGTGTGTGCGGGTAACACAACGTGCGAGGCAGCGTGTTGTTGTTGTGTGTGCGGGTAACACAACGTGCAAGGCGGTGTGTTGTGGTGTGTGCGGGTAACGCAACGTGCAAGGCAGCGTGTTGTTGTTGTGGTGTGTGCGGGTAACACAACGTGCAAGGCAGCGTGTTGTTGTTGTGTGTGCGGGTAACACAACGTGCAAGGCGGTGTGTTGTGGTGTGTGCGGGTAACGCAACGTGCAAGGCAGCGTGTTGTTGTTGTGGTGTGTGCGGGTAACACAACGTGCAAGGCAGCGTGTTGTTGTTGTTGTGGTGTGTGCGTGAATAACACAACGTGCAAGGCAGCGTGTTGTTGTTGTTGTGGTGTGTGCGTGAATAACACAACGTGCAAGGCGGCGTGTTGTTGTTGTGTGTGCGAGTAACACAACGTGCAAGGCGGCGTGTTGTTGTTGTTGTGGTGTGTGCGGGTAACACAACGTGCAAGGCAGCGTGTTGTTGTTGTGTGTGCGAGTAACACAACGTGCAAGGCAGCGTGTTGTTGTTGTTGTGGTGTGTGCGGGTAACACAACGTGCAAGGCAGCGTGTTGTTGTTGTGTGTGCGAGTAACACAACGTGCAAGGCGGCGTGTTGTTGTTGTTGTGGTGTGTGCGAGTAACACAACGTGCAAGGCAGCGTGTTGTTGTTGTGGTGTGTGCGGGTAACACAACGTGCAAGGCGGTGTGTTGTGGTGTGTGCGGGTAACACAACGTGCAAGGCAGCGTGTTGTTGTTGTGTGTGCGAGTAACACAACGTGCAAGGCAGCGTGTTGTTGTTGTTGTGGTGTGTGCGGGTAACGCAACGTGCAAGGCGGCGTGTTGTTGTTGTGTGTGCGAGTAACACAACGTGCAAGGCAGCGTGTTGTTGTTGTTGTGGTGTGTGCGGGTAACACAACGTACGAGGCGGCGTGTTGTTGTGTTGTGTGCGAGTAACAACAACGCTCCCGTGTTGCCAGGGAAAGTTCATACCGAGTTGCCTGCAGGCGCAAGGAATGCTGCGCGCGAGCTCCAATAATCATCTGCTTTGTTTTTTAACAACATGTGCGGTTACCATGGGAACTGGAAAGTTTTTAAATACTGGGCACCACGGCGGCTAGGAGATGTTAACCACCTCGCCTGGTATACAGGAGGTCGTGGGTTCGATCCCGACCCTGACTACGCCTGAATATTTGGAATTTGTCTATCATTATCATCATCACGGTGGCTAGGAGATGTTAACTACCTCGCCTGGTATACAGGAGGTCGTGGGTTCGATCCCGACGCCTGTACACACTTGGAGTTTGCGCGTGTCTCTCCCCGTGGTCGTGTGGATTTTTTTCCTGGTCCGCGGTTTTTTCCGCTCCACATTTCAGCAACGTCACGCGTTTAGAGAATTTTGCGGCTATACATGGACACGTGATGACAGGCCACTTTGTTGGGCTACCATTTGTCACCAGGTCGCTCTTAAAAAAAGAGCTGCATAGCTCAGTGGGCCTTAGTTGGCAAAATAAAAATAGTTGGTTCCTAATAGCAAAGCATGGCCTGTTGTATGTACGTATGTTAAAATTACTTTGCACCGTACATAGCCAACCGTGTTCATCGAAGGTGCGTGTTGGTGTGCGTGCGTGCGTGCGTGCGTGTGTGCGTGTGTGCGTTTGCGAGTGGAGGGCGTGGGACGGTGGTTAGCGCAGTGGGTTTACTACCCAGCACACCTGTTTTACCTGCTTCATTGGTTGTCCGTCTACCTGTTTGACTGTGTCCGCCTGCCTGTGTTACTTTCTGTCTGCCCATCTGTCTACCTGTCGACTTGCCTGCCTGACCATCGGGTCTCTACCTGTTTGACTGACTTTCTGACTACCTGTCTTTCTACCTACCTGTCAATCTGCCTCTCTTTTCTGCCTGCCTGTTTGTCTCCCTGTTCGCCGGTACATCCGAATACCTTTCCATGAATATGCGTGGTATGCACCAGTGCAGTGGTTGGCACATTGCGCTACGAACCCACCGACTTGCGTTTGATTTCCCGCTCGGTGGAGAGTGGTATTTGATCTTCTTGTTGTCCTCGGCCTTCTCGGCCTTAATTAAGTACCCGGCACGGACCGTTAAACAACACGGGCAGTCAGGCATGCTGCTGGATACACGCCACCCACAATTCGTACCGTGCCATCCTTAATAGGTGCTCCATGCGTCTGCGTGCCCCTGTGTCTATGCCTCTGTGTGTCTGTGCTTATGTCAGCTGATCTGCCAATGTTTCTGTATGACCATGCGCCTGTGTGCCCGTCTGCCTGTGTGTGTGCGCGCCTGTGTACCTGTCTGTGTGTGTGTGCGCCTGTGTACCTGTCTGTGTGTGTGTGCGCGCCTGTGTACCTGTCTGTGTGTGTGCGCGCCTGTGTACCTGTCTGTCCGAATGTCCACGTGTGACCACGTGTCTGCGTTTCTGTGTGTGCGTGTCCGTCCGTGTGTCTGTTTACCCCTATATATATTTACGCACGTGTACGTTTCGCGCCGTACATAGCCAAACGCGATAATCGGAGCCGTGCCGTGCTAACCGTACAACCCGCGTCACCCCCACGTGCCCGCCCCACCAGGAGGTGAGCGTGGTGCTGGCGCCGTCGCGGCAGCTGCAGCCGCTCACCGCCGCGCTGGAGGAGCTGCGCAGCCACTTCCTGCCCGTCGTCCTCTACGCCGTCGCCTGCGACCGGCTGTGCGACGCCGACGCCCTCGAGCTGGCGCACCTCAAGCAGAACTTCTCCGAGCCGGTCTTCTTCCTGCGCCTGCCCCCCGCGCACGCGCCGCCCCCCGCGCCCGCGCCCCCCTACGCCCGCCTCACCACCACCTACGCCAAACTGGAAAGGGACCTCCTGAGCGCCGGCAACAACTGCGGCGGCACGGCGCTGCACCAGCAGCTCGTCGGGCTGGACTACTTGGGCGGCACGTCGGCGGGCACGTCGGCGGGCCGGGCTCACAGCGCGCTGACGGACTGCGCCGACCGGCTGCCGCACTTCTCGCGGCTGGCGCTGCACGCTCGGCTCGTGGAGGCGACGGGTGTGCTGGGCGGGGTGCATGCCCGCGGCCTCGACCTGTTCATCAGCCACGCGTTCGACATGGCGCGCGACCTGCAGATCACGCCGCGCCGCCTGCAGTACACGCGCGCCAAGGAGGAGGAGCTGTACGCGTCGCTGCTCGAGATCGCCAACGAGAAGCAGGAGGAGATCCGCCAGATGATCGTCGACACGCTCGACAGCATGCGCAAGCAGCTGCTCGAGGAGGCGGCCACCACGGAGTTCGCCGGTTCGTCGGCGGGGCGGGGTGGGTGGTGGTGGTGCGGTTGTGGCTGTGGGTTAGGGTTGCGGTTAACGGATAGGGTTTTATGGTTCAGGGTTAAGGGTTTGGCGAGAGAGAGGGGAGATGGGGCGGTCGTTACCGCGGGTTTGATGCGAGAAATTTTTGCCGGGATTTTTTTTTTGATCGCGGTTGTCAAACACAGGCCCCCAAAGGGCACAATCGCGAGCGTGTACAGGAGTTTAACACGCAGCAGTCGCAGGAGGAGGAGGGGGCTTTCGCGACCGATATAATCCATAAGAGAAGCTTTTGGGTTAGAGCGAGTAAATGTGTCGTTAAACCCGCCACCACCCGACACAGCCAATGAGTAAGGTTTGTCACGTAAACAGAACGTGCCAATTCGTTACTAGTTCAGCACACCGGTGTGTCAGAGAGCAAACCCACGACAACATTTACCATTCCTGTACCGTGACGTTTCGCCGGCAATCACAACAACCAGCATCATCAGGCGGACAGCCGCAGATTTTTGGCGAAATCCACCTCCTGTTTCGGTCTTAAACAGAGGTGGGGATGAATGTGATGTCGTCACTTGCGAGCCAATCGGGTGCGAAGGGTGGGGGGTGGGGGCGGTTAATGTCCAGCAGGTCACAAATCTTCTCCGCGTACTACTTTCCTCGCACCGCTCCGCACTGGAATTCCCTCCCATCGCTTATTTTCCCACTTTCTCCTCGTAGCCATGCTCACTTCAAACAAACGTGTTTACACCTGTCGCCGATTGGCACTTTATCCGGATGACAAGAAGCTCTGCGGAAAAGTAAGACGTGCCCAAAACTCGTGCCCGGTGTCCACGCAGTTGCACGGATCTGGTTACGCACCTCCGATTAGCACGGTTGGCTACGTACGGTGCGAAGGAAGTTCAATGCACGCACGTGCAACCAGCCCCCCCAAACCACCCGGCCACCTTCACAAGCCAACTTTGTCAACGACGATAATTTTATTGCGTGTTGACCCCCGTAGCTGTACGACCCCCGATAAATCGCACGCGGTCAAAACCGGCGCTCTCGGAGATACCAACTCCAGATCTCGGCTGTGCCGACTCTTACACAGCCATTATGAATCCTGACTACTCCCCCCGCACCCCACCCCCCCTTTGTGCCTTGCCGTTAAACATAAATTTATACATTCCCTTACATACACACACGCACATCAACCCAATTATAGTACGCACCCCACATTTTTGGTCTGAAATACAGAGGCAGTGGTGCGTCTTACAATCAGCAGAATAAAGTGAGGTGTAGCAAGTTGACGTATCCTGAACTGGGCACAAATAGTACAAACTTCTTGTGAGAGAGGGAATTCCAAAGTGGAGGCAGAAAGCGAAGCAGTTGTGGCCTGCAGTGTGGTGGGTGCGTGCGTGGGTGGGTGCGTGGGTGGGTGCGTGGGTGCGTGCGTGGTTGCGTGGGTGGGTGAGTGGTGCGTGGGTGGGTGGGTGGTGCGTGGGTGGGTGGTTGGGTGAGTGAGTGGGCAGTTAGGTGGGTGGGTGGGTGAGTGAGTGGGTATGAATCCTTGCAGTCACGAAAGCTTCAAGTCTAGAAGTGAGTGGGTGGTTTGGTGAGTAGGCGGTTGGGCGGTTGGGCGAGTGAGAAATACAAAAACAGCGGCGCCGTCTCTGCGCGGCCAGTGTAACGTACTGCCGCGGGCAAACACGCGTCGGGAAACGTTACTTGCCGTTGTTTTTGTTCCCCCGCCGCGTTGGGGAAGAGAAAAACAACAACAACAACAACTGGGCATCGCCGCCGTTGTCTTTCGTCGCAGACGTTCCTGTGAGCAACGGGGAGTCGGGCAGCGGACGTGGCGTCCAGCGCTGCTCCAAGCACATCCAGGAGCTGGTGCTGAATCGTCTGAAGGAGGCGGTGGCCAGCAAGCTCATCGCCTCGGTGGACTACCTGCGCGAGAGCTTCGTGGGCACGCTCGCGCGCTGCCTCGACTCGCTGGAGAAGTCGGGCGGGGACGTCACCAGCAACAGCCTCACCAGCTCGCACCTCAAGCAGGTGGGGGCGGGGGGGGGGTGGTGAGGTGTGCACTGTCTGCCTGTGTCTGTCTGTCCATACATCCGTCTGTCCATCCATTTCTCTGCCTGCCTGTATGTCCGTCCATCTCTCTATCGGTCCGACCGTCTGTCCGTCTACCTGTCTTTCTGTCTGTCTGCCAATTTGTCCGTATGTCTGCCTGCTTTTCTGTCTGTCCATCCGCCACGTAGACTTTTATGAACGCACGTTTCTAAGTGTGGAGGGAAAAACTGGAGGACCCGGGTAAAAATCCACACGGCCACGGGGAGAGCGTGCAAACTCCAAATATACAGCAGGCGTCAGGGTCGGTATCTATCTCACGATCTCCTGTGTACCAGGCGAGGTAGTTAACATCGCGCGGCCATGTCGCCCCAGACAGAGTTTGTTGCTCAACGAATTCAAACAGCGTTTGGTTGCACGTGGGAACGATGGGACGTGAGGCTCATGCGGGGCTCCCTGAGAGCACGTATGAGGTCCACGTATGACGTCCACACATGACGTCCACGTATGATGCTCACGCGCGCTGCCTTGGCCTTGTTCCTGTTCTTGACCTCGCATTCAATCACGTGACGCTGTATAAAGGTCCGCTGTACATACTGTAGGCGTTCAAACGTTTTATTTTGAAATCGGTAAGTTCGTCCGCTGGACATTCCTTCAAATGAGATGTTCCATCTCAAGGATTGTCCAGGTAAAATATAAAAAATCGTTAATGAAAGCACACACAAGGTGGCAGGGTCGCTCAGAGGTCACGGCGCTCGCTGTGCTGACACCGATGCGTTCCTGGTCAGGTTTCAGCTGCCTGTGATCAATCCGGCTTCTCAAGCCTAGTGTTCATTGACCGTTTCTGGACCAGGTCACCAATGAAATTCATAGAGACCCGTAGATGTACACAGAAAATCTATGGACTCAGAGCAGGAGACCTGTAGAAATTCAGAGACCCGTAGATTCACGGTGAATGAGTTGTGATTCAACTGGGCGCTGGAGCCTAGCAAGTCGATCGTCTCGGCCTGACCACCACTGCAAAACAAAACTCTCGCATTACATTCGTTTCTGCAGTGAATTTGCCCGAATTTCATCTCTGAGAATGAGAATGTGGGGCTGACGGTCTAGCGACGAACCCTCACTCGCTGCTGCCTGTGCCGGTGCGAGTGGGAAGTCGCTTACTTATGCCCGCGCGTCACTTGAAGCGAGCTCTGCGTTATCTGCCTCTGCGTCCCTTTTTTATTTGATAACAAGGACTTCACGTTATCGGTTGTGTGGGGGGTGGGAGTTGCTCGCTCTGTCCTCACCGTGCCCCCCCCCTCCCCACGCGCGTCCCGGCAGATCTTGAACGCGGCCTACCACGTGGAGGTCACCTTCCAGTCGGGTTCCTCCGTCGCCTACATCCTCTGGGAGCAGATTAAGCAGGTGGGCCTGGTCTAGTTTGTTGTGTTTCTTACGTCTGGTTCGTGCAGTGTTGTCCACTCTATAAGCCCGTACGTAACATCATCGCCTCGTTTGAATAATATTACGGTGGCAGCGGCCCCAACAGAGGAGCGGCCCCACGAGCGCCGCCCCCTTGTGCTCATGACCCCTGGGTGTCAAGGGTCACGAGGCTGGGTGCCGCCCCCTTGTGGCCATGACCCTCGGGGGCCTGGGGTCACGAGTCTGAGTGCCTCACCCTTGTGCTCATGACCCCCGGGGGTCAGGGGTCACGAGGCACAGGCTCGGCGGGCCGGCTGGCAGCTCGTGACTGCGTGCGCGGGGGGTAGCGGACAGTGGCGCTTTGTGTGCCACCGTCCAATGTGACCCTCGGGGGGTGGGTGGGTGGGGACATTCTGCATTCTGGCGCTGACCCTAGCAAATAAAGCGTCGCGGTTCTAATTTGTATGTTGCGCGTTGCGTAATCTTAAGGTTAGCGATAAAACAAAAGTTATCTAGTTTAATTTGTGTATTGTCAAGTGATTTGTTTAACTTTCCCATACTTTGCACTCCCGTCATGTTTTTGTATTGATTCCCAATTGTGGAAAATAGCTTCATAGCTCATCGTATTCCTCCGGTAGTATAAATACATATTCTGATTTGTTTTTGATAAGAGCAGCAACCGTGTTCACCGGAATGTCTCGGGAGCGCTTTTCCGCGCAATAAGCGGCTCACGTCACATCTTCATCACGAACGTTGAAAAGGGGCACCTCCAGTGGCAGCTGTCTCTGTGCAGCACAAGGTGACTCGGGCGCTTGACCTGAGTCTACCCGCAAGGGGCGCAGGAGTGTAGTCGCAATTGACCGATTTGCAGGTACATCTTTTTGAATTTGGCAAATTTACCGGAACGCAAAGGGTTTCACACCGACCCGAACGGATACTTTGCCGTGATCAGAATCGCGATAAAATTCGGGCGAAAATTTACGAAATACGGAAAACGCTAACAAGCCGGCTGGCGAGAGGCTCCCTTGCTGGACTGGCTTTGCGGCCTGTCGACCTGTTCCAACGCCACGCGGCGTCCCGTACGCGACCCTGCGTTTGTGCGGAACCACAGCTGATCCACAGCCTCACGTGGACAACGCCGCCAGCGCCCACGGCCGAGTGGAAACGCAAGGTGGCGCAGGACACCATGGAGAGCCTCAGCGCCTCCAAGCTCGCCAAGAACATCTGCAGCCAGTTCCGCGCGCGGCTCAACCACTCGCACGAGGCCTTCGCGTCCTCGCTGCGCCAGGTGAGACGCCGCCGCCGAAGGGGAACGGTGAAGTCTGGGGTCGACGGGTGCCGTTGCGGAATCGCGATGGGCCGTGATTTGGCGCGTTTGGTACGCGCGCAGATCTTTGAAGGGCAAGGCTGTCACGAAGGCGCCATGTCTCGCAGACACGGGCTGTGGGGTAGTTTCGCAGGAGGTTGACGACGTTGCGGCGCGGTGCAGTAAAACCTTGGACTGCGAGCATAATTCGTTCCGGAAACGTGTTTGTAATCCAAATCACTCGTAATATCAAAGCACTCGTTTATCAGTTGTGATCACGTGACGCTCGGCAGACAAAGCGTATACACGTACTACTCGTATTGCAAGGCCTCGCTCGTTTATAAAATTAATATTCATTTAAAATTTTTGCTCGTCTTGCAAAACACTCGCAGACCAAGTTACTAGCAATCCAAGGTTCTACTGTATTTTCCAATCGGGGAATTTAATCGAATTTGGCAAATTTGAAGCGTGACGCCGGCACACGCACGGTGGCCTACTCTTTCCGAATGACTTATGCGATCTTCCTCGTCCACCGTGAAGCGGACTGCGCGTGCGCGTACGCTTAATAACCGCGGTGGTAATAACCCAGGGCAACCTGTCGGATTCAAACCGCGAAACCTTCTGCGTCCTGCCGGCGAATGCGCCACCGCTGGGCCGCGTCGCCCGGTCCACAATCGAAGATCGCGTCGTACCGCGCGAGCGACCGAGCGACCATCGATTATCTTCGAGTCGGCACACCGTCGTAGTTTTGGCGACGCCGTGGATTCTCTGGATCCGACGGCGACGACTGCGGCGGCGTGCGAGTTTCCGTCGTGACCCCCCCGCCCCCCCCGCTCGTCGTTTTCACAGCTGGAGGCGAAACACTCGGGCCGCCTGGAGCGCACGGAGGACATGTGGCTGAGGGTGAGGAAGGACCACGCCCCACGCCTCGCCAGACTGTCGCTCGAGAGCCGCTCGCTCCGAGACATCCTCCTGCACGGTACGCTGGCGCCCACTCATCCCCCGTGTCTTTGTGTCTTTAACTCCACCCGCCACCCCCCCTCCAACCGTGCTTTCGGCGTCGGCGTCACGCCACGGGACGCTGAATACACACAATAGAGGTTTTTTTTTGGGTTCGATCGCTGAAATGTAGATGTGTGTCGTTGAACACGCCACCACCCGACACAGCCAATGAGTGAGGGGTTTGTCACGTAAACAGAACGTGCCAATTCGTTACCGGTTCAGCACACCGGTCGTGCGTTGGAGAGTAAAACCCACTGCAGTATTTACCGTTAGAGTACGGGGAGTATTACGCGAATGCATCTCGCGAAACAGCGGGCGACCCGTTGATTCTTCGTCAATACCGCCATCCACGCGACTCTTCTCTTACACATGTAACAAAGGTCGTGGAAGCGACTTCTGGAATCCGGTCTTTATTTGTCTTTCGTTCACAACACTCCCGTCTTACTCCTTCACGCTGCTGACAGACAGCGGGAGAGGGAGAGAGAGAGAGAGAGACACGCGCGGCCACGTGGCAGCCTGGACCCCGCTCCAGCGTGGCCTCACCCTCCGTTCGTTCCAGATCTGACCACGTGTTGTTTGTCTCCTCCCCTTTTAATACCTGGGTCACGTGGTACCTTTCCACCAATCCTGGTTAGCCTCTATGGAATCTTCTAGACTCCATCGTAGGCTCCCGGGACCACGCCCCTGACTCGTCCCCCATTGGCTGTGGCCAAAGCCAGCAGAACCAATCCTCTACTTACAGATGTCACCTTTCCATTACGTCAGGGCCACGCCCCTCGACTTCTCCCCATTGGCTATGGGCCGGGACCAGCAGAGCCAATCATCGTACGAGTTGTAATCCAACAGCAACCCGGATATGTCCTCACATTACACACATTTAACGTGCAGCATTCCCTGCAGCCCACTCGGTATAAATGACAAAAAGAGTCTAATCTAAAATGAACTCAACTTTTTTAATTTTGCCACGTAAGGAAGGCCCACTGAGCTACGTAGCTCTTTCTCAGAAGCGACCTGGCCACGAATTACAGCTCCGCAAAGTGGCTCGTCGTCGTCATCATCACGTGGAAATTCACAGCGGCCGAATTCGCTAAAACGCGTCGCGATGTTGATTCTAAATGTGGAGGGAACAACCGGAAGACCCGGAGAAATATTCACGCGGCCACGGGGAGAGAGACACGCAAACTCCACATACACAGCAGGCGTCGTCAGGGTTGTGATCGACACACCAAGGTGAGGTTAAATAACATACTGTAGTTTAGTTTAACGTCTTTGAGACATCCAGTTCTGAAACCGCGCCAGCAGATGGCGCCTGCCGTTCGCCACGTAGCTCAAGCCCTCACCTCCACCGCCGCTCGTAGCCCGTTGGGGGGGTGGGATATCCGAACACCGTCTTCTGAGGACGCGCGCGCACTCGGTACATGCACACTCAGTGCGCGCACTCAGTACGCAGTCGCGAATTAGACCATCGGGACGTGCAGTTCGACCGCTCGTCAAACCCCATCGTTGACGACGTTCCCAAGCGTTTGCGCATCGAGCACAGTTTGCCCACAAGTGTCCCTCTCTCCGTTTCGCGTGCCCCTCTCTACTCCCGTCCCCTCTTCAGCCCGCCCCCACCCTCCCTCCGGACCGTTTGCGAGCACTCGATGTGCGATTCGGAGCGCGGTCGTCACCGTGGACGAGCAGAAGAGCCGTGTGTCTACCCTGAGGGCCCTTGTCGTCGTTGTTGTTTGTGTCGTCGGCGTGTGTGCGTGCGTGCGTGACGCTTGTTTTTCGCGCTGCCGTCGTAATGAAGGAGGTCCCATCCCCGACGGATGCTCGCTCATCTTCACTCTCCGTCGGCGGCGCGGGTCGGAGAGTGGCTTTAAAAAAAGCCCCAGGCTGACGCACTCATTGCCTTTGCTTTAAGCGTGTAACGGCCGCTTCGTACAACTTGTGTATTTTTTAAAGATATTTTTTAAGATGGATCGGTGGTCCTTCACCGAGCTGGCAGGCGATCTACCCTTCAGATGTTATACACGCGTGCTAATTGTGCGAGCGGCCATGCGGCGGTGAGTGCACTTGCTCTACAAACCCCGTGACCCGAGTTCCATTCCTGGTCCACGGCTAATCTCGGCCAGAAGTCAAGGGTCAATGTGCGGGCAATGTACGCTCATTTACATGAGCATTAGGGCATTTGGTTATAGCGAGGTACCAGAGTGCGTACAACGGGATTGGGTATCAATTTAGTCGAGTACATCATAGCGAAAGTACGTCAAACGGAAAGGCGCAAATTGGGTTATTGCTGTCTACGCGGTGACGCGTTGGTTGTATGATGTATGTATGTTGCACTTTCACACCGTGCTTAGCCAACCGTGCTAATCAGAGGTGCGGAGGAAGGACAACAAACTAATGCCAAAAAAGCAGCTCTAAACAAATGAGTTTGAAGTGTCGATTCAAAAGTGCATAGCTCTGGAGGTTTCCTAATATCGGGAGGAAGAGCGTTCCAGACGGCCGTAGAAGCACGCACCTGAAAGCGAGCGATGCAGTGAGCCATTGGCGTGGCTGCCACCACTTGAACCAGTCTCGTCCCCGCCATAGGATTATGGAATTTCAACAAATGGCTCCCGTGTTTTGGAAGGTTACGGAGGCCTAGGATCTCTCGCCGCTGAGGTTAGCCGTGGCTGGGAATAGAACTCGGGTCTGCCACCTTCACAGCTAGCGGCGTTGCGGTGACCACTGCCCCCCACCTCGGACGGTATATCTAAATCCAAATTCTACTTTAATTGTGTTGTTTTTGCAATCCTCGTCTTATATAAATCCCATTTCACATTTTGGCCCGGGAGCACTTAATACAAGGGCAGCCAGTAAATCACACCTCCCACAAGTCTCCACCATCCACTGATTTACTCAGGGGGTTTTTCCGTCTTAATGAGGCAGCGTCTGTTGTCGCGAGGTCAAGGTCCCGTGGGATACCATGGAGTCACCGCATCTGGAAGATGTTATGGCCACCCTTTGGATTTGCGCTCAGTGTTTCGCGTTCAGATTGTGTGCGGCTGCATGGTCTGCCGGTGTGGCGCGCCTCGCGCTATGAAGCCAGCCGCCCACCCGAGTCTCTATTCTTCCTGGCTACAGCGAACGTCAGCGGCGGGTGACGTCTGATCTTGGCCCTAGGCCCCTCCGCCCCTCATCCAGCATGCGCTGGTGAAGTATGCTTCAAGCAAAACCCCGTGACGGACTTGGTGTCCGGAGGCCGTCATCCGGCATTGTTATTAATATTTGTACGATTATTACGTAGACGACTATGCGGACGTGAGCGGTCGCTGCACATAAATTAACCGACCAAGGCACCTTTTTGGGTTCTTGAGCCTGAGGCTCACAGAGGCATAAATAAGGAACCTATTACTCATCGGATTTTGACATCCCATATTCCCAATCGCCAATATCCATGCACATTTTAACATGAGTGATGAAGTGAGAAAAGGCTACAAATGAGAGGGGGCCAGTGGCCTCCATCTCGTTAGCGCTAGATCGATTCTAGATTCTCCTTGAGGCACGTGTGATGTACGTTGAACTTCTTTTGCACCGTACGTAGCCAACCGTGCTCATCGGAGGTGCGGGGGAAGGAAAACAAACTATGTACGCTGAACTGAACACAAAAATCCAGTTGTAAAAAAATATGTGTTTCAATCTGGATAACTTAAAAGTGCATAGCTGCAGTAGCTTCCTAATATCGGAAGGAAGAGCATTCCAGACGGCCACAGAAGCGTGCGTCTGAAAGCGCCACGCGATGCGGTTGACCGTCTTTGTTCGATGGTTAGCCAAAAGTTGCTGCTGCTGCCAAGTCCCAGTGACTCTAATGACGAGGCTGGTTGTAATAAACGGCGAAACGTCACGTTACTCGAATTGTAAATGTTGTAGGTTTACGCTCCCAACACACCGGTGTGCTGTACTAGTAACGAATTGGCCACGTTCTGTTTACGTGACAAACCTTACGAATAGGCTGTGTCGGGAGATGCCGTGTATACGACACATTCATCTTCTTGGTTCTTTCGGTAAAGTCACGTAGAAGGGAAATAATAAAATAATAAAAATAAAACAATATAAAATAATTCTCACGACGTTTCGGCCACAACGCAAGCAGCCGTCCTCAGGTGAAGAACAGGTCTGTTGGAAAGACAGCGTCTGAATGAATGAAGTTTCATTCAGACGCTGTCTTTCCGTCTGAATGAATGAAGTTTTCCGAAAGACCTGTTCTTCACCTGAGGACGGCTGCTTGCGTTGTGGCCGAAACGTTGTGAGAATTGTATTTTATTATGTTTATTTTTATTATTTTATTACTTCCCTTCTACGTGACTTTACCGAAAGAACCAAGAAAATGAATCCCTGCAGTCACGAAAGCTTTAAATCGAGACACATTCATATTCACGCGATCTAACCCAACAACAAAAACCTGTATTATGGATCTCACGTGTTATTCCCCGCAGTGCCTTACCCAGGTTTTATTATTGTAACGCGATTTTTTCCAAAACGCGTTTTTCTTTTCAGGAACGCAACTCCTCCAGCGTTACAGGAGAAACAGATGTGGCTGCATTTGGGCAACAATTGTTTTTGGAAATACAGAACGACGTGGCAACGGTTGCCATCAACAATCGCCGCGAAATTGCACCGAATACGTCAACAGCCTTCGAGGCCAAACAATAATCCTCGCAACTCAGAAATGCCGTGCGGTAATAACAGGACAGCCACGGGAACCCACGCGGGAAATGTAGCGATAACAGCGTGTCACGCGTTAGCAATGCCGCTGTAATGAAACCGACAGTTACATTTCAGTAGCCGATACTAGTTACGTGAACTCTACCAAGCTCCACTTGCTCGTTAAATTGGAGAATTTGACTTCCTTGATTTTTTTGATTTTCTCTCTCTGTGTGAAGTCTCTCCCCCCCCGCACCTTTCCCCTCCCGTAAGGGTATGTCACTAATTACGGCACACTGATGAAAGAGTGAAATTCAAAACTTAACAGCTTGGGGTGGGGTGGGTTTAGAGGGGAGGGGAGGGGGGGGGGTGGGGAGGGTCAATTTGACCGTGCAATTTAATGATTTCGCTCGGCATCGATAAAATCGTGAGCTTGTCCCGGCCTCGCTGATCAACGGCGGCCTCTCACGGGCTTCCGATGCCCGGCGGGGGTACGCGCGCTATAAAGAGTCGGGGATGAGTTGGTCGTGTAGCTCGTTAGCCGTCGTAATGGACATTTGCCTGGGCCTCATCCGGCCGGCCCGGGCGGTCCTTGGGAGGAAATGTAACGGACGCTGCCCCCTCCGCCTTGTAAATGGGAGCGGAGCTTTTGTTTTGGCCAATTTCTTGCCACTTTCTGCTCCCTGTCCTCCCAGCCCCCCCCCACCCCCCCACTACCCCCTGCCTCCTTCGGGAACAGCACCTGCCGGGAGCTGACAATTGCAAATGTCACCAGGGGTGGGTCAGAGAGCGTTCAGGGGGCCGGGGGGGGCGGGCGGGCGGTAACGGTCAGCGTAGTTGTTGCCGCATTATACCGCACACGCGTTGCGCTTGGCGTGGCTGTTGATGGCCTTGCGCCAGACAAACGGGCGCACAGATCAACGGTTGAATGAACGGGACGCGCAGATGGGTAGGTAGGGGGAATGGATAGACAGACGAGACAGGCAGGCAGGTAGGGTGGCATTCAGGCCTGCAGACAGACTGACAGACCGATTGATGGACAGACAGACTGATTAGATGGCTTAATCGATAGATCAATTAACTTTGAAACAGATGGTTATATAGGCGAATGAATAGTAATAACAGCGGCTGCCTCTGCAGCGCCGTAACACGGCAAGCCGTTCGTCGTAAGGGCGCCCTCCACGCTTCTTTGCGCGCGTTTCAGCTCTCGTTCAACCCCAGTTCGTCTCGCCCGTTCGTCTGCCGCGTGTTGAGATTCCGCGCGTTCTTCCGATTCTTTCGCAGTTCCATACAAAGATCGGTTCCCTCTCTCGTGCTCGCATTGTGGTGGTGACGGTGGCCGCACCTGCAGTTGGCTGCAAAAAGTGAGAGCGTACAACGTAGGCGGATAGAACGAATCGCACCAAATTGCCGCTCTCGTAATGACGCCGGTGTTAACACTAATTTCCGTGAGTAAAGTGGAACTTCAACCATAGATCCCACCAATGCATGCCGCCGTGTATGGAGAGCCAGGAGATGAACAGGACCTGCAGGGCAAACGGCTAGAACTAGTGGGGGGTGAAGGCTAAATTTACCCACTCACTCACCCACCAACTCACCCAGTCACTCATCCACTCACCCACTCACTCACCCAGTCACTCATCCACTCACCCACTCACTCACCCACCAACTCACCCAGTCACCCTCTTACTCACCCACTCACCCATCAACTCACCCAGTCACTCATCCACTCACCCACTCACTCACCCACCAACTCACCCAGTCACTCATCCACTCACCCACTGACTAACCCACCAACTCACCCAGTCACCCACTTACCCACTCACCCATCAACTCACACAGTCACTCATCCACTCACCCACTCACTCACCCACCCACTCACCCACCAACTCACCCAGTCACTCATCCACTCACCCACTCACTCACCCACCAACTCACCCAGTCACCCACTTACTCACCCACTCACCCATCAACTCACCCAGTCACTCATCCATTATGATGTGGTGTGAACGAAAAGTACGGGACCCCACAACAAATGTTGTTTAAAAACACAGGGGTTCAAAAGCATTTCTTATAACCTGGAGAACGTTGTATCTGTGTGCTTCATATGTCCCAGGACTCTTCTGGAAATTGCGATTTCCCCCCCCCCCCCCCCCGTATGGAAAGAGAGACCTCCCAGTTAAATAAAATTGAACTGAATTGCCTCGAAGTCGCGATCCAAATTTACTGCGAGTTAGGACACGGAATCCAGCGGAGGGGCAACTCCGCTGGGCGCCTCTCTCTCCCCCTCCGCCCGCCTCGGCACGGCGAGGTTTTTGCTTTTCGTTTTATTTTGTGGCGATGAAGGTGCAAGAAGGGTCGCCCTAAAATGAACGGGATAAAAATGTAAAAATGTTGACTTATTTTCCCGGAGAGGAGGAAATGAAAACAGATTTGCGGAGGGACGCACGCCGTCGATTTGGTTCGCGTCGCGAGATTGAGATTGTGGCCGTGGTGGGGGGGGCGACCGTATTGTCGTTGCCATGGTCACCCGCGATGTGGCGATACCACGATGCATCGTACGATACGGGATCCATGACGGAAGTTTAAATGTTCTAAGACACGTTCCTTCGGAAGTGGGCAGGTAGGAACTTGGTTGGACAGCGCATTCGTGCGATCCGTGTCACGCGGCGCGTCACGTGGTGCTGAGCCCGGCCGAAGGGCTCTATGAAATACAAATCGAGGGCGTGGCTATGCACGACAGACAGACAAATACTCCCTGGTGGGCAGTGTGGAACTATTGTTCCTACCTGTATGAATAGATTATTATTGGTGCGAAGACGAATATCGGAACGACGTCAGTCGAAGTGATTTACACGGTGGTAGTGGTAGTGGGTGGTGGTGGAGGCTGAGAGTTAACGGATAACGAGACAGGACGGGCGACGATGCTGCGGGCGACGATGCTGCCAGCGACGTTAAGGCGATGCAAATCAGGTAGCGGTGTTAATAATAAAGTGACAATGGATTTCGAAAATGACGTTGAAGGTGGAGACGTCCATCGGGGTGTTGCTGTATCGCCACAACAACCTGGTGCTACGGATGTACTGACGCCACGTTGATTCATGGTCCACTCGTTCTTTCGGCAAAGTCACGTAGAAGGGAAACAATGAAATAATAAAAATATAAAAAATTAAATTCTCACGACGTTTCGACTGCAACACAAGCAATCAGTTTGCACATAGTCACTTTAAGATGTTTTCTTGTTCATGTTTTTGTTTTTTGTTTGTTGCGGTTGCACCCGATTCAAGAGCCGAATGGCTCACAGGGTTATACCTAATACATTAACTTTGAACTTTGATCATCATCAGGTGTGAAAAACACAGAAAGAAAATTTTAAAAAAGTGGCGTTTTTTTCTTAACGTCAGCACCACGGACAGCGATTTTGGCAGTTGTTCAGATGAACTAGTCCATCTATGTTTGGAAAAGAGGAGGGGGGAGAAGAAAAGGATGGAATGTGGTCTGAAAGTCACCGTAAGCCTGAACACAATCAATTAAGACCCGAAATGGTTTATCAAATCCTTCCCATGATTGCTAAGCCAGAACAACTGGTGGTCAGTTCTCCCCCTTATCACTCTTCTATCACAAGTGTTTGCATTCGTGCTGTTCCCATGAACTTCACTCGCTGATGCGGGGAACTCGGTCTACTCGACTCACTGGTTCGTCTCGTCCATGCTGCGTTCAGCCACCAGACCGCAGGTCACGACGACCACACTCATTCACCCATCCACCCACTCGCCAACCCACGCCGTGCCGCCTGCCTGCACGACACGCACTTCCGATTAGCACGATTGGCTACGTACGGTGCGAAAGAAGTTCAAAGTACGCACACGTGGCGGCACATGGCGTGGCCTCATTCACACGCTCGCTCATCCCCCGCTGGTCAAGCCTCTTCCCTTTCCGCTTCTTTTCTCACAACGCTCAACTTTGGAGTTTACTTCTCTCATCCAATTTCTGAAGCTCTTACAATGACCTCGCTCGGCTCGAGAAAGAGTTCATCTCAAATCGATTCCGACTTCAAGAGTTCCATTTGTTGCTGGCCGCTTTGTCGTTTTTTCGGTGGCTTGGGCTCGGCAACGAATGTTCGCGCACCTCCGATTAGCACGGTTGGTTTACGTACGGTGCGAAAGAAGTTCAACATACACACATACACTCACCCACCCACTCATTGACCCACTCACCCACGCATTGACCCACTCACCCACTCACTCACCCACCCACACACTCACTCACCCACACACCCACACACTCACTCACTCCCCCACCCACTCACTCACTCACCCACACACTCACCCACACACCCACGCATTGACCCACTCACCCACTCACTCACTCACCCACACACTCACCCACTCACTCCCCCACACACTCACTCACCCACCCACTCACCCACCCACTCACCCACCCACCCACTCACTCCCCCACCCACTCACTCACCCACACACTCACTCACTCACCCACTCACCCACTCACTCCCCCACACGCTCACCCACTCACTCACGGTTGGCTACGTACGGTGCAAAAGAAGTTCGGCGTACGTACACGCACCTAAAAAAGGATGACGCAGCGGGTCACCGTGGTTGCCACCGCCGGCGTGGTGGGGCCACGCGCGTGCCGGGGCGATGGTCGCTCCGCTTCAGCCGCGATTGACGTCGAGGGGCGAGCGTGCGAGGGGGCGAGCGTGCGAGGGGGCGAGCGTGCGAGGGGGCGAGCGTGCGAGGGGGCGAGCGTCTGCGGAGCGCAGCTGGGAGGCTCGCACCGGAACACGTGGCCGGCGCCGCCAACCGACGCTGCCGCTCATCGTGCCCCGTTGACGTGAGTCGCCGTGGCAGCAGACACATGCGCGCACACACATGCGCGCACACACATTCGCGCACACACATGCACGCACACACATGCACGCACACACATGCACGAGCGTGTGTGTGTATGGGCGGCGGGGAGCGGTGGTGTCACGGTCGGCGTGCTGCGCTACGAACCCGGCGACCCGAGTTAGATTCCCACTCACGGGCCAGCATTGGTGACAATTATCTGAACCGGTTATGGGCCTCTTCCTATAGGTCGACTCAGCCTCAAATGAGTACCCGGTACGGTGTGTAAACATCGCCACTGGAGAGACAAAGGCGGTGGGGCGTGGTGCTGGCCACCCACCCCCTCGTGTACCGTACAGACAGATGCAGGCAGACTGTTGAGACAGACAGACAGACACACACGTATACACAGGTAGGCAGTCGGACAGGCAGACAGGCTGCTGGATGAATGTCTCCCCAAGCCGCCACCATCTGTCACGGTCTTGCGATGCGGCAATCCATCTCACTCCTGCACGTTGAGCCGATTGGATCGCTCCATCTCACTCCAATAGACATTCTCTCGGGCGTGTGTCCCCCCCTCCTTTGGCTGCGACTCTGGCGTTAGCCTCGAACACCGGCCATCCTTCTGGTAACGTGTCCTGCCTCCAAAGCCAGATAGAAGGGTAAAAAACCAATTATCATATTGTTTACTGGCAAATGAAGTTACAATGGTGTAAATGCTTACCCCAAGCTCTCATACTCTGATGGTGCATTGTCTTTGAGTTGTGCGCCTTTTAATGTAATCTGGTCCAACCCATGTGAGACTAGGCTCTAAGGAAAGCTGTCTCGAGTGTGGACCAATCAACTTCAAGGACAGTGCATATATTATCAGAGTTATGTTTTTTGTTTGCATTATGGCTGCAGGTATTGTGGTCTATGCAAACATGACTCCTTGTAAAAAAAGGTGTCAGTTTTGTTGCCAGATAGAAGGGTAAAAAACCAATTATAAATTTTAACGTACGTACATACATACATCTTTCCGTGCTTATTTGAGCAAACATTTCAGCTCGGGTTCCAATCTCTTCTGGTTGGGTGTCCGTGTGTCGGACCCATCCACGTCACGGCCGGTCACGTCCGCCGGTAAAACTTTCGTCTTCAGGCGCATTAATAATGGATGAAGATCAGAGCTCATTAATTCCGTGTGTCCCCACTCAATTCCCAACGCCGCTTAATCACAGTTCTCCACGTATATATTCCCAGGCGCTTGGATAAACCCTAATTCCTCAAACTTCCCCCCACCCCCCTCCTCCTCCTGTAAATGAGGCTGGGTATGCGTCCCATCTACAAACAAGATCTGCTCGTTTGCTCGCGAATTACAAATGAGGTTTAGGAGCGGGCGAGGAAGCTGCCTCCCGATCCTTACGCTCTCATCTCCGATAGCGACCGCACCGCCTCGGAGTTTTGTCCTGCCTTGACCCACAGGCGCTGAGTCACGCGAACAGTCAAACGAGGCCTCGTCCACGTGCTGGGTTTGAAACCCGCGCGACCTGTTTGCGATCGTCGCGGCCGGGTAGCGAACGCTTGAAGTTCGGCGGCCGGCAGAGGCGGCCTTCGGGCGCACACATCGCCGCCTAACGTGAATTATTAAGGCGCAGAAATTACTGTCAGGGGGGGGCATAATTGCTTGCTCCTGTCCAAAATTGCAAAGCGTTGAGTATCGAGCGAACGCGGTGAGAAGTCGGTTCAGGAGACTGCAAAAATATATGAAAGCGTTTTTTCTTCCTTTATCCGAGTTGTGAGTGGCTGTCGTGTTTCTTTCTTTTTTTTTGTCAAGAGTTGTCAGCCACAGTTGATGTCTTCAAAGAAGCATTCAAAGCAGCTCTGTTTAATGCTTTGCTTCATGCACGCGCACACGGACGGACGGACGGACGAATGAGCGATCACATTTCAGCAGGACGTGCCGCAAAGCAACAAAAAAGAATTCCAAGATGAAATCGGCCTGGACGTACGGCGGCGTGCGTGCCATTTCGCCTCGGGCTGCGCTTCTGGCAAATCTGGAGAGTTACAGACGCAAAAACGCACGCGCTCAAACACTCGTGCAGACGCGCGCGCACGAACACACGCTCACGAACACACGCTCACGAACACACACTCACAAACACACGCTCACTAACAAACCTGCTCGAACACATCCGCACGAACACACGCGCTGAAACACACCCGCACGAACACACGCGCTCAAACACACGCGGTCAAGCAAACGCACACACACACGCACAAAAACAGGTGCACAAACACACCCGCACAAACACGTGCACAGGGGCCACTAACTTCAGCCATGGGCAAGGGGGGGGGAGAGGGGTTGGGGGGACAGAGGGGGTGGAGGAGACTGGGGGGAACAGGGACAGCTCTGTGTGCCCAGGGCGCCGTGACCCCCCCCCCCCCCCCAAGTCATGATCCGACCGAACAGAACCACCCCTTCGTCGCGAGACAAATCCTACCACCACCACCACCGTCGCAACTCTGCCATCTGCCTTGCCACCTTGTTCCTTCGGCATTTGATTGCAGAGCAGGCGTGTGTGTCGCCGTGTGCGTGGCCGTGTGTGTCTCCGTGTGTGTCTCCGTGTGTATCTGTGTGTGCATCGCCGTGTGTGTGTCGCCGTGTGTGTCGCCGTGTGTGGGGAGCGGTAGTGTAGCGGTTAGCGCTACGCTGCGCTATGAACCTGGCGACCCGGGTTCGATTCCCGCTCACGGCTAACACCAGTGACGATTATCTGAACCGGTCCTGGGCTTCCCCTAGGTCGACTCAGCCTTAAATGAGTACCTGGTGCGGTGTGTAAACATCGCCACTGGGGAGACAAAGGCTGCCGGGCGTGGTGCTGGCCACCCACCCCCTCTTGTACCGTTCCGGCCTTCATAGGTGCTCGCTAACAGCACTTGCCCCTACAGTCTGTTAAGGCTATACGGGGGTTCTTTGTCGCCGTGTGTGTCGCTGTGTGTGTCGCTGCGTATGGAGAGGTGTGTCGCTGTGTGTGTCGCTGCGTATGGAGAGGTGTGTCGCTGTGTGTGTCGCTGCGTATGGAGAGGTGTGTCGCTGTGTGTGTCGCTGCGTATGGAGAGGTGTGTCGCTGTGTGTGTCGCTGCGTATGGAGAGGTGTGTCGCTGTGTGTGTGTCGCTGCGTATGGAGAGGTGTGTCGTTGTGTGTGTGTCGCTGCGTATGGAGAGGTGTGTCGCTGTGTGTGTCGCTGCGTATGGAGAGGTGTGTCGCTGTGTGTGTCGCTGCGTATGGAGAGGTGTGTCGCTGTGTGTGTGTCGCTGCGTATGGAGAGGTGTGTCGCTGTGTGTGTGTCGCTGCGTATGGAGAGGTGTGTCGCTGTGTGTGTGTCGCTGCGTATGGAGAGGTGTGTCGCTGTGTGTGTCGCTGCGTATGGAGAGGTGTGTCGCTGTGTGTGTGTCGCTGCGTATGGAGAGGTGTGTCTCTGTGTGTGTCGCTGCGTATGGAGAGGTGTGTCGCTGTGTGTGTCGCTGCGTATGGAGAGGTGTGTCGCTGTGTGTGTCGCTGCGTATGGAGAGGTGTGTCGCTGTGTGTGTCGCTGCGTATGGAGAGGTGTGTCGCTGTGTGTGTCGCTGCGTATGGAGAGGTGTGTCGCTGTGTGTGTCGCTGCGTATGGAGAGGTGTGTCGCTGTGTGTGTCGCTGCGTATGGAGAGGTGTGTCGCTGTGTGTGTCGCTGCGTATGGAGAGGTGTGTCGCTGTGTGTGTCGCTGCGTATGGAGAGGTGTGTCGCTGTGTGTGTCGCTGCGTATGGAGAGGTGTGTCGCTGTGTGTGTCGCTGTGTGTGTCGCCGCGTGCCGCAGCCTCGCCTCGCCTCGTTTGTGCCGTCCGGCACGCCCGTTTTAGCTCTCGGATAGCGCGCCATATCGGCAGCGGCACGGCGCTTAATCTGGAGTGTGCTTTGCATCGCCCACGGTGAATTTCTGTCTCTCTCGATCTCCCACTCCTCTCCCTTGTCTCTCTCTCACACACAAGTGCGGATGTCCAGAATTCACCAAAAGGCTGTTTGACGCCGCTGCAAGCCTTGCCGCATTCGCCCCGTGAATTATGAATTACGAATGTCCAATTTGCGATTATTTCCCCTTGCTCCGTGACACGTCTCCGTGTGTTGTACCTGGAGGGGATGGCTTTTAACTCGGTGGGGGCGGGGGGGGGGTGGCGGGCGGGCGGGCGGGCGGGCTGCATCTGCGTACGATTGTGCAACTACAAGCGTGACCTCGACCCTCGCGACCTCACGGCACTTCGCTAAATCCCCCCCGTAAGCTTCCGAGAATTGATGCGAGAATTCCGTAGATTGCTCATTCACCCGCGACCATACACATCAAGCATGCAGGATTGGGGAGGTATGGATACCCCGACAGATGTTGGAGTGGGCTTGGCGACCAATATTAAGGGGAGACCTCGGATTGTACGGCGGGATACTTTTAGGGCACGAGTGAAAATAATCTGAAACGGTCCTGGGCCTCCCATAGGTCGACTCGGCCTCAAATGAGTACCTGGTGCGGTGTGTAAATATCGCAACTCGGGAGACAAAGGCGGCCGGGCGTGGTGCTGGCCACACACCCCCTCGTGCGCTGTGTCCGGCCTTTGTAGGTGCTCGCTAACAGCACTTGACCTCACAGTCTGTTATAGGCAATACGGGGGGGGGGTGTCTTTCTCTTTGCTGTGCAGCAGCTGTGGTATCTGCTGGCAGAAGTTGGACCGCGTTGGCAATTAGGTGTGGTGGTGGTGGTGGTGGTGGCGGTGGCAGTGGTTGGTGTGGTGGCTGTGGTGGTGGTGGCTGTGGTGGTGGTGGCGGCGGTGGTGGTGGCAGTGGTTGGTGTGGTGGCAGTGGTGGTGGTGGTGGCGGTGGCAGTGGTTGGTGTGGTGGCAGTGGTGGTGGTGGTGGCGGTGGCAGTGGCGGCAGTGACAGTGGTTGGTGTGGTGGCAGTGGTGGTGGTGGCGGCGGTGGTGGTGGCAGTGACAGTGGTTGGTGTGGTGGCAGTGGTGGTGGCGGTGGCAGTGGTTGGTGTGGTGGCGGTGGTGGTGGCAGTGGTTGGTGTGGTGGCAGTGGTGGTGGTGGCGGTGGCATGAACAGCTTCAATCATGACGATCTTGATCTTGGCCTTTTGAAAACCATCTCCTACGACAAGCGAGATACTCTGAAGGTTTGAGTGTGATTGCTCTTGATGATGATGATTATTTTTGCCTTCAACTCATTTCTCTGTTGCCGTATTCTCCAGATTATGAGGCTCTCTCGAAAGTTTGACGCACCCCATTCTCATGCCCGGTGTCGGTGAAGTTATACAAATCTGTTCACGCGCAAAGACGCACCGCCAACTTTTTCATGAAAATTACATGGGGGCGGTGGGGTTGGGGAAATGCATGATAGTCCAGACAAAGCAGTAGTTTGTATCTGTAGCCGAGTATTTTGTTGTGTTTATGTTTCTTGTTTACACGTGCTTGTTTTACACGTGACTTGCACAGTAATGCGCTCCCCACGCTGGTCTCTCTGTTACCCTGGACCTCCCTGTAAAAAGTGTCTTGCGTTGGTCTTGAAAATCGTGGCTCAGAGCCGGCTCTCGGCTCTGAGCCACTGAACACGGTCCCAGCCATGCCTCAGTATTTCCATGAGTCTGAGCCTAAACCTGAGCCAGGCCAAGGCTTGTGCCCACTCCCTGTGCCTATGAAGGCAAGTGAATCGCTCAAGCCGGAGCTGAGCCCGCTGCCTTGTGCGAGTCTGCGGGTCTCTTTGTGAGTCTGCGGGTCTCTCATGTAAGTCGGTGAGAAAATATTCGCTCCAGGAGCCTGAGCCGAGCCGCTGATACAAATATGAGCCCTCTGTTAATTACATAAAAATACTACTACTAATTACAATTTACCTATTCATCCATGCGAGACACACTTAGGCTTTTTCGTAGGTGTTTTGCATTGTTTTTTTTCCAGCCAACTAATGAGTACTTGCACAAGTGGAAGGAAACCGGAGCGCTCGAGAAAAAGAAAACAAACACGCGCGCGAGGGGGCAACGCTCGATCCCCCGTACAGATGGAATCAACAGATGGCGATTAGTCCACACTGCGCTGCACTGGCCTTTTCCTGGGGAGCCAGGGGTAGGGCTTGCTCCTCGACGCCCACGGGAGAAAGTCGATTGTCACAACAACATCTCTGTGTCTTCTTGGTTCTTTCGGTAAAGTCACGTAGAATGGAAACAATAAAAATAATAAAATAAAACATAATAAAATAATTCTCACGACGTGTCGGCCACAACGGCTGCTTGCGTTGTGGCCCAAACGTCGTGAGAATTATTTTATTATGTTTTATTTTATTATTTTTAGAAGATGAATCCCTGCAGTCACGAAAGCTTTAAATCGAAATTTAACATCTCTGTGTGTCCACCAACCCTCGCTGCTGCCGCCGCCACCAATGCCGCCACCGCCCAGCTCAACGCGTTGTCCCAATGCATTCCCACCTGGCTGGCCAATGAGTAGGAACGATCGATCAAGCTGCCCTTCTTCCGACGCAGCTGACAAATTCGCGGTCTGTGAATTGGGCTCCGAAGCGGCGTCTCTGTGCTTGCGAGTATTGAATAACGCAAAGCTCCGGCCGACTTAGAATTACATTTTTTTGAGAGGGTTTTCATTTTTTCAGATAATTCTTGCTGCCCTGGGCAGAGATGTTTACTCCCTCGCCTGGCATGCAGGAGAGGTCGTGGGTTCGATCCCGACCCTGATTGCCTGCTGTATATTTGGAATGTGTGTGTCTCTCTCCACATGGTCACGTGGATTTTTCTCTGGGTCCTGCGGGTTTTCCCTGCACGTTTAGAATCAACATCACGTGTTTAGAGTATTTGGCTACTGCTATATATTTCCAAATGATGATAAGCCACTCGTTTGAGCTATCATTCACGATAGCCAGGTCTAATTTTCGATGTAAAGCTTTCGTGACTGCAGGGATTCATCTTCTTGGTGCTCTTCCACTTCCAACCCAGCTTAAATATACGCTCCAAGCGTGGTGGTGTTTCATTCAGACGCTGTCTCCCCGACAGACCTGTTCTTCGCCTGAGGACGGCTGCTTGCGTTGTGGCCGAAACGTCGTGAGAATTATTTTATTATGTTTTATTTTTATTATTTTATTACTTCCCTTCTACGTGACTTTACCGAGAGAACCAAGAAGATGATAGCCAGGTCTCTTCGGAAAAAGAGCTATGTAGCTCAATGGGCCTTACCTGGTAAAATAAAACATTATTTAGTTGTAGTGTGTGTGATGGAGGGGTCGGGGGGGGCCTATTACTCCTCCGCGTGTTCAGCCCCGGTGTAAACCCCCCAATAATTTTAGCCCAGCCGAGTCGTCGCAACGGTGTGGGTGGTAAGGCAATTATTTTTTTTTTTTAAATAGCCAGACCCATTAATACTCGCGTCTCTATTGTCACAGCTGAATGATGTTGGTCCTCTTCTGCATGAATGGCGGTGCATTAGTCTACGTCCAGAGTAAGTGGACGTGCATTGGATGGCTTCGATGCTTCCGTAGAATTTTTGGAGTTGGCAATGACTCGCACGGCTTGCGCAGAGACCCACAGACTCGCACATTGTTCACAGCGGTTCACTACTGTGTGGTCTCACTCAGTGACTTGCAGGTTCACGTAGAGTCCCATGGACTCGGGCAGAGGCCCAGAGACTTGCGCATTGTTCACAGCGGTTCACTACTATGTGGTCTCACTACTATGTGGTCTCACTCAGTGACTTGCAGGTGCACGTAGAGTCCCATGGACTCGGGCAGAGACCCACAGACTCGCGCATTGTTCACAGCGGTTCACTACTATGTGGTCTCACTCAGTGACTTGCAGGTTCACGTAGAGTCCCATGGACTCGGGCAGAGGCCCAGAGACTTGCGCATTGTTCACAGCGGTTCACTACTGTGTGGTCTCACTACTATGTGGTCTCACTCAGTGACTTGCAGGTTCACGTAGAGTCCCATGGACTCGGGCAAAGGCCCACAGACTCGCGCATTGTTCACAGCGGTTCACTACTATGTGGTCTCACTCAGTGACTTGCAGGTTCACGTTGAGTCCCATGGACTCAGGCAGAGGCCCACAGACTCACTGCTGTGTGGTCGATGGTCCGGTCGGTGTCTCTGCGATTGCACGCCACGCTTTCCGTGAACTTCCGCGGGTGAAGGTCACAGTGGGTGGATCTGCCATGATTAGCACAGTTGGATTGAACGCGGCTCATTATGTTTTCGAGGTGCACATTAAATCCCGTCGGTTCTTGAGTGCGCGATCGGCTAAGCGAAAATCTCTCGTTTGGCCGTTGGGTTTGTTTTTGTTTACTTTTGTTGTCCGGCAAAGGCCCCGGCGCGGGGTTTAATCTCGCGTGCGCTCGGGGTCGGCGCTCCCTGCACCGTGGGCGCCGACGCGACGTGACTTTCGGTAATCGACGCAATTAGCGGGCGGCGGCGTGGCCTCGCCGTGGTCGTAGACCGCCGTGGTCGGTTTCACGTCGATGCCGTTGAGACGCTCCGGCGGGGGCGGAGGGGGGGTATTTAACGCCACCGCCGCAGCCCCTTTCCTCGGTGTGGTGCTAACGACCACGGTGATGACGGCTCCCCGCCACGGGTGTATTGCAAACACACACGATTAGGAGAATCGATACGCGCTGCGCAGCTAACTCACGGGACACTCCCTGCAGTACGTGTGCATGAATGTTGAACTCAAGCCGACCGTGCTAATCTGAGGTGACGGGGAGGGGAAGGACAACAAACTAAACTACGAAGAGCAGTTCTAAAGAAATGAGTTTGTCAATCGAGATGATGATGATTTAAAAGTGCGTAGCTACCAGTGGCTTCCTAACATCGGAAAGGAGAGCGTTCCAGACGGCCGCGGGAGCGCACCTGATTGCTGCCACCCGGCCCATATCGCCGCCCCGATCGATGCGGTGCGCTCGCTCGCGCGCATCCGACCCGTCTGAACCGTCCGAGCGTCCGTCTGCCGGCTCGGACGAACGTCCGCGCTCACCCCCTGGGCTTAATTTATGTCGGCGCAGTCGCCACCGCGATCGGTCTTGGTGGGAGTGAGGGTGGGGGGGTGGGGGGGGGTCAGGCCTGCCAGAAGGGGTCGGCTCGCCAGGATGGCGCGCCCAGAGGAGCTGTCACCCCGGGACGATGACCGAGCGCCGCCACCGCCATCGTTTATTTGCATGAGTTACGGTTGTTGCACGTGTTGCTGCTGCTGCTGTTGTTGTTGTTGCCACTCGGGGGACCGGGGGGGGGGTCGACGATCGATGTTCGGTCGCCGCTTCGATGGCAAAAGTTCCCGCTTTTGATCTTCCACAAATGCTCCGTGGTCCACCGTAAACCGCGTCCGTGCAAGCCGCGGCAGATGCGGATACCTGATGCACAAACGTAAAACTCTCCAGTAGTAGTAGTGGTGGCGGTGCGACTGCGGTCATCCAGAACAGACGGTACGCAAACGCGTAACGACTCAATGCCCCCGATCCACGAATCGGAAGGAGACATCGCGGCGATGGTAACGCTACTCCGCTGTCTCCTGACGCGGTTGCCTGGCCCGCCTGCCCGCCCGCACGTGAAGTCGTCGCGCTGCGTCCACATGGGCAGCCGTGCGCCGAGACGGACGGGGACGACGGTCCGTTTGCGCCCAGCGAGTGCGCGCTGCGCGATGCGGCGTTGGCTCTCGCGAACGATTTGACCGTCGTGGTGCACACACCGAGACTCAACGTGTTCGGCGGGCGAAATGCAAATTCGCCGTTGAAGCCACGGGAAGTTTTGCCGGGCGCCGGGTGGGCGAAGCGAGTGCTGGTTTACCGCAACGGAATGGCCACGCTTTCGGCTCTTGGGAGCTTCGTGTGGTCTTACACGAGGCGGAAAAGCGGTGTCCGTGCAATGGGCGTCGAGGGGGAGCGGTGCGTCACCCGCCGCTTTGTGAGCAGAGCACCCTTTGGGGCGCCACGGTGGCTAGGAGATGTTGACATCCTCGCCTGGTATGCAGGAGGTCGTGGGTTCTATCCCAACCCTGACGCCCGCTGTCTATTTGGAGTTTGCGTGTCTCTCTCCCCGTGCTCACGTGGATTTTTCTCCGGGTCCTCCGGCTTTTCCCTCCACATTTAGAATCAACAGCGCGCGTTTAGAGTATCTGGCTGCTATACATGTTCACGTGACGATAAGCCAACTCTATTGAGCTATCATTTGTGGCCTGGTCGCTTCTGAAAAAGAGCCACATCGCTCAGTGGGGGGGGCCTTACCTGGTAAAGATAAAAAATAGTTTTAAAATAAAAATTGGATACCTGATTACTGCGGGGGGGGGGGTGGGGGGCTGCTAGCGGGGGGGGGGGGGCGGGTGGGGTGGTGTAATTTGAGCAAAGACAGGGGGGAGAGGAGCGTTTTGATAACACAGGGGAATTTACCTGGTTGGATGAAATAATCCGGAAGACATTTGGCGCACTTCTTTTGCAACCCTGGTAAGGATGAAGACAGCCCAGCGCCGTTCCCCGGTTGTCCGGATCGCGAAGCGAAGGGGGGCGGACGAGCGAGCGAGCCGTGAGAGCCGCAAAGTGCCGAGGGGACTGGGAGGCATTGTGTGGCGACCTTGGTGACCTCCGCACGCTGGAGATGAGTTGCCTACGGACCCGTGTCCTCGGGCACGGCGCGTTACACCTTGACTAATGTGTAGCATTAGTCGCCTTCATGTGTCTGTGTGTGTGTGTGTGCCTGCCCCGTGACCTGCCAGCGGGCGTTCGACACTTCACGTGGCCTCAAGGTGCACACGGCCTGGCACAAGCGTCGTGGTGACGTCACCGCCACTTAGTGGCGAATGGCGGTTGTTGTTGTTGTTGTTGTGCCTGTGCGTGCGCCGTGTTTTCACGTACCTGCGAATCTGCGGAACACGCTTTTATCCGCATATCGGCATAGCTGTGTATCTAAATGCATTTGTATCCACGTGACCTGATTTTGCACGCCTATCTGCCTGTTTGTGGTGCTGTTCGTATGGGGACCGGTCGTGTCGCTGCGCTACGAACCCGGGCACCCGAGTTCGATTCCCGCTCACGGCCAACACCCAGTGACGATTATTTGAACCGGTCCTGGGCCCTTCCCTAGGTCGACTCGGCATCAAATGAATGTCTGGTGTGGTGTGTAGTTAATATCGTCACTGGGGAGGCAAAGGCGGTCGGGCGTGGTGCTGGTCACCCACCCCCTCGTGTGCCGTTCCGACCTTCATAGGTACGGCTCGCTAACAGCACTTGCCCCAACAGTCTGGTTTGGCTGGACGCGGGATGTTTTGTTTCTTTCTGTTGCAGACATTCAAAATCCACAAGTCTCTATGTCTCCGCCTGCCCGTCGGTGTGTCCATAAACCCGTGTGACACCCTGCCCCTTTGTACCTGCTGACCCTTGTGGCCGTGCGTGTGTGTGTGTGCGTGCCGTGCGCATGTGTACGTGCTCGATATGTCCCTGCGGCACACGTAGTAGCGGTAGTTGAGGCAGTTGGCACGCTGCGCTACCAACCCGGCAATCCGAGGTTCGACTCTGCCCGCTGCGGTGTGTAAACAACGGCACGAGAGAGACAAAGTCGGCCGGGCGTGGTTCCGGCCGCCTGCCCCCCTCACCTGCCGTGCCGGCCTTCATCGGTGCTAACGGCGCTTGCCCCGACAGTCCGTTGAGGCTATTGTCGTGAATCTTTGTCTTGCGCGTGTACCGCGTGGCGCTCGCTCGTGTAGGCATGCCGCGACTGGGCCCCGAGCTGGGCCGCGGGCAGTACGGCGTGGTGTACGCCTGCCACGAGCCGTGGGGCGGACACGCGCACTGCGCCCTCAAGTCGGTCATCCCGCCCGACGACAAGCACTGGAACGACCTGGCGCTCGAGTTCCACTACACGCGGTGAGATTCGACAGCCCGGCGCCCCTCGGCCGCCCGCTCCGTCTGCTCGCTCGCTCGCCGTTCCACTCGTCTGCTCGCCAGCTCGCTCGCCCGGCCACTGGTCTGCTCGCCCACCTGCCCTCCGGCTCGCTTCCTCGCTCACCCGCTCATCCACTCGCCAGAGGTCGCAATCGGGTACCCGATACCCGTACTCTACCCGATACCCGGCTACCCGTGCCCGGTTACCCATACCCGGCCGGGTACGGGTACCCGTCTGCGACCCTGGTGCGGCCGGGTACGGGTAGACCGTGAGTCACTGGTGAGTCACCGTTTGTCACTTATTTCCCGACGTCTTGTCTCTTCTCACAATTCAAGTTCATAGAATCAACCCACCCGCGCCTGCAACATGGCTTCATCCCAGAGGTCGCAATCGGGTACCCGTACCCTACCCGATACCCGGCCGGGTACGGGTAGCCAGGTATCGGGTAGGGTACAAGTACGGGTACCCGTTTGCGACCCTGGTGCGGCCGGGTACGGGTAAGGAATCAAAACTCGTTTGCGACCTCTGCCACTCGCCCTCCAATCTTGGCTCATTCTCCTCTGTGCCCCCCATCTGTTCTGTCGACTCCCTGTTCCTTTTCAGGTCCAGGCTCAAGATCTCTCGCCCCTTATGCCTATGACCGACTGACTGTGCCTCTCTCTCTGACCAACGTGCCCACCATTGTGCCACAACTGCCTTGAGATGAATCTCCCATTAGCCGCACCTCTGATTTTATGGCGCGGTTGGCTACGTCACGTACGCACGTACGTGACGGTACCAATGAACCGCATCTCATTAGCATCGCCGTTTGCGCGTTTGACGTGCTTCTCAAGAACGCCGCATCAATCTCATTCCCGCCGTCAGCGATCGATCGTCCACGCGTCACGCTTCGCTCCCATGTGTGCGAGCCGCAACGCGGGCCCACTTGACCAGTCCTGCCCTTGGCCGTCGTTATGGCAACATCGCTGTAATTTTGCGCCGTACATAATGTGCATTCAACGGTAGAGCGGTCTGATTGATACGTTCCCGCGTCTGAGTATGCTTGTGCGTGCGTGTACATCCTTTCAGGGATGAGGATTTGTATTTATAGGTCCTTTAAACTTTAGACTCGGAGCCTCTTACGTCACATCTCATCTCGGTGTCCGTGGCCCAAGGGTGACGCATTCGCCGCTTGTTAAGGTGTTCACGATTTTAATCCGGCGGGTCGCCCTGGTTAATGCTGCGCGGGTGTGTCGACCATGAATACCCGCCCGTCTGCTTCACGGTGAACTTTCAAGGTCCTCTGACGTCATTCGAAATGAGTAGGCCATTGTGAGGCCTGGCCACGCCACCCCCCCCTTCGTGTGCCGTGTCGACCCTGATGGGCTATTCGCGGGATCTTTGTCTTATGCGTTCCTGTGTGTGTGCAATGACGCCCGTGTGTGTGTGTGCATGCTAGCGTGTGCGTAATACCGCTTGTATGTGTCAGTGTGTGTGTGATACCACGTGTGTGCGTGTGTGTGCGCGTGCGATACAACTCTGCCAACAGTGATTATTGTTTTTTTACCCTTTTATCTGGCAACAAAACTGACACCTTTTTTTACAAGGAGTCATATTTGCATAGCCCACAATACCTGCAGTCGTAATGCAAACAAAAAACATAACTCTGATAATGTATGCACTGTCCTTGAAGTTGATTGGTCCACACCCGAGACGGCTTTCCTTAGAGCCTAGTCTCACATGGTCCTTGAAGTTGATTGGTCCACACCCGAGACGGCTTTCCTTAGAGCCTAGTCTCACGTGGTCCTTGAAGTTGATTGGTCCACACCCGAGACGGCTTTCCTTAGAGCCTAGTCTCACGTGGTCCTTGAAGTTGATTGGTCCACACCCGAGACGGCTTTCCTTAGAGCCTAGTCTCACATGGTCCTTGAAGTTGATTGGTCCACACCCGAGACGGCTTTCCTTAGAGCCTAGTCCCACATGGTCCTTGAAGTTGATTGGTCCACACCCGAGACGGCTTTCCTTAGAGCCTAGTCTCACATGGTCCTTGAAGTTGATTGGTCCACACCCGAGACGGCTTTCCTTAGAGCCTAGTCCCACGTGGCGTTGGACCAGATGCGCCACCTGTGCCAACAGTTTTGGCACAGGTGGTGCATCTGCTAGTGATCTCAGGCAATCAACACCGACTGTACCTGGGTCTGTCCCGTGACCTCCTCTCAGCAGTGAGCCTCCCGCATTGCACGTGACGGCCTCAAAGTGCAGCTAGCCTGGCACAGGCGTTGCGAGGACGTCACTCGTTGGCGAACGTTGCCTGTTGTCGTTATTGTTTTGTGTGTGCGTGTGTGATTCTGCGTGCGTGCGTGCATGTGTGATTTTGCGTGCGTGCGTGCGTGTGTGATTCTGCGTGCGTGTGTGTGTGATTCTGCGTGCGTGTGTGTGTGATTCTGCGTGCATGCGTGTGTGATTCTGCGTGCGTGCGTGTGTGATTCTGCGTGCATGCGTGTGTGATTCTGCGTGCGTGTGTGATTCTGCATGCGTGTGTGATTCTGCGTGCATGCGTGTGTGATTCTGCGTGCATGCGTGTGTGATTCTGCATGCGTGTGTGATTCTGCGTGCATGCGTGTGTGATTCTGCGTGCATGCGTGTGTGATTCTGCGTGCATGCGTGTGTGATTCTGCGTGCATGCGTGTGTGATTCTGCGTGCATGCGTGTGTGATTCTGCGTGCATGCGTGTGTGATTCTGCGTGCATGCGTGTGTGATTCTGCGTGCGTGCGTGTGTGATTCTGCGTGCATGCGTGTGTGATTCTGCGTGCATGCGTGTGTGATTCTGCGTGCATGCGTGTGTGATTCTGCGTGCATGCGTGTGTGATTCTGCGTGCATGCGTGTGTGATTCTGCGTGCGTGCGTGTGTGATTCTGCGTGCATGCGTGTGTGATTCTGCGTGCATGCGTGTGTGATTCTGCGTGCATGCGTGTGTGATTCTGCGTGCATGCGTGTGTGATTCTGCGTGCATGCGTGTGTGATTCTGCGTGCGTGCGTGTGTGATTCTGCGTGCATGCGTGTGTGATTCTGCGTGCATGCGTGTGTGATTCTGCGTGCATGCTTGTGTGATTCTGCGTGCATGCGTGTGTGATTCTGCGTGCATGCGTGTGTGATTCTGCGTGCGTGTGTGATTCTGCATGCGTGTGTGATTCTGCGTGCATGCGTGTGTGATTCTGCGTGCGTGCGTGTGTGATTCTGCGTGCATGCGTGTGTGATTCTGCGTGCGTGTGTGATTCTGCGTGCGTGCGTGTGTGATTCTGCGTGCATGCGTGTGTGATTCTGCGTGCATGCGTGTGTGATTCTGCGTGCGTGCGTGTGTGATTCTGCGTGCGTGTGTGATTCTGCGTGCGTGCGTGTGTGATTCTGCGTGCATGCGTGTGTGATTCTGCGTGCGTGTGTGATTCTGCGTGCGTGCGTGTGTGATTCTGCGTGCGTGTGTGATTCTGCGTGCGTGTGTGATTCTGCGTGCATGCGTGTGTGATTCTGCGTGCGTGTGTGATTCTGTGTGCGTGCGTGCGTGTGTGATTCTGCGTGCGTGCGTGTGTGATTGTGCGTGCGTGTGTGATTCTGCGTGCGTATCCTCACCCAGCTCGATGCCGCGGCACGACCGGCTCGTGTCTCTGCACGGCTCCGTAATTGACTACACGTACGGGGGCGGCTCCAACATGGCCGTGCTCCTCATCATGGATCGGCTGCTCCGCGATCTCTACACCGCCATCAAGGTGCGTGCGCATGTGCGCGTGTCAGTGTGACCATACGTGCGTGTGTGCGATCTCGTGCGTCCATGTGTGCGTCGGTGAGTGCGCCCACGCGCGCGTGCGTGCGTACATTCGTGCCTGTGTGCGTCAGACAGATCTTTGTCTCTGTAAACGTGGCCGTGCGATGCGTGTGTGTGTGCGCATTCATGTGTGTGTGCGCGTGCGTGCGCATGTGTGCGTGCGCATGTGTGCGTGCGCGGCCGATGCAGCGCTCGTTTGTGTGCCCCTAGCGAGCGATCGCGCCCATCCCGCATCCGCGCGATTTGCGAGGTCGGGCGGTCTGCGATGGACTTCCATTTCTGTCCGTCGTCCGTTGGGGATTCGTGACACCGTGCGTGGGAAAATTCACAACTGCGGGCAACGCAGCCGGGAGTTCATTTGCGATCATTCTTTCCGTCGTGTCGTTTCCCCGTTGTTGTTTTTTTTTGTTATACCTGCTGCGTTATCGGCGCCAGTTTATGAATCGACGAAGTGTCCATTCGCCACCCTCGCTGAAGGAGATGTCACAGAACTACTTCTGAGATCCATTCCAGCGACCTCTTGCCCGCTCTCGGGGTCAGCACTTTCCCACGCGCCCCCACTACAAAGGTGCCTGTCGCGTTACATTCAAAGCAACGTTTTATTATTAATATTACTCGACGAGATGCAAGTTTAGCCGAATTCAGTAAAACAAAATATTAATACAAACAAAACAACGCGCGCCCGCCCGCCCGCCAAATCCACAAGAGGCATCCTTCACGTGTCCTTTGCATGTGTTTAATAATACGAGGGGGACGGCTTTGAAGGGATTTGTTTGTGGCCGATAAACAAAAAAACGCGTAATAGCCCAGAGAGAGAGCGAGACACTGGGGGGTGGGGGGAGCGTCGGTTCTGACCCTTGCAAATGGAGCCTTATCTTTTCTGCTCTCAGGCCTAAATAAATAAATAAACGCGCCAAGGAGCTGAAAGATTCCGCGTGAGGCCTCTTAATTACGGCCACTCCACGCCGCTTGTGTTTATTTAAAAAAAAGCTGCACTTGGGTTTGTTTTTTTTTTCCTCCACCGCCGCGGTTTTTAACCCATGAGGAGGAAAGAGCGACGGTCCGAGTCCGTTGCGCCGCGTCAGCTCTGCATCCGCGAGTTGTTAGCTACCTCGCCAGGTATACACGAGGTCGTGGGTCCGATCCTGAGTTTGCGCGTGTCTCTCTCCCCGCGGTCGTGTGGATTTTTCTCCGGGTCCCCCGGTCTTTCCCTCCGCATCTTGAAGTGTGCGTGAAGAATATTTGGCTGCTGTAAATTTCCGCACGACAAGCCACTCCGCTAAGCTACCATTCGTGGCCAGGTCGCTTCTGAAAAAGAGCTACATAGCTCAGTGGGCCTCACCTGGTGAAATAAAAACAGTTTTGTTTGAGTTTACCCCGGAGATGGCTCGACTTCGCCCCCACTGCGAGCGAGCGAGCGATTGCCACCTCTACGCGTCTATCCGTCTGTGTCTCTGACTCTCCATTGGACCATTCCATCCATCCTTCCGTTCATCCGTCCGTTCGTCCGTCTGTCCAACTGTCTGTCCAACTGTCTGTCCATCTGCTCAGCCACAATTCGCTCGTCCGTCTGTCCATCTGCCCGACCATCCATACTTCTTCTGACCATCCATCCATCTGTCCGCCCGACTGTCGGACCGTCCGTTCATCTGTCTTTTCGCTCCCGTTCCACCGCCGTTGTCCGGGCTGCAGTCACTGCAGGGTGAATGTCAGGGCTTGAACGGATCTCACGCAGAACGGCGCGACTTCTCCCTTGTTCGCTAAACGTCGACGTGCGGAAGCGGATATCGCAAAACTACTTGCGATATCCCTGCACCTGACCTCGTCCGTGCGGCAGGGCAGCGGTCCCCAACTTTTTTGGCACCAGGAACCGTTTCGTGGAAGACAACTTTTTTCACGGACCGGTCCACGGCCTGGTTCCTAACAGGCGGCGGACCTGTACCAGCCCGCGCGGCCTGGGGGTTGTGGACCCCTGCAATAGGGGACGGAACTTTCCCACCCACACCTGCCACCGTGAATAACATTTACATCACCCGACGGTCAGATCCGCAATTAAGCGCGGCACCGAATTGGACGTGCCCGTTGGTACGGTCACCGGTGAGCCGGCTGAGAGAGAACGTCTGCTTCGCTTCGCTCGAGAACTCGTGTTTCTATCACCCCGGGGCGGGCCGACGCCCGGGTTCTCGCGGCCTCACCGGCTCCGGCTCGGCATCTCCGTCGCGACCCTGGGCCGGGGCCCCCCACGCGGCCGTCCGGGCCGCCTCGCCGCGATCGCAAACAAAAAGTCCCCGAGGGCAGGAAAGGGTTAGTGCACGAGGCCGGCTCGGCCGTTGCAAGCCCCGCATCCTTCCGTCCGTACTCGCGGCGATCGCCGAACAAAAGCGTTTTGTCCCGCGGACTGCTTTCCCGGTGTAGTTAGAGAGAAAAGGCCCAATCCCCCCCCCCCAATCCCCCCCCGCTAAAATGAGAGAGAGTGAGGAGAGAGTGCCGCGCACCCCTTTGAAGGGAGTATTGAAGTTGCTGCTAAGTGCCACCCACCCACCCCGACCCACCCGTTTCTCCGCCAGCGGCATTAACGCTCCCCGCCACGCTTTTGTGGCGGGACAATGAGCGAGCCGCCTCTTAGCCGCGGATACCGACTCGCGAGCGTGACGGTCCCCGGCGCTGCTTCTTCTCCGTCGTCGTCGTCATCGCAGCAGCAAGCAGCAGCAGCAGCCCGCGTCCGTATTAGTATTGTCATTCAGGTTGTGTTATTTATATATACGCGCGCGCGCACGCGTGTTTCGAAACACAAGCACGCACTCGAAGCTGTGAGCATTTGTCTTCGTTGATTGGCCAGCGGGCGCCAAGAGCTGCTCAAAGTGTGGATACAATCAGCAGCGCGCAGTTGAATCGGTGCGTGGGGTTTTGTTTGATCAGAACACTCGGGCCCGACGACATATTCAAATGAAAGTCTTTTTTAAAACCCGCGTGGCATTCTCGTGCTCGAGAGTGAGCATTTGCAAACGGAGCAGAGAAGTGCGTGTGTTATTGTGTGCGAGCGTGTGTGGAGGAGCGGTGGCACAGTGGTTGTGTGTATTGTGTGCGAGCGTGTGTGGGGAGTGGTGGCACAGTGGTTGTGTGTTATTGTGTGCGAGCGTGTGTGGAGGAGCGGTGGCACAGTGGTTGTGTGTATTGTGTGCGAGCATGCGTGGGGGAGTGGTGGCACAGTGGTTGTGTGTTATTGTGTGCGAGTGTGTGTGGGGGAGTGGTGGCACAGTGGTTGTGTGTATTGTGTGCGAGCGTGTGTGGAGGAGCGGTGGCACAGTGGTTGTGTGTCATTGTGTGCGAGCGTGTGTGGGGGAGTGGTGGCACAGTGGTTGTGTGTTATTGTGTGCGAGCGTGTGTGGGGGAGCGGTGGCACAGTGGTTGTGTGTTATTGTGTGCGAGCGTGTGTGGGGGAGTGGTGGCACAGTGGTCGTGTGTCATTGTGTGCGAGCGTGTGTGGGGGAGTGGTGGCACAGTGGTTGTGTGTTATTGTGTGCGAGCGTGTGTGGGGGAGCGGTGGCACAGTGGTTGTGTGTTATTGTGTGCGAGCGTGTGTGGGGGAGCGGTGGCACAGTGGTTGTGTGTTATTGTGTGCGAGCGTGCGTGGGGGAGCGGTGGCACAGTGGTTGTGTGTTATTGTGTGCGAGCGTGTGTGGGCTAGCGGTGGCACAGTGGTTGTGTGTTATTGTGTGCGAGCGTGTGTGGGGGAGCGGTGGCACAGTGGTTGTGTGTTATTGTGTGCGAGCGTGCGTGGGGGAGTGGTGGCACAGTGGTTGTGTGTTATTGTGTGCGAGCGTGTGTGGGGGAGTGGTGGCACAGTGGTCGTGTGTCATTGTGTGCGAGCGTGCGTGGGGGAGTGGTGGCACAGTGGTCGTGTGTCATTGTGTGCGAGCGTGCGTGGGGGAGTGGTGGCACAGTGGTCGTGTGTCATTGTGTGCGAGCGTGTGTGGGGGAGTGGTGGCACAGTGGTCGTGTGTTATTGTGTGCGAGCGTGTGTGGGGGAGTGGTGGCACAGTGGTCGTGTGTCATTGTGTGCGAGCGTGTGTGGGGGAGTGGTGGCACAGTGGTCGTGTGTCATTGTGTGCGAGCGTGTGTGGGGGAGTGGTGGCACAGTGGTCGTGTGTCATTGTGTGCGAGCGTGCGTGGGGGAGTGGTGGCACAGTGGTCGTGTGTTATTGTGTGCGAGCGTGTGTGGGGGAGCGGTGGCACAGTGGTCGTGTGTTATCGTGTGCGAGAGTGTGTGGGGGAGTGGTGGCACAGTGGTCGTGTGTTATTGTGTGCGAGCGTGTGTGGGGGAGTGGTGGCACAGTGGTTGTGTGTATTGTGTGCGAGCGTGTGTGGGGGAGTGGTGGCACAGTGGTCGTGTGTTATTGTGTGCGAGCGTGTGTGGGAGAGCGGTGGCACAGTGGTTGTGTGTCATTGTGTGCGAGCGTGTGTGGGAGAGTGGTGGCACAGTGGTCGTGTGTTATCGTGTGCGAGCGTGTGTGGGGAGTGGTGGCACAGTGGTCGTGTGTATTGTGTGCGAGCGTGTGTGGGGGAGCGGTGGCACAGTGGTTGTGTGTATTGTGTGCGAGCGTGTGTGGGGAGTGGTGGCACAGTGGTTGTGTGTATTGTGTGCGAGCGTGTGTGGGGAGTGGTGGCACAGTGGTCGTGTGTATTGTGTGCGAGCGTGTGTGGGGGAGCGGTGGCACAGTGGTTGTGTGTATTGTGTGCGAGCGTGTGTGGGAGAGTGGTGGCACAGTGGTCGTGTGTATTGTGTGCGAGCGTGTGTGGGGGAGTGGTGGCACAGTGGTTGTGTGTATTGTGTGCGAGCGTGTGTGGGGAGTGGTGGCACAGTGGTCGTGTGTATTGTGTGCGAGCGTGTGTGGGGGAGTGGTGGCACAGTGGTTGTGTGTATTGTGTGCGAGCGTGTGTGGGGAGTGGTGGCACAGTGGTTGTGTGTATTGTGTGCGAGCGTGTGTGGGGAGTGGTGGCACAGTGGTCGTGTGTATTGTGTGCGAGCGTGTGTGGGGGAGTGGTGGCACAGTGGTCGTGTGTATTGTGTGCGAGCGTGTGTGGGGGAGTGGTGGCACAGTGGTCGTGTGTATTGTGTGCGAGCGTGTGTGGGAGAGTGGTGGCACAGTGGTCGTGTGTTATTGTGTGCGAGCGTGTGTGGGAGAGTGGTGGCACAGTGGTTGTGTGTATTGTGTGCGAGCGTGTGTGGGAGAGTGGTGGCACAGTGGTTGTGTGTCATTGTGTGCGAGCGTGTGTGGGAGAGTGGTGGCACAGTGGTCGTGTGTATTGTGTGCGAGCGTGTGTGGGAGAGTGGTGGCACAGTGGTTGTGTGTATTGTGTGCGAGCGTGTGTGGGAGAGTGGTGGCACAGTGGTTGTGTGTCATTGTGTGCGAGCGTGTGTGGGAGAGTGGTGGCACAGTGGTCGTGTGTCATTGTGTGCGAGCGTGTGTGGGAGAGTGGTGGCACAGTGGTCGTGTGTCATTGTGTGCGAGCGTGAGTGGGGGAGTGGTGGCACAGTGGTTGTGTGTCATTGTGTGCGAGCGTGTGTGGGGGAGTGGTGGCACAGTGGTTGTGTGTATTGTGTGCGAGCGTGTGTGGGGGAGCGGTGGCACAGTGGTCGTGTGTTATCGTGTGCGAGCGTGTGTGGGGGAGTGGTGGCACAGTGGTTGTGTATTATTTTGTGCGAGCGTGTGTGGGGGAGTGGTGGCACAGTGGTTGTGTATTATTTTGTGCGAGCGTGTGTGGGGGAGTGGTGGCACAGTGGTTGTGTGTATTGTGTGCGAGCGTGTGTTGGGGAGCGGTGGCACAGTGGTCGTGTGTCATTGTGTGCGAGCGTGTGTGGGGAGTGGTGGCACAGTGGTCGTGTGTATTGTGTGCGAGCGTGTGTGGGGGAGCGGTGGCACAGTGGTTGTGTGTATTGTGTGCGAGCGTGTGTGGGGAGTGGTGGCACAGTGGTCGTGTGTATTGTGTGCGAGCGTGTGTGGGGGAGCGGTGGCACAGTGGTTGTGTGTATTGTGTGCGAGCGTGTGTGGGGAGTGGTTGCACAGTGGTCGTGTGTATTGTGTGCGAGCGTGTGTGGGGAGTGGTGGCACAGTGGTCGTGTGTATTGTGTGCGAGCGTGTGTTGGGGAGCGGTGGCACAGTGGTCGTGTGTATCGTGTGCGAGCGTGAGTGGGGGAGCGGTGGCACAGTGGTTGTGTGCGAGCGTGCGTGGGGGAGCGGTGGCACAGTGGTCGGCGCACTGCGATACGAACGCGGCCGACCGGCGTTCGATTCACGCTCGCGACTAACGAGAGCGAATACCTCGACTTATCCTGGGCCCCCTCTAGGACGACGCAGCCTTAACCGAGTACCTGGTGTGGTGTGTAATCGTCAGCACTGGGGATACAAATGTGGCCAGGCGTGGCCCCAGCCACCTACCCATAGCCACCTACTCCCTCGTGTGCCGTTCCGGCCTTCATCGGTGCCCGTGAACAGCACTTGCCTCAACAGTCTGTTCGAGGCTACATATATGCATGGTCTGGTCGAGATCTGCATAGTGTATATATGGTGTGTGTATGTGGCATAGAGGAGGCGGGAGTGTCGCGGTTGGCGCCTCGCGCTCCGAACCCAGCGAGTTCGATTCACGCTCACGGGCAACACCAGTGACGATTTGACGGTCCTGGGCCTCCCCTAGGTCCACTCAGCCTCAAATGAATACCTGTGAAACGAAGGCGGCCGGGCGTGGTGCTGACCACCCACCCCCTTGGCGTGCCGTGCCCGTCATTCATAGGTGCTGCTTGCTACCAGCACCCTGAAAGTCTGTTGAGGCTATATGGAGGATTTCGATTTAAAGCTTTCGTGACTGCAGGGATTCATCTTCTTGGTTCTTTCGGTAAAGTCACGTAGAAGGGAAATAATAAAATAATAAAAATAAAACATAATAAAATAATTATGCTTTATTTTTTAAAGTCACGTAGAATGGAAATAATAAAATAATAAAAATAAAACATAATAAAATAATTATGCTTTATTTTTATTATTTCCATTCTACGTGACTTTACCGAAAGAACCAAGAAGATATTTGGAGGATCTTTGTCTTTTTGTCTGGGTGCGTGGACGGATGTGCCCCAAGCATCGCTAACCGTGAAATGAATAAAAAAACTTTTTAAAAGTTGTCACCATTTCATGTATTTTTAAAATGTGTTTCCCCTTCAAGTGCTCGCTTGTACGTGTACGTGAGATGCTCCTTGACTGCTCGTGCCTGCGCCGGTCTGTAAAGGCTTTGCGGGGGGGGGGGGTGGGATCTTTTTTGTCTCTTAGGGGGGGCTGGTTTTAGCGGCTCGGCTCCGGGTGGCGCTGGACGTGGTGGAGGGGATCCGATTCCTGCACAGCCAAGGCCTTGTCCACCGAGACATCAAACTGAAGAACGTGCTCGTACGTCCGCCCACGTGACCGCACGCACCCCCCCCCCCCTTTCCAAGAGAGCGTCACCCTGGTGCACCTAGCCTGGCACAGAGTGCACCTTGCCTGGCAAGATCGCTGCGGTGACGTCACCGCCGCCCGGTGGCGGATAGCGGTTGTTTGTGCTGTGTGTGTTGGGGTAGCTGGGGTGGTGTAGCGGTTAGCGCTACGCTGCGCTACGAACCCGGCGGCCCGAGTTCGATTCCCGCTCACGGCCGACACCGGTGACGATTATCTGAACCGGTCCTGCGCCTCCCCTAAGTCGACTCAGCCTCAAATGAGTACCTGGTGCGATGCGTAGTAAACATCGCCTCTAGGGAGACAAAGGCGGTCGGGCGTGGTGCTGACCACCCACCCCCTCGTGTGCCGTTCGTTCCGGCCTTCGCAGGTGCTCGCTGACAGCACTTGCCCCAACAGTCTGTTTAAGCTGTACGGGGGATCTTTGTCTTTGGTTTGGGGTAACTGCTCGCTAACTGCACTTGCCCCAATGGTCAGTTCAAGGCTGTATGCGGTAATCTTTGTCTTTGCGCGTGTGTGCGTGTGTGCGTATGTGCGTGCGTGCCCCATGTGCGTGTGTGTCTGTGCGTGTGTGCGTGCCCCGTGTGCGTGCGTGCCCCATGTGCGTGTGCGTCTGTGCGTGTGTGCGTGTACCATGTGTGCGTGTGTGCGTGCCCCTTGTGCTTGTGCGTGTGTGCGTGTGTGCGTGCACCATGTGTGCGTGTGTGCATGCCCCTTGTGCTTGTGCGTCTGTGCGTGTGTGCGTCTTTGCGTCTGTGCGTGTGTGCGTGCACCATGTGTGCCTGTGTGCGTGCACCATGTGTGCGTCGCTCTGTGTAGCTGGACAAGTCAAACCGCGCGAAGATCACCGACCTGGGATTCTGCAAACCCGAGGCGATGATGTCGGGCAGCATCGTGGGGACGCCCATCCACATGGCTCCCGAGCTCTTCTCTGGTGAGTTCGAGGGCAAACTAACAAGTAAGAAAAACCTTGCACTCGCATGGCTACGTACAACGCTTCCCACCACCGCTCGGTCACCCTCCCTCGTGTTTAATTTGCGATAATCAGAATGGTTATTCGTGCTGCGGGAGGAATCCGATGAGCAATCAAAGCTCTTTTTCACAGGTGTACAGCAGGGGCACGTGGTCAGAACGTGACAGCAACAAGCCAGGCAACGAGACGATAGCCACGGTAGCTATCGAGGGAGGGGCTGGGTAGGGAGGGTGGGGAGGGGAGGGTGGGGAGGAGCTGGGTGGGGAGGGTGGGGAGGGGCTGGGTGGAGCTGGGTGGGGAGGGGCTGGTCACCCCGTGGTGCCCTTATGAAACTCAACGTTTAACCTACTCACGCCGGCTTGTGCCCGCCCTCACAGTCGGGCATATTTGCGGAATACACCACGCCGCCGTTGACCCTGGCCATTGACCGAGCAACTCAACGTTCCTACCAGCTCCCTCCGCAGGAATTGTGTTTTTAGATCATCTTTACGAGAGTTGCCACCCCCCCCCCCAAATTATGGATGAGAGCAACGGGCCAATGCCTAAACACTTTAAACTGTAGATCAGCACTGCCTTTCAACGGAAATTACGATTTGGAATTCTAGAGCCTCCAAATGCGGCCGCCGTCTCAAGATGCCGTGCGGCAAATATTGGGGTCATCTGCGGCACGCGGGGAAGAGGAGGAGGAGGCGTGCGGTGGTTGTTTTGAATGGCCGTATTTGTTTCCGCGCGTAATACATATGAAGCAGTCGACTGTTTTCCAAGAATGACGCGCGGAGGATCTTGGTGACAAAGGAGCCACCCTGGGCTTCGCAATTTTAAATCCAGATTGGCAAACTAATTTCTGTTTGTGTTTTAGTTTTTTTGTCGTTTCCCCCCCCCCCCGCACGTCCGATTAGCACGGTCGGCTACGTACTGTGAAGTACAACATGTGTAGATACGTACAAAAAACAGAAAGTTACAGCATGTAAGTCGTACTACTGCGGACGCTGAGTAACGAGCAAGTGAACAAAACACTCAAGCCTTGCTCTTTTCAAGTAACATTGGCAGGTGATGCACTTCAACACATCCACGTCTCACCGAGTCCGCGAACTACTTATGCAGGGATAGAGTACATATCAAATTAAAAAAAACTATCAACTGTTTTTTTATTTTACCAGGTAAGGCCTCACTGAGCTATGCAGCTCTTTTTCATCATCGTCACGGGGACATTTAAAGCCGCCTAATGCTCCAAACGAGTGATGTTGATTCTAAGTGTGGAGGGAATAACCGGGGGACTCCACATGACCACGGGGAGAGAGGAACGCAAACTCCAAATAAACGGGTATCTCCAGGGGCCGGGATCGAGCCCACGAACTCCTGCATACGAGGCGAGGCAATTAACATCTCGCCGCCGATGCGGGAAGAGTAGCAGCAGTAGCGGAGGATGGGTAAGGGATGTAAGGGATGAGTGTTCATGGAGGGGACGGGCAGCAGGTGAGTGAAGTTGAACGTCTTTCGCACCGTACGGAGCCAAGCACGCTAATCGAAGGTGCTTGGTTTGCGACGCTTACGCGCCGATGCCTGCCGCTCGCGCACAGCAGGAGCAGCCCCCCCTCCCCCCCGCCCCCCCCCCGCACCCCCCCCCCCGCACCCCCCCCCCGCACCCCCCCCCCCCGCCCCCCCCCCCGCACCCCCCCCCCCCGCACCCCCCCCGCACCCCCCCCCCCCCCCCCGCACGTGATTCACGCGCGAGTCCCAGAGTAAACATTTCTGAGGAGAAGGAAAAACATAAAATTCCGAGCATTTCGTGCGGGTGATCCAGCATCGCACAGCGAGCGAGCGTGAGCCTTCCCGTAGCGTTCTTTAAATGATGATGATGATAATAATCGCGCGTTTGCGATCGCTCCTCGTTTTCGCCGTTGCTACAAACGCGTTTATCCATCCGCAGCCACCATTACGTCTCGTCATTTTCCACGGGGCGCGCGTGTGGGGTGACCTTACCGATACCCCCGCGACCCCCCGTGTGCGTTCGCTCGCGGGAAACCGTGGAGAGGCGAGATGGATTTATCCTGCGTAGTCGCTGATTCATACGTTCAGTAGCGGGGGGGGGGGGGGGTGGGGTGGCCGTGATTGCTCTCTCTCCTCGAGTGCCCATCTCTCCCCCGTATCTCCCCGCTGAGTGAACGAGCGGCCTTTGTCCGTCGGTGACGAACGGCGGAAACGCAACGGACCGCAAACAAGCTCGCAGAATGCCCGCGCCGCCCTCTCTCTCTCGACAGCGCCCTCGTTAGTGAGGAGGCCCCGCTGCTTAGGCAGCTTTAAAGTGATGGCTTTGAATGGGTATCGATGACCGAAAACAAACTTTGTACGTACGTCACTTGGGGCAAGTGCTGCGAGCGAGCACCTATGGAGGCTGCCACGGCACACGTGGGGCGATGTTTACGCGATGCGCCAGGTGCTCTTTTGAGGCTCAGTCGACCTCGAGGATGCCCAGGGCCGGTTCATTTAATCGCCGCCGTTATTGGTCGTGAGCAGGGCAGTGCGATAATCAGTGTGCCGCCGCTCTCCACCACACACACCAATAACAAACACGCACACACACCACACACACCCAACAGGCACACCAATAACAAACACACACCACACACACCACATACACAAATAACAAACACACACCACATACACAAATAACAAACACACCACACACCACATACACCAATAACAAACACGCACACACACCACACACACCCAACAGGCACACCAATAACAAACACACACACACACCCAACAGGCACACCCTGTGCTTTCAGAAGCATTTGCTCCCCCCCCCCCCTCCCGCCCCCCCCACCACCCATCTCCCTCACCCCCCACCCCTCATCTCATCCTCCCCCCCTCTTCCTCCTCCCCCCTCCTGCTCATCCTCTCTGCGCCACCTTTTGATGGTACCCCCCTCCCCCCCCATCCTTCGTCTCTGTCTCCTCCCCGCCCCCGAAACCGCGGCCTTGGCGCGGCGCGGTGCAGGCAAGTACGACAACTCTGTGGACGTGTACGCATTCGGCATCCTCTTCTGGTACGTGTGCGCCGGCGCCGTGCGGCTGCCCGAGGCCTTCGAGCGCTGCGCCACCAAGGATCAGCTTTGGACCAACGTGCGCAGGGGTGAGGCAGCGCACGCACGGCACCCACGCGACCCGCACTACCCACGCGACCCACGCGACCCACGCGACTCACGCGACTCACGCGACCCACGCGACCCACGCGACCCACGCGACCCACGCGACCCACGCGACCCACGCGACCCACGCGACCGCTGCAGGTGCGCTTCTGCGGCGGCCGTCCGGAGCGCTCTTCCTTACGATGTCAGGAAGCCACCGCACCTCCGATCAGCACGGTCGGCTACGTACGGCGCGACAAAAAGTTCGACGTACGTACATACGTTGCGTCATCAACAACGAGCCGCTGCTCGCCACTGAGCGTGACTGTCGCGCGCGACTGTGCCTAGGCGCCCGTCGTGCGTACGCGGCGACGTCACCGCGGCCTAGCTCGCGCCATGCTAGGTTCGCTTTGAGGCCGTTAGGTGACGTGCGGAAGGCTCTCTCTGCTGGCGGCATTTCACGGAACGGATGCGGGTGGTGTCGGTTAATGTGCGCGTCACGAGTGCGTTATGCGGCGCGGTGCCCTACGAACCTGGACACCCGGGTTCGATTCCCGCCCACGGTCACCACCGGTGACAATTATCTGAACCGGTCCTGGGCCTCCCCTACTTTGACTCGGCCTCAAGCGAGTGCCCGGTGCGGTGTGTAAACACATCGCCACTCGGGAGACGGACGAGGCCGGGCGTGGTGCTGCCACCCACCCCCTCGTGCGCTACAGTGCCCGGCCTTCGTAGCTGCTACTCGCAAACAGCACTTTGCTCCGACAGTCCGTTAAGGCTACACGGTGTGGTGGGGGGGTGGGGGGGTGGGGGGGGTGGGATCATCGTTGTCTCTGGTGCGGCGTGCAGGCACGCGGCCCGAGCGGCTGCCGCTGTTCGACGAGGAGTGCTGGCAGCTGATGGAGGCGTGCTGGGACGGTGACCCCGCCCGCCGACCCCTCCTTGGCATCGTGCAGCCGCGCCTCCTCAGCATCATGCATCGCCTGTGCGGGTCGTAGCGCCGCCGCACCTGGTCGCCACCCCCGCCCCCTAAACCCCCCCCTCCCTCCCCCCCCCCTCCTTCTCCCCGCCCCCCGCCGCACCGCCCTTCCCGCCGGCGGCCTCCGCTGCTCTCCCACTCTCGCTCTGCGTCGCCGCATGTGACCGTCCGTCCGCGGGGCATGTGCCCCGCCGGGTTTTTAAAGCGTCGAGGACCGGCGGCCGTTGTCAACGAGATGAGGGAGCCGGAGCCCGGAAATCGTGCGAGGGGCTGGTGCCCCAACAGGCCGTGGTCGGTGGAGAGAGGAGGGGCGGGTGGCCGTTGAGGAAGTAGGAACCGGTTAGCACCGTCGTTAACCCGGATCGGGATCGAGCCGCTGAGCCGGGCTTGCGCCGCACCCACTTGCCGCTGGATCGGACCCTGAGGCCACATCGGGGCGTCCGTCCGATTGAAGTCATCTGTCAGTATGGGACGATGCGGCCAGGTCAAGTTTGTTCTGTTCGGATGGGACAATCCGCCGAGATCAGCTTCCCTTATCCGGAGGAGACCTCACCATCCAGATTGGCCGAACTGGATCAGCCGCAAGCGGAGATATCCAACTCTCTGGACAATAATACAACTTGGATCGGCTGTTCTCTCCAGCTGCACCATCCAGATGTCACCATTCTTTGTGGATTACATCTTCCATCCACGTTGGACTCATCTGAATCTCGCCGTTTATCTGCAATCATGTGGATCTTGCCAATAATCATCACCTTCCATCCAGATGGGGGCCTTTCACACGGTCCAACTCAGCCCGTCCAGGCGGATCAGAACCCTCGAGCCGGATTGAGCGCCCGCCAGTAGCTGGCTCCGCGCTCGGCAGCTGACGATCGCCTGCCGTGAGATCGGGGGGACGCGGCACGCGCGTCGGGACGGAGCGGAGCAGGCAGCTGGCGCGAGAGGGACAAGGAGGGCGGGCCGACTGCACTGGCGCGCACGCTCCCTACTACGCTCGAACGCGGCGCCGTCGGATTTTTCCCGATCGTCGGGCCGAGTCGCCCGCCCTCGGCGAAGAAGAGAGAGCAAAAGTAAAAGAATGGGGCCAGGCCGTGGGATGAACGACGCCAAGGCCCACCGACCCGGAACGTGGAAAAACTCGCCAGGCTTGCGCCCGCGACGCCGGCCTCTCTGGAGACGACACAAACCAGGGAGCAGGGCAAGTCTGACTGTGAGGGGGGGAGGAGGAGAAACAAGGCATGGATAGCGTCGCTACGGACCCAGGCTGCGATCGTTAGTTTGAGCCTCCAGAGCTCGGGGTCACGTTGGCGCATTCTGTGTGTGTGCGTGCGTGGTGCTTTTTAATTGGCCCACGGCAGAACGTACCCGCGGAGGTAAATAAAACATTTGCACGCGGAACTTTTGACGCGCGGCTCGGCTCGAGCTCGGACCATCGAGCGAGGAGGATTGCTGACTCCGGTTGCCTCCAGCGCCGGCGGGGGGAGGCACCAGCAGCACCCACCACTGGGGGGGGGGGGGGCGAGGGGGAAGGGGGGGGGGGTCGGTGGGGTTGGACTAACCACGTGAAGTTCTACGTTTTCTTGCGGCTGGGGGAGCAGCTTTGAACTGCGCGAGTCGCACACGTGTGTGTGTGTGTGTATTTTGTCACGACGCGTTCAGAGCGGACGCGCGGCGACTTCTTCCGGGAGAGAGTTTCTGTCGCTCGTTTGCCGGAGAGACGCGAGGTTATGGTTTACGTCGGATATCACCCCCCACCCCCCCCACCCCACCCACCTACCTACCTACCGGTGAACTCCAAACTCACGTAGACTGTGGATCGCACCTGGCCTTCCGAAAGCGAAACGGGAAAGTCGCCAAAAAATAAGCTTCATATTTTATTTATTTATTTTTGCTTTGCTCGCCAGCTCGCCAAGATTGCGGTTCCACCTCCTCCACACGGCGACGCGGCTTCTTGGCCCTCGGTGGAGGGAGGAGGTGGTGGCGATCGCCGGCCAGACCGTACGACCACAAATCTGAAAAATCAAAAATCATAATTCACCCTGCCACTCGCTTCAGGTTATTCGCGCTGTAAAGTTTTACCCCTTCTCGCAATAAAACACATGCTAAGATGTTCAAACACCAAGTTAGACACCTTTTGCAGGGAATCAAGTCCACATTAATAATACGCGGTACTTGTGGTGAACATGCAACGTGCTAACACACATGCTATGATGATGTATGCATTGCCTGTGAAACTGATTGGCCTAAACGCCAGAAACGGCCTGCTTTATGGCCTAGTCCCACCAGTGTCAGACCAGACAACGGCAAAAGGGTTAACACCTATTCTCATTTTTCATTCTTTCAAACTGGCCAAAAAAAGGTCCAATATGTTTTTCAAGTGTTTGCGCTGCCGAGCGCCACGAATCCCGGAACGGATTCTGACCCGTGTTGTCTCCCCTTCTCCCGCTGGAATGGATGATGATGGCCTGGCCCCCTCGCCTTCACCGCCGGGCTTAACGCCACGAACCCCGAACGGAACGGAACGCTTCGGGGTGCCCCCCCCAGCTGCCTGCGTTGCCCTCCGGCTCCGTCGCCCAGCCGGGTTCCAGGCGACGGGTTCCCCCCCGTTGGGTTGTTCTCGTTTTATCGTTCCTCTTGCTGGACCGGCCCGTGTGTAGATGTCAAAATATCATGACGCTAAAACGTTCAAGCAATTCCTAATAACTGCAATAATAGGTAGTATTTTCTTTTTTACTTTACTATTGAGAAAAGCAGCTGTGTTTACAACAAATATATATATAAAGACTACCTTCTAAGCGTCTTACAATGACCTCGCTTCGGTATTATTTTCTCCGCCCTAGAACATTGCCCGTGTCTTTTGCAAAGGTGCGCATTCATTTCGAACGTGCCCTCGCCGAGCCCGCGACATTGCCGTCTGTTGGCGGCGCTGCGGGGGCGATACCCGGCGCTCTCTCGCCCGTCGTTTTGCATCGAAGGAGAGCCGGCAATTGTAAAGAGACACGCACAACAAACACTCGCTTGAGCGAGGGAGCGTTTGCGCCGCTGGTTACACGTGCATGCGTGTGTTTGTTTGTTTGTTACGATTGCCGCGTTCTTATTGCGAGCGCGTCTCTCCGGGTGAGCGGCGGTGCTGCGGCTCGCTGGGAATTGATGCTTTGTGTGTGCGCTCACGCGTCCCAGGCTGCGGTGATGTGACCCAACCGTGTACCCACGCGTCCCAGGCTGCGGTGATGTGACCCAACCGTGTGCCAGCAGGTCCGTGTTGACGTGGTATTGGTAAGACGCGAATAGTCGGTTCGCGGCCTCGAGTTTGGGCCAGAGATTTTCTTGGTCAACGGGAGGTGGTGATTCTCGAGGTCGCGATTAGTGAGCTCGAGATTCTTGAGGTCGCGAAGAAACGAGAGAGAGAAAAAAAAAACCGCGTGGTGGTTTTTTTTAGCGATGAGCACAGCCGTCGGTCACACTGAGCGAGGCGTAATGGGGACCACAGCTGGCACGTACTTTAATCTCGTGCTAATCACGCTGCCTAGTAAGTATCGTCGTTTTTGCCCGCCTGCCTCTGGCTGGGTCGAGGAGACCCCGGATAAGCGAAGGCCAGCGCAGCGGTGTCTTTTCTTTCTGCGTTTGGGCCACGGATGTCGGATGTTGAGGAAAGCTGCCGATGCGAGTGTGGATCCTTTCCACGAGCTTCAAGGCTTTCGGCATCAAGCTGAGCTCTCTAAAATTAAGGGGAACGGGGCTGTCCCAATTGGGAGACATGAATAAGTCAATTATAGATTTGAAGCTTTCGTGACTGCAAGGAAAAAACCTAAGAGTACGAATAAGTAAATTGACGATGCTCCGGGAAGAATTAGAGTCTCCCCAAGAGACGTTATGGGACAAACACCGCAATTGATGCGTCTAGCGATCTCAGTCGCAACCAGTTTAATTCACATTCTTATACACTTAACCGCCCCCATCCCACCACGCCGTGTCGAGCGATGGGAGTTCTTAAATTTGCGTGACGTCACGCCGACGGAAGGACACGCGTCGGAGAGCTGCTTGACGCCGGTTCAGGGGACATCCGCGCTGACAAGTCGCTGTGGGCTCGCTCGCGACGAGAAGGGGGGGGGGTGAGACGACCCCGGCAGGGAGCGGCGGCTCAGTTGAGCGGCGCAACGCGGACCGAGAGCGTGATGGAGCGCTGGGCAATGCGACTTTGTGCGCGCGCACTAGATATGGGTTCGTTGCACCACGAGGAACCACCCCCCCCCCCCCCGAGTGACCGGCAGTCGCTTCGGAAGCCCTTCGACAGTTCATGGCTGGTGTTGATGATGATGGGTGCCGCCGTGGTGGTGGTGAGGTGTTAACTACCTCGCCTGGTATACAGGAGGTCTCGTGGTTTCGACCATCTTACGCCCGTTGGTGCTGGGTTAGTGTTGGGGGTGGTGGTGGTGGTGTTGGGGGTGGTGCTGGTTAGTGTTGAGGGTGGTGTTGGTTGGTGGTGGTGGTTGGTGTTGGTGCTGGTTAGTGCTGGGGGTCGTGGTGGTATTGGGGGTGGTGTTGGTGGTGGTGGTGGTTTTGGTGGGTGGCGACTTCGTGGTCAGACCGAAACGGATTCTTGACCGGCCTTCGCCCGAGACCGCCCGCGGCTCGGGAGTGAAGAGCCACAAGTCTGTAGCCGTGCAATACAACGATTTCGTTCTGACGAGCACTTGATTAAAAATGCCTCCGCCTACACGGTGCCCTCTTGCTGCGATCAAATAACCCCGAACAAAACGCCGTGGTGGCGGTGGTGGCGGTGTAGGGTTGTCTGCTCGTTTGGTTTCTTTTAAACGCCGCTCCTGTTTACCCCGTCGAGGCGACAGCGGTGGATCTGTGCAATTGTGTCGCTCGCGGTTTATCGCTCGTCTGTGTACATGGTGTGTTTTATTTCGGAAAGCAGAAAACGGTCGCCTTGTGTGCGTGCGTGCGTCTTACAATCCGCTGGGTGTTTCTGCGTGTGTGTGTGTGTATGTGCGTGTGTGTATGTGCTTGTGTGTGTGTGCGCGTGCGTATGTGCGTGCGTGTGTGTGTGCGTGCGTGTGTGCGTGCGTGTGTATGTGCGTGTGTGTGTGCATGTGCATGCGTGGGGGAGCGGTAGTGCAGTGTGGTTTAGCGCGCGAGCCGAGTTCGATTCCCGCTCACGGCCAAGGCCGGTGACGATTGTCTGAACCGGTCCTGGGCCTCCCCGAGGTCGACTCGGCCTCAAACGAGCACCCCGGCGCGATGTGTCGTCGTCAACATCGCCACTTGGGGAGACAAAGGCGGCCGGGCGTGGTGCTGGCCACCCCACCCCCTCGTGTGCCACAGAGCCGGCCTCCATCAGTGCTGCTCGCTTACAGCACTTGCCCCAAAAGAAAGTCTGTCCAGGCAGTACGGGGAGGGCTGGTTGGTGGGTGGGAGTTCCTTGTGTGTGTGTGACCAGCTCTGTATTATAACGCTATTGTACCGGGGCAACACGTTTGGAGGGGTGGTGCGTCTTCTCTCCGGAGCCGTCGCCCTTACATCGCCCTTACGTCGCCCTTACGCGCCGTGGGAGTCGGGGAACGGAGAACGTCGCCGCTGATCTCTAGAGGCGTCATCTGTTGGTCCACGAGGATCCACGTGGTGCTGATGGTGGTGGTGATGGTGGTGATGATGATGATGGTGCTGATGATGGTACTGATGATGGTACTGATGATGGTGGTGATGATGGTGGTGGTGATGGTGGTAGTGATGGTTGTGGTGATGGTGGTGGTGGTGATGATGATGATGGTGGTGGTGATGGTGATGGTGGTGATGATGATGGTGATGATGATGATGGTGGTGATGATGATGGTGGTGATGATGGTGATGATGGTGGTGATGGTGGTGATGATGGTGGTGGTGATTGTGGTGATGGTGGTGATGATGATGGTGATGATGATGGTGATGATGGTGATGATGGTGGTGATGATGATGGTGGTGATAACAATGCGTAAACGTGCGGCGTTATACTCGGGTCCCCCCCGTTGGTTATGAAGCATTAAAGAATAGCTCGTTAACAGATTCATATCTTCGTCCGTAGCGTGGCACCTTGTCCCCCCTCCTATCCCTCTGGCACGTGGGGGTTGTTAGCGGTGGGGGGGGGGGGGACGGCCGGTGCAGTTGCACCGCCTGCGTACTCGACGGCTGAGAGGTCACCGCTTGAGAGGGCGGGGCTTGGTGACCCCAGGCAGCTGTGGGCCAAGTGGCAGAGTCGCTGGGGTCGTGAACATCAGCTGCGAGCGGGCGGGCGGGCGGGCAGGAGGGTCACCAGAGCGAGACGAACGCAACGCACGCGGCCCGGTGTTCGATTGAGTCCGTTTCGTCTTGTGTGGGGAGCGGTGGTGGAGCGGTTAGCGCTACGGAACCCAGCAAAGCCGCTCGCGGCTAACACCGGCGACGGGTATTTAAACCGGTCCTGGGCCTCCCCTAGGTCGACTCGGCCTCAAGTGAGTACTCTGTGCGGTGTGTAAATATCGCCGCCGGGGAGACAGGCGGCCGGGCGTGGTGCTGGCCACCCCACCCCTTCGTGTGCCGTGCCGGCCTTCACATGTGCTCGCTAACAGCGCTTGCCCCAGCAGGCTGTTACAGGCTACACGTGGGGGATCTTTGTCTTAATTTGTGTCAATTAAAAGTCGTGTAAGAGAAGCGAGGAAGAGGATAGGGGTGTGTGGGGGGGGTAGCGGTCTCCGGCCCTGACGGCACGCAGAGACGCGCGAGACGTCAAACAAATCAAATGAAACTCCCCTTCCCGCCTCGTCATGTTTACATTGCGGCGATTGTCTCTCTCGCGACTCGTCTAGAGGTGTGTTGTGTGCGCGCGCGCCTGAAAGTCTGCTTGATGTGTGTGTGTCAATGTGTGTGTGTGCGCGTATCTGTGTGTGAAGGGGGAGCGGTGGGTGTAGCGGTTAGCGCGCTGCGCTACGAACCCCTTCGAGCTGAGTTCGATTCCCGCTCGCGATTATCTGAACCGGTCCTGGGCCTCCCCTAGGTCGATTCCGACTCAAATGAGCACCTGGTGCTAACATCACTTGCCCATTAAAGTCTGTTCAAGGTGTACGGTGTGTGGAGAGGGGGGATCTTGTCTGCGAGCCCAGTGTATGCGTCAGTGTTGTACCATCATAACAAACGAGAAAACATTTTAAAAAGTGGTCACCTTTTAATTTGTTTTTAAATGTGTTCCCTCCTTTAAGCGCTAGGTTGTACGCAGGCGAGACGGCGAGAAGTGATGGTGTCATGTGTGGGGCGCTGGGGGTTGTTGGGACACGTGTGCACGCGTGTTGGTTGTGCGTATATTTTTTAACGAAAAAATAAAGTGAATATTTATGATGTCTTCGCGGTCCGGCATGTGTAATTATTTCTAGATTTGAAGTTTTCGTGACTGCATGGGTCCATACTCTCTGTTTTTTTCGGTAGAGTCACGTAGGTAAGAAAATGTAAATAAATAAAATCACGACGTTTCGGAGGCAACACAAGCTTCCGTCTTCAGGTGGCACCGTCACAGCAAAGTTACTGTCGTGATTTAATTTATTTTCTTTTTTTTACCTACGTAACTTTACCGAAAAAAACAAAGACTATGTGTAGTTCTGCTGGGTGGATGTGGCTTCGTCGTGGTTATTTTTTTTGGGGGTTGCCTTGTCGAGTTTCAGTCGTCGCCGCGAGCATAGGGAAGTCTTAGCCATCCATCTGGGTCCCATCAATGTCGCTAAGATCTGTGGGGTGCGGCGGGGGGGGGGGATGCAGAACATATCTGCATTGTCAGTTCGAGGCATCTTTGGGCGATGGGTGGCCGAGATTTGTCCCCGTGTAGCCCCCCCCCCCCCGCGGCTACGGAACGCTCTACCACGTGATATCAGGAAATCTCTCTCTTGAGTCTGTGGATTTTTTTTAATGCGCCTTAAAACATTTATATCCTTCTGTTTATTCAACCTTTAGTTCGTTTAGTAAATGGATTCTTCAAGTTCATTTATTAGGTGTAGCCCTGTGAGCCATTCGGCTGTTGAATAGAGTGCAACGGCAACAAGCAAAAAACAAAAACGTGAACAAGAAAACATCTTAAAGTGAATATGTGACTATGTGCAAACAGAAAATCCAAGAATAGACAGCAAAATATTGCAGAAAAAGCACTGTACACCGACGCTGTGTGCAAAAATCCCAGTGGGATGCAAGTCAAACAACAACAACAACCACAAGACAACTTAGATTAAGGCCATCAGTCTTACTGTGTACTACAACAAACAAACATGGCCAAACCAGTTAACGTTTCTTAAAATATAATATAATTTTCGATTTAAAGCTTTCGTTACTGCAGGGATTCATCTTCTTGGTTCTTTCGGTAAAGTCACGTAGAAGGGAAATAATAAAATTATAAAAAAATGAAACATAACATAATTCTCACGACGTTTCGGCCACAACGCAAGCAGCCGTCCTCAGGTGAAGAACAGAGCATTCGAGAACATGAGGACGCTGTCTTTCCGACAGACCTGTTCTTCGCCTGAGGACGGCTGCTTGCGTTGTGGCCGAAACGTGAGAATTATGTTATGTTTCATTTGTATTATTTTATTATTTCCCTTCTACGTGACTTTACCGAAAGAACCAAGAAGATGTAATATAATTGTTTGTTTGTTTGCCGAGTGTCCCGTACGGCACTTTGAGATCCTTAATGAAAAGCCGCTGTGTGCATGGAATTGTTCTTGTGTTGTGTGGGTTCGAAGTGTCACGGGCTGGAGGGGAACGATGGCACGACCAGTCGGTCACCGCAACGCGACGCGTTCGGACGTGCTGCTTATGCGGCCGTCTGGAACGCTCTTCCCTCCGACGTTGATGAAACCACTGGGAGTTACGGCACTTTGAAATCATCATTTGGATTGACAAACTCATTTCCTTAGGACTGTTTTTTTTGTGTTGTCGTCCTTCCCCCGCGCACCTCCGATTGGCACGGTTGGCTACGTACGGCGCGAAAGAAGTTCAACGTACACGTGAACATAGACTCACACAGTCACTCACACGCTCACATAGTCACTCATCCACACACCCACCCAACCCTCCGATTGCCACGGTTGGCTACGTACGGCGCGAAAGAAGTTCAACGTACAAAGACAAAGATCTCCCGTGTAGCCTACAAACTATTGGGGCAAGTGATGTTAGCGAGCACCTATGAATGCCGGCACGACACACGAGGGGTTTGTGGCCAGCACCGCGCCCGGCCGCCTTTGTCTTCCCAGCATCGCAAAGCGGTGCCGACTCGACAGTTGCAGCTGCGTGGCACCACGGGAAACGCCGCCGCAGCTTCGTCCTGTGCCCCAACAGGAGCGTGAACCTTGAAGCTCTCTCGCACCGCACGTAGCCAGCCGTGCACAGCAAACAAAGCACAAGAAGCGGGTCTGAATAAATGAGTTTGTCAATCGAGATGATGATGATGGTGATGATTTAAAAGTGCCATAGCTCCCTCGGTGGCTTCCTAACATCAGAGGAAAGAGCGTTCCAGACGGCTGCTGCAACATCAACATCCCCACCACCACCATCTACATCACCATCATCAACATCACCACCATCATCAACACCATCATTAACATCACCATCATCAACATCACCACCATCATCAACATCACCACCATCATTAACATCACCACCGTCAACATCACCACCATCATCAACATCACCACCGTCAACATCACCACTATCATCAACATCACCACCATCAACATCACCACCATCAACATCACCACCATCATCAACATCACCACCATCAACATCACCACCATCAACATTACCATCACCATCATCAACATCACCATCACCACCATCAACATCACCATCACCACCAACATCACCAACATCACCAACATCACCAACATCACCACCATCAACATCACCACCATCACAACCGTCAACGTTAACAACCCACACTCCTCACACCGGTACCTCTTCAACAACATCACCACCACCATCATCATCGTGTGTGTGTGTGTTGAACTAATTCGCACCGCACGTAGCCAACCGTGGAGGAGGACATTAAACAAAGCACAAGAATCGAGTTGGTAAATCGAGATGATGATGATGATGATGATCTAAAAGTGCCATGGCTCTCCCGTTGGCTTCCTCGTCACGGGAAGGAAGAGAGCGCTCCAGACGGCCACCGCAGAATCCGCGCGTCTGAAAGCGCCGTCTTTCATGTCCGACGGCTCGGGCCAATAGCCACGGCGAGGACGATCGCAGTTCGCGCGATGATGATTTCGTTTTTTTGTTCACGTTCCTTGACGCGAATCTCTGCCATGAAGCCCTCGCCGCCACTGGAGCGGAGACCACACACCTCCGGCCACGGGAATGTGGAATGTCCACCACGGGAGGCGAGGGCAGCAGCGATGCCTCGGCGCTCACTCGAGCGGCACCGTGGGACTTGAGACTCCCGATCCGAGACGCGGTGCGGTCCCTAGGAGACGACGTCACAGAACGGACATTCACGAGCCGCAGGCTGCTAACCCCTGCTCGTGTTGAACTGGACTCCCATGGTGAACTGGACTTCAATGATAAACTTGACTCCCATGGTGAACTGGACTCCCATGGTGAACTGGACTTCCATGATGAACTGGACTTCAATGATAAACTTGACTCCCATGGTGAACTGGACTCCCATGGTGAACTGGACTTCCATGGTGAACTGGACTTCAATGATAAACTTGACTCCCATGGTGAACTGGACTTCCATGGTGAACTGGACTCCCATGTTAAACTGGACTCCCATGGTGAACTGGACTCCTATGGTGAACTGGACTTCAATGATAAACTTGACTCCCATGGTGAACTGGACTTCCATGGTGAACTGGACTCCCATGTTAAACTGGACTCCCATGGTGAACTGGACTCCCATGGTGAACTGGACTCCTATGGTGAACTGGACTTCAATGATAAACTTGACTCCCATGGTGAACTGGACTCCCATGGTGAACTGGACTCCTATGGTGAACTGGACTTCAATGATAAACTTGACTCCCATGGTGAACTGGACTCCTATGGTAAACTGGACTCCCGTTGTAAACTGGACTTCAATGATAAACTTGACTTCCATGATAAACTGGACTTCCACGGTAAACTGCACCGTGCGAATGGCCTAAATGAGATCTTCGTGTAAGTCGCGGGGTTTGGTGAGCAGCGTGGATGAACCTGCGTGCCCCCCCCCACATCCTCCCTGGCGTCGAGCTCGCGGTATTCCGAGGACACACGCAGCCTCCGTGTCATGCCGCGCGCCGCTCTTCATTGCGAGCGATCGGTTATTTTTCATGTTTCGTGACCAGGTAGGTCACCGTGCCCCCCCCCCCCCCCACCAAAGAGAACCTCTGTCCAAAGTCTGCACCTTAAAGCAAACAAAACAAAACAAACGACAAAAATCTTTTACATCATTGGAACCTCATTTGCCAGTAAAAAATATGATTATTGTTTTTTTTTTACCCTTCTATCTGGCAACAAAACTGACACCTTTTTTTTTACAAGGAGTCATGTTTGCATAGACCACAATACCTGCAGTCATAATGCAAACAAAAAAACATAACTCTGATAATGTGCACTGTCCTTGAAGTTGATTGGTCCACACCCGAGACAGCTTTCCTTAGAGCCCATGTGAGGCTAGGCCCTAAGGAAAGCTGTCTCGGGTGTGGACCAATCAACTTCAAGGACAGTGCATGCATTATCAGAGTTATGTTTTTTTGTTTGCATTACGACTGCAGGTATTGTGGTCTATGCAAACATGACTCCTTGTAAAAAAGGTGTCAGTTTTGTTGCAAGATAGAAGGGTAAAAAAACAATTATGACAAAAATCTTGTTGTTGTTGTTGACTCAAACGTGACCGCTCCCCCGGTCGCTGCGGACGCGTCGTCTCGAGCCGTCGTCGGGGCGGATGGCACCGTTTGTACCGCGGGGCGCTCGACAATCTCGCCGTCGCATTTCCGCGCCGCGCCGAGCCGAGCCGAGGTCCAGGGGTGCGCAAGAGCGTTGCGTTTGTTTTGATTTTCACGCCGTCTGGAACCCAGCCATCGTCGTCGTCATAATCGTCTTCATAATCGTCGTCAATCGTCGCCTTCATTGTCGTCTTGATCGTCATCGTCTTCACCATCGCCGTCATAATCGTCGTCATCCCCACTGCTGCTGCTGCTGCAGCGTTCCACTGCTCCACCGGCGTTCACGACTCTTCAGAAGGGGCCCACTTTCGCCGATGAGTCATCACGAGTGCGAGGGTCGCCACACAATTGGAACCATTGTGGGGTTTGTGACAGCAGCACGACGATGATGATGATGGGTGGCGGTGATGTCACCATTCGTGTGTTGTCGGAGGCCCGCGGGCCTTGCATTGAAGAACGCCGATCTACACCGACTTTCAGGAGACACTTTATGGTCCCGCGTCTTTTTTAAAGGCCCCACGTCTTTGATTAAGGCCCCACTTCACTGCTAAAGGCCCCACGTCTTTGATTAAGGCCCCACTTCACTGCTAAAGGCCCCACATCTTTGATTAAGGCCCCACTTCACTGCTAAAGGCCCCACGTCTTTGATTAAGGCCCCACTTCACTACTAAAGGCCCCACGTCTTTGATTAAGGCCCCACTTCACTGCTAAAGGCCCCACGTCTTTGATTAAGGCCCCACTTCACTGCTAAAGGCCCCACGTCTTTGATTAAGGCCCCACTTCACTGCTAAAGGCCCCACATCTTTGATTAAGGCCCCACTTCACTGCTAAAGGCCCCACGTCTTTGATTAAGGCCCCACTTCACTACTAAAGGCCCCACGTCTTTGATTAAGGCCCCACTTCACTGCTAAAGGCCCCACGTCTTTGATTAAGGCCCCACTTCACTGCTAAAGGCCCCACGTCTTTGATTAAGGCCCCACTTCACTGCTAAAGGCCCCACGTCTTTGATTAAGGCTCCACTTCACTGCTAAAGGCCCCACGTCTTTGATTAAGGCCCCACTTCACTGCTAAAGGCCCCACGTCTTTGATTAAGGCCCCACTTCACTGCTAAAGGCCCCACGTCTTTGATTAAGGCCCCACTTCACTGCTAAAGGCCCCACGTCTTTGATTAAGGCCCCACTTCACTGCTAAAAGCCCCACATCTTTGATTAAGGCCCCACTTCACTGCTAAAGGCCCCACGTCTTTGATTAAGGCCCCACTTCACTGCTAAAGGCCCCACGTCTTTGATTAAGGCCCCACTTCACTACTAAAGGCCCCACGTCTTTGATTAAGGCCCCACTTCACTGCTAAAGGCCCCACGTCTTTGATTAAAGCCCCACTTCACTGCTAAAGGCCCCACGTCTTTGATTAAGGCTCCACTTCACTGCTAAAGGCCCCACGTCTTTGATTAACGCCCCACTTCACTGCTAAAGACCCCACGTATTTGATCAAGGCCCCACTTCACTGCTAAAGGCCCCACGTCTTTGATTAAGGCCCCACTTCACTGCTAAAGGCCCCACGTCTTTGATTAAGGCCCCACTTCACTGCTAAAGGCCCCACATCTTTGATTAAGGCCCCACTTCACTGCTAAAGGCCCCGCATCTTTGATTAAGGCCCCACTTCACTGCTAAAGGCCCCGCGTCTTTGATTATGGTCCCAATTCGCTGCTAAAGGCCCCGCATCTTTGATTATGGTCCCAATTCGCTGCTAAAGGCCCCACTTCGTTGTTAGAGGCCCCACATCTTTCGGGCCGAATTTCGAGCGACACTGAATTTGGCTCCGCGCCTCCCAGAGCCGTGCTCGTTGATGTCCGTGAGACATCGTGCGCGTTAGAAATCGCTGAATTATTATTATGATTATGATTTAAAATATTGATCTCTCCATCGCATTCAACGTAGTGCCGTTGGTTGAGTCAACCATTTTTGTCGTCACAATTTTTTTTCTCCCATTTTACCAGATAAGGGCCCCCACTGGGCTGTGTTGTAGCTCTTTTTTTCCAGAAGCCACCTGGCCAACAACAAACGATCGCTCAACGAAAGCGGCTTATTGCCGTCATCACGCGGAAATGTATTGCGGCCAAATACTCTCAAGCGCGTGATGGGTTTTTTTTTTTTAAATATATAAACGTGGAGCGAAGAGCCGGAGAAAAATCCACGCGACCACGAGGAGATCGTGCAAACTCTAAATATACAGCAGCAGGCGTCAGGGTACGGATCGAACATGCAACCTCCTGCGTACCGGGCGAGGTAGTTAACACCCCCTGCCCCCACACCCCCAACAAGAACAACTACTTGAATTTCGATTTAAAGCTTTCGTGACTGCAGGGATTCATCTTCTTGGTTCTTTCTACGTGACTTTACCGAAAGAACCAAGAAGGTGAACAACTACTTGCTCAATTCCAGACACGTGTTATGTACCTGCGTTGAACTTCTTTCGCGCCGTACGTATCCAACCGCGCTGATCGGAGGTGCGGTGTTTCCACTCTCCCAATGTGGTCGTGCTGCTTGTCGCCGGCCGCTTGACGTATCGGGCCATTGGCCACTGAGGGCATTGGTACCCAGAGCTATCCAGCAGTGGATTGATTGACAGCGAGTGAGTGTGAGTGTGTGTGTGGGGGGGGGGGGGCGACTGGGGGGGGGGGTATTTCCACTGCTCGTGATTGCCGAGCGGGCATGGACCGAGGTTGTGTCGAGGCGTCCTAACACGGAGACCGCTGGCCCCCCCCAGCCCCCCCCCCCCAGGTCCCCAGCCCCCCCCCAGACCCCCCCCCCCCCGCATCTTCTCGCAGAGCCACGACAGCGGTGCGCCGTGTCCTGGACGCGCGGGCACCGAGAAGGACGAGGAGGACGAGGAGGTGGAGGTGGTGGGGGGGGGGGTCACGCGGAGCGACGCAGCAACACAGGGCGAGGGGGAGAGAGAGAAGAAAGGGAGACGTTTTGACTTGTTAACAACTTTCATTGCCGCCAGCAGCAACAGCACTGGAGGCGATTCCGATACGAAAAACACAGTGACCAGCCAAACAAATAAGCACACACTTTACAGGTATTCATATTCTTGGTTCTTATTCTTAGGTTTTTTCGGTAAAGTCACGTAGGTAAAAAAAAAATTTAAATTAATAAAAGTAAAATAATAAAATAATAAAAAATTTACCTACGTGACTTTACCGAAAAAACCTAAGAATATGAATACTTGCAGTCACGAAAGCTTCAAATCTAGAATTGTTGGTTCTTTCGGTAAAGTCACGTAGAAGGGAAATAATAAGATAATATAAAACAATAAAAATTCTCACGACGTTTCGACTGCAACACAAGCAATCATCATCAGGTGTGAAATCCATAGCAATATTTTTTTTTTACTTTACCGAAATAACCAAGAATATGAATCCCTGCAGTCACGAAAGCTTTAAATCAAAACTATACAGGTAGCCCCCGACTTACGATGGAGATGCGTTACGACGACCCCATCATCGTAAGTCCGATTAACTGCGAAGCTCAATTTTTGTGTTTCACAGATGTCCATCCTACGTTCAGTCCGGCCCAAACATTGCCCGATTCGGGTTACGAGGGGCTAAAATACCAAGATTGGCCCAAGCAGGCACCGTACTGAATTACATATTGCTATAGAAAGTGTAGGAAGTCATCGAACGTAGCTGTGCATTTACCGATGTGAATGTTGTCAGTGGTAAATTGTTGTGGGTTTTAGTCTCCAACACACGGGTCCGCTGGCACGTGTTGTTTACGCGACAAACCTTACTCGTTGGCGGCGTCGGGTTTAACGACGCCCACCGCACACACACACCACACACACCTTACACACACACACCACACACACCACACACACACACCACACACACCACACCACACACATACCTTACACACACCACACACACACACCACACACCTTACACACCACACACACACCACACACACATACACCATACACACCACACACCACACACACACGCCACACACACACCACACACACACCACACACACACACACCACACACACATACACCACACACACCACACACACGTACACCACACACCACACACACACACGGCACACACACACATACACCACACACACACACACCACACACACATACACCACACACACATACACCACACACACGCCACACACACACGCCACACACACCACACACACACACCACACACACACCACACACACCACACCACACACACACCTCTCCACCAGCCACTCAACGCGTGTTCCCGACGGATGATGGAATTATTATTGTTTATTTAAATAAAAATATATACAGTCATTCCAATTTTATTCCGATTGCGATGCTTCCAGCGGCGTGTTTACACATGGAGAGCGCAAGGAAGCACATCACGCTGCACTCAGCACTCGCAGAGAGCCACTGCGCATATCGAAAGTTCCCTGATGATCACGTGGGGTAGCTGATGCACACGTGGGGTAGCTGATGCACACGTGGGGTAGCTGATGCACACGTGGGGTAGCTGATGCACACGTGGGGTAGCTGATGCACACGTGGGGTAGCTGATGAACACGTGGGGTAGCTGATGCACACGTGGGGTAGCTGATGCACACGTGGGGTAGCTGATGCACACGTGGGGTAGCTGATGCACACGTGGGGTAGCTGATGCACACGTGGGGTAGCTGATGCACACGTGGGGTAGCTGATGCACACGTGGGGTAGCTGATGCACACGTGGGGTAGCTGATGCACACGTGGGGTAGCTGATGCACACGTGGGGTAGCTGATGCACACGTGGGGTAGCTGATGATCACGTGGGGTAGCTGATGCACACGTGGGGTAGCTGATGAACACGTGGGGTAGCTGATGCACACGTGGGGTAGCTGATGCACACGTGGGGTAGCTGATGCACACGTGGGGTAGCTGATGCACACGTGGGGTAGCTGATGAACACGTGGGGTAGCTGATGCACACGTGGGGTAGCTGATGCACACGTGGGGTAGCTGATGCACACGTGGGGTAGCTGATGCACACGTGGGGTAGCTGATGATCACGTGGGGTAGCTGATGATCACGTGGGAAATTTAAAACACTCCACCAGCAGTGCCGGATTATCGTAGTAGCACAAGTAGCTACATATGCAGTAGCTGCACGTGTAGTATCTACATATGATGTAGTAGCTACGCGCCCCGCACTTTTAAGGGCCCCGCGCGAAATGCTTTCAAGATATCAATTCCGGTGCAGTGATTCTGCACTTGCTCTATGACTATAGTACTATACCGCCTTCAACTTTTACGAACGACCGGGTGTTTAAGGTTAGCGATTTGTCGTATTATCTGGCTGTATAGCAAATGAAACAATATAATGACTTTACTATGCAAGTTAAAAATGTGTGTTTTTAAATATTTACGTGTTTTTATTTTATTTAGGGCCCCTTTATAACAGATGCGATTCCTCCAGGACATAAAGACGCGTGCTGGTCTCGCTCCATCCCTGCCTCTCGTCTACACCTCTCCCTCTCTCTCTCTCAGATCGCATCTCGATCTCATCTGCATCAATCTGCTGATGATGATAATGGTTAATTTCGTGGGTAATTGCTGCTGCTGCTGATGATGATAATGGTTAATTTTGTGGGTAATTGCTGCTGCTGCTGCTGATGATGATAATGGTTAATTTCGTGGGTAATTGCTGCTGCTGCTGATGATGATAATGGTTAATTTCGTGGGTAATTGCTGCTGATGATGATGATGATGGTTAATTTCGTGGATAATTTCTGCTGCTGCTGCTGATGATGATGATGGTTAATTTCGTGGGTAACTGCTGCTGCTGATGATGATGATGACGAGTCGCGCTGATCATTGGTGCTGCTGTTGCTGCTGCTGCTGATGATGATGACGCCGGGATGTCATCGGCAAACGGATGGTGATCACCGTCATCATTCCTGATGCTGCAGACAAAGATTATTATACATTGTAGCCACCCTCAGTGACAATGCTGATGCCGGTTAATTACACTCATAATTTATCGATCCCACCGCTGATGATGTTTATACGGCTGGACCCTCAACCCTCCCCCACCCACCCTTTGTGCATTCACGTTCTGTCCCTAATTAACTCGTCCAATGTCCCTCCACAGCCTTGGCTCCCAACGCGCGCGTGTCAAGGCCACATCAACACGTGTGGCCAGGAGGCACGCGTGGGGGGTGGGGGTGGAGTGGGGGGGGGGGAGGGTTGACCCCCCACCTCCCCTTCTTTCTAAATTCCTAGAACCAAGTGAAACAATTGGTGCTCGTTACAGGAATGCTATGAAGAGGGCGCGTGGCTCCGAGGTCAGAGGTCAACGCGTTGAGGCCGCCGACCGTTGAGATCTTCTGGGTTACAATTCGGGGTTTCAGCCGCAGACTTTGACTCAGCCGCGTTCACACGCGTGGCGGGGTTTGACGGGCTTAGGGGCCGTCCATAAATGACGTCACGCACCTAGGGGAGGGGGGGGGGGTCAGACATTTGTGACGATGTGTGACGAGGGGGAGGGGGGGGGTTTGAGAAATGTGACGTCACATCAAAATGCGCAACTTTAAATAAATATAGACAACACGTTCTACTTAATTAAATAGACTTTTAAATAAATGTTTTCTCCTACAAGAGAGTGCAGCGCCACATTAAACACGCACTACAATGACAATAGTTTAAAGCGATTTGAAGCATGTTTTATTTTTTTGGTGGGGGGGGGGGGGGCAGAGCTTTGTGACGTCATATTTGAGGGGGGGTCTGACTTTTTGTGACGCCGTGTGACGAGGGGGGGGGGTCAAAAATCGTCCAAAATTGCGTGACGTCATTTATGGACGGCCCCTTAGTCTGGTCGCCAATGAATGCACAAGGAGGCCCGCAGACTCGCATGGAAACCCGTGGAATCACACAGACACCCATAGACTCACACAGACACCCATAGAGTCACACAGACACCCATAGACTCACACAGACACCCATAGAGTCACACAGACACCCATAGAGTCACACAGACACCCATAGACTCTCACAGACACCCATAGACTCACACAGACACCCATAGACTCACACATACACCCATAGCCTCACACAGACTCACACAGACACCCATAGACTCACACAGACACCCATAGACTCACACAGACACCCTAAGACTCACACAGACACACATAGACTCACACAGACACACATAGACTCACACAGACACCCATAGACTCACACAGACACCCATAGACTCACACATACTCCCATAGACTCACACAGAGACCCATAGACTCACACAGACACCCATAGACTCACACATACACCCATAGACTCACACAGACACCCATAGAGTCACACAGACACCCATAGACTCACACAGACACCCATAGACTCACACAGACACCCATAGACTCACACAGACACCCATAGACTCACACAGACACCCATAGACTCACACAGACACCCATAGACTCACACAGAGACCCATAGACTCAGACAAACACCCATAGACTCACACAGACACCCATAGACTCACACAGACACCCATAGACTCACACAGACACCCATAGACTCACACAGACACCCATAGACTCACACAGAGACCCATAAACTCACACAGACACCCAGAGACTCACACAGACACCCATAGACTCACACAGACACCCATAGACTCACACAGACACCCATAGACTCACACAGAGACCCATAGACTCACACAGAGACCCATAGACTCACACAGACACCTATAGACTCACACATACACCCATAGTCTCACACAGACACCCATAGACAACCATAGACTCACACAGACACCCATAGACTCACACAGACACCCATAGACTCACACAGAGACCCATAGACTCAGACAAACACCCATAGACTCACACAGACACCCATAGACTCACACAGAGACCCATAGACTCACACAGACACCCATAGACTCACACAGACACCCATAGACTCACACAGAGACCCATAAACTCACACAGAGACCAATAGACTCAGACAGACACCCATAGACTCGCACAGACACCCATAGACTCACACAAACAGACACCCATAGACTCACACAGACACCACAGACTCACACAGACACCCATAGACTCACACAGACACCCATAGACTCACACAGACACCCATAGACTCACACAGACACCCATAGACACACAGACACCCATAGACTCACACAGACACCCATAGACTCACACAGACACCCATAGACTCACACAGACACCCATAGACTCACACAGAGACCCATAGACTCACACAGAGACCCATAGACTCACACAGACACCCATAGACTCACACATACACCCATAGTCTCACACAGACACCCAAAGACAACCATAGACTCACACAGACACCCATAGACTCACACAGACACCCATAGACTCACACATACACCCATAGTCTCACACAGACACCCATAGACTCACACAGACACCCATAGACTCACACAGACACCCTAAGACTCACACAGACACACATAGACTCACACAGACACACATAGACTCACACAGACACCCATAGACTCACACAGACACCCATAGACTCACACATACTCCCATAGACTCACACAGAGACCCATAGACTCACACAGACACCCATAGACTCACACATACACCCATAGACTCACACAGACACCCATAGAGTCACACAGACACCCATAGACTCACACAGACACCCATAGACTCACACAGACACCCATAGACTCACACAGACACCCATAGACTCACACAGACACCCATAGACTCACACAGACACCCATAGACTCACACAGAGACCCATAGACTCAGACAAACACCCATAGACTCACACAGACACCCATAGACTCACACAGACACCCATAGACTCACACAGACACCCATAGACTCACACAGATACCCATAGACTCACACAGAGACCCATAAACTCACACAGACACCCAGAGACTCACACAGACACCCATAGACTCACACAGACACCCATAGACTCACACAGACACCCATAGACTCACACAGAGACCCATAGACTCACACAGAGACCCATAGACTCACACAGACACCTATAGACTCACACATACACCCATAGTCTCACACAGACACCCATAGACAACCATAGACTCACACAGACACCCATAGACTCACACAGACACCCATAGACTCACACAGAGACCCATAGACTCAGACAAACACCCATAGACTCACACAGACACCCATAGACTCACACAGAGACCCATAGACTCACACAGACACCCATAGACTCACACAGACACCCATAGACTCACACAGAGACCCATAAACTCACACAGAGACCAATAGACTCAGACAGACACCCATAGACTCGCACAGACACCCATAGACTCACACAAACAGACACCCATAGACTCACACAGACACCACAGACTCACACAGACACCCATAGACTCACACAGACACCCATAGACTCACACAGACACCCATAGACTCACACAGACACCCATAGACACACAGACACCCATAGACTCACACAGACACCCATAGACTCACACAGACACCCATAGACTCACACAGACACCCATAGACTCACACAGAGACCCATAGACTCACACAGAGACCCATAGACTCACACAGACACCCATAGACTCACACATACACCCATAGTCTCACACAGACACCCAAAGACAACCATAGACTCACACAGACACCCATAGACTCACACAGACACCCATAGACTCACACATACACCCATAGTCTCACACAGACACCCATAGACAACCATAGACTCACACAGACACCCATAGACTCACACAGACACCCATAGACTCACACAGAGACCCATAGACTCAGACAAACACCCATAGACTCACACAGACACCCATAGACTCACACAGAGACCCATAGACTCACACAGACACCCATAGACTCACACAGACACCCATAGACTCACACAGAGACCCATAAACTCACACAGAGACCAATAGACTCAGACAGACACCCATAGACTCGCACAGACACCCATAGACTCACACAAACAGACACCCATAGACTCACACAGACACCACATACTCACACAGACACCCATAGACTCACACAGACACCCATAGACTCACACAGACACCCATAGACTCACACAGACACCCATAGACACACAGACACCCATAGACTCACACAGACACCCATAGACTCACACAGACACCCATAGACTCACACAGACACCCATAGACTCACACAGAGACCCATAGACTCACACAGAGACCCATAGACTCACACAGACACCCATAGACTCACACATACACCCATAGTCTCACACAGACACCCATAGACAACCATAGACTCACACAGACACCCATAGACTCACACAGACACCATAGACTCACACAGACACCCATAGACTCACACATACTCCCATAGACTCACACAGAGACCCATAGACTCACACAGACACCCATAGACTCACATATACACCCATAGACTCACACAGACACCCATAGAGTCACACAGACACCCATAGACTCACACAGACACCCATAGACTCACACAGACACCCATAGACTCACACAGACACCCATAGACTCACACAGAGACCCATAGACTCAGACAAACACCCATAGACTCACACAGACACCCATAGACTCACACAGAGACCCATAGACTCACACAGACACCCATAGACTCACACAGACACCCATAGACTCACACAGAGACCCATAAACTCACACAGAGACCAATAGACTCAGACAGACACCCATAGACTCGCACAGACACCCATAGACTCACACAAACAGACACCCATAGACTCGCACAAACAGACACCCATAGACTCACACAGACACCACAGACTCACACAGACACCCATAGACTCACACAGACACCCATAGACTCACACAGACACCCATAGACTCACACAGACACCCATAAACTCACACAGACACCCATAGACTCACACAGACACCCATAGACTCACACAGAGACCCATAGACTCAAACAAACACCCATAGACTCACACAGACACCCATAGACTCACACAGAGACCCATAGACTCACACAGACACCCATAGACTCACACAGACACCCATAGACTCACACAGAGACCCATAAACTCACACAGACACCCATAGACTCACACAGACACCCATAGACTCACACAGACACCCATAGACTCACACAGACACCCATAGACTCACACAGAGATCCATAGACTCACACAGAGACCCATAGACTCACACAGACACCCATAGACTCACACATACACCCATAGTCTCACACAGACACCCATAGACAACCATAGACTCACACAGACACCCATAGACTCACACAGACACCCATAGACTCACACAGAGACCCATAGACTCAGACAAACACCCATTGACTCACACAGACACCCATAGACTCACACAGAGACCCATAGACTCACACAGACACCCATAGACTCACACAGACACCCATAGACTCACACAGAGACCCATAAACTCAGACAGAGACCAATAGACTCAGACAGACACCCATAGACTCGCACAGACACCCATAGACTCACACAAACAGACACCCATAGACTCACACAGACACCACAGACTCACACAGACACCCATAGACTCACACAGACACCCATAGACTCACACAGACACCCATAGACTCACACAGACACCCATAGACTCACACAGACACCCATAGACTCACACAGACACCCATAGACTCACACAGACACCCATAGACTCACACAGAGACCCATAGACTCACACAGAGACCCATAGACTCACACAGACACCCATAGACTCACACATACACCCATAGTCTCACACATACACCCATAGACAACCATAGACTCACACAGACACCCATAGACTCACACAGACACCCATAGACTCACACAGACACCCATAGACTCACACAGACACCCATAGACTCACACATACTCCCATAGACTCACACAGAGACCCATAGACTCACACAGACACCCATAGACTCACACATACACCCATAGTCTCACACAGACACCCATAGACAACCATAGACTCACACAGACACCCATAGACTCACACAGACACCCATAGACTCACACAGAGACCCATAGACTCAGACAAACACCCATAGACTCACACAGACACCTATAGACTCACACAGAGACCCATAGACTCACACAGACACCCATAGACTCACACAGACACCCATAGACTCACACAGAGACCCATAAACTCACACAGAGACCAATAGACTCAGACAGACACCCATAGACTCGCACAGACACCCATAGACTCACACAAACAGACACCCATAGACTCACACAGACACCACAGACTCACACAGACACCCATAGACTCACACAGACACCCATAGACTCACACAGACACCCATAGACTCACACAGACACCCATAGACACACAGACACCCATAGACTCACACAGACACCCATAAACTCACACAGACACCCATAGACTCACACAGACACCCATAGACTCACACAGAGACCCATAGACTCACACAGAGACCCATAGACTCACACAGACACCCATAGACTCACACATACACCCATAGTCTCACACAGACACCCATTGACAACCATAGACTCACACAGACACCCATAGACTCACACAGACACCCATAGACTCACACAGACACCCATAGACTCACACAGACACCCATAGACTCACACATACTCCCATAGACTCACACAGAGACCCATAGACTCACACAGACACCCATAGACTCACACATACACCCATAGACTCACACAGACACCCATAGAGTCACACAGACACCCATAGACTCACACAGACACCCATAGACTCACACAGACACCCATAGACTCACACAGACACCCATAGACTCACACAGACACCCATAGACTCACACAGAGACCCATAGACTCAGACAAACACCCATAGACTCACACAGACACCCATAGACTCACACAGAGACCCATAGACTCACACAGACACCCATAGACTCACACAGACACCCATAGACTCACACAGAGACCCATAAACTCACACAGAGACCAATAGACTCAGACAGACACCCATAGACTCGCACAGACACCCATAGACTCACACAAACAGACACCCATAGACTCGCACAAACAGACACCCATAGACTCACACAGACACCACAGACTCACACAGACACCCATAGACTCACACAGACACCCATAGACTCACACAGACACCCATAGACTCACACAGACACCCATAGACTCACACAGACACCCATAGACTCACACAGACACCCATAGACTCACACAGAGACCCATAGACTCAGACAAACACCCATAGACTCACACAGACACCCATAGACTCACACAGAGACCCATAGACTCACACAGACACCCATAGACTCACACAGACACCCATAGACTCACACAGAGACCCATAAACTCACACAGACCCCCATAGACTCACACAGACACCCATAGACTCACACAGACACCCATAGACTCACACAGACACCCATAGACTCACACAGAGACCCATAGACTCACACAGAGACCCATAGACTCACACAGACACCCATAGACTCACACATACACCCATAGTCTCACACAGACACCCACAGACAACCATAGACTCACACAGACACCCATAGACTCACACAGACACCCATAGACTCACACAGAGACCCATAGACTCAGACAAACACCCATAAACTCACACAGACACCCATAGACTCACACAGAGACCCATAGACTCACACAGACACCCATAGACTCACACAGACACCCATAGACTCACACAGAGACCCATAAACTCACACAGAGACCAATAGACTCAGACAGACACCCATAGACTCGCACATTCACCCATAGACTCACACAAACAGACACCCATAGACTCACACAGACACCACAGACTCACACAGACACCCATAGACTCACACAGACACCCATAGACTCACACAGACACCCATAGACTCACACAGACACTCATAGACTCACACAGACACCCAAAGACTCACACAGAGACCCATAGACTCACACAGAGACCCATAGACTCACACAGACACCCATAGACTCACACATACACCCATAGTCTCACACAGACACCCATAGACAACCATAGACTCACACAGACACCCATAGACTCACACAGACACCCATAGACTCACACAGACACCCATAGACTCACACAGACACCCATAGACTCACACATACTCCCATAGACTCACACAGAGACCCATAGACTCACACAGACACCCATAGACTCACACATACACCCATAGACTCACACAGACACCCATAGAGTCACACAGACACCCATAGACTCACACAGACACCCATAGACTCACACAGACACCCATAGACTCACACAGACACCCATAGACTCACACAGACACCCATAGACTCACACAGAGACCCATAGACTCAGACAAACACCCATAGACTCACACAGACACCCATAGACTCACACAGAGACCCATAGACTCACACAGACACCCAGAGACTCACACAGACACCCATAGACTCACACAGAGACCCATAAACTCACACAGAGACCAATAGACTCAGACAGACACCCATAGACTCGCACAGACACCCATAGACTCACACAAACAGACACCCATAGACTCGCACAAACAGACACCCATAGACTCACACAGACACCACAGACTCACACAGACACCCATAGACTCACACAGACACCCATAGACTCACACAGAGACCCATAAACTCACACAGAGACCAATAGACTCAGACAGACACCCATAGACTCGCACAGACACCCATAGACTCGCACAAACAGACACCCATAGACTCACACAGACACCACAGACTCACACAGACACCCATAGACTCACACAGACACCCATAGACTCACACAGACACCCGTAGACTCACACATACTCCCATAGACTCACACAGAGACCCATAGACTCACACAGACACCCATAGACTCACACATACACCCATAGACTCACACAGAGACCCATAGAGTCACACAGACACCCATAGACTCACACAGACACCCATAGACTCACTCAGACACCCATAGACTCACACAGACACCCATAGACTCACACAGACACCCATAGACTCACACAGAGACCCATAGACTCAGACAAACACCCATAGACTCACACATACACCCATAGACTCACACAGAGACCCATAGAGTCACACAGACACCCATAGACTCGCACAGACACCCATAGACTCACACAAACAGACACCCATAGACTCTTACAAACAGACACCCATAGACTCACACAGACACCACAGACTCACACAGACACCCATAGACTCACACAGACACCCATAGACTCACACAGAGACCCATAAACTCACACAGAGACCAATAGACTCAGACAGACACCCATAGACTCGCACAGACACCCATAGACTCACACAAACAGACACCAATAGACTCGCACAAACAGACACCCATAGACTCACACAGACACCACAGACTCACACAGACACCCATAGACTCACACAGACACCCATAGACTCACACAGACACCCGTAGACTCACACATACTCCCATAGACTCACACAGAGACCCATAGACTCACACAGACACCCATAGACTCACACATACACCCATAGACTCACACAGACACCCATAGAGTCACACAGACACCCATAGACTCACACAGACACCCATAGACTCACACAGACACCCATAGACTCACACAGACACCCATAGACTCACACAGACACCCATAGACTCACACAGAGACCCATAGACTCAGACAAACACCCATAGACTCACACATACACCCATAGACTCACACAGAGACCCATAGAGTCACACAGACACCCATAGACTCGCACAGACACCCATAGACTCACACAAACAGACACCCATAGACTCGCACAAACAGACACCCATAGACTCACACAGACACCACAGACTCACACAGACACCCATAGACTCACACAGACACCCATAGACTCACACAGAGACCCATAAACTCACACAGAGACCAATAGACTCAGACAGACACCCATAGACTCGCACAGACACCCATAGACTCACACAAACAGACACCCATAGACTCGCACAAACAGACACCCATAGACTCACACAGACACCACAGACTCACACAGACACCCATAGACTCACACAGACACCCATAGACTCACACAGACACCCATAGACTCACACATACACCCATAGACTCACACAGACACCCATAGACTCACACAGGTACCCATAGCCTCACACAGACACCCATAGACTCACACAGACACCCATAGACTCACACAGACACCCATAGACTCACACAGACACCCATAGACTCACACAGACACCCATAGACTCACACAGACACCCATAGAGTCGAGTTGTCATGAAAGTGAACACGTGGCATGGAGGAGTTACAGAGGTTAGATTCCCAGTCGCCCCTCCCCTCCACCCCCCACTCTCACGCCCGCCCCTCCCCTCCACCCCCCACTCTCACGCCCGCCCCCTCCCCTCCACCCCCCACTCTCACGGCGGCCCCTCCACCCCCCAATCTCACGCCCGCCCCTCCCCTCCACCCCCCACTCTCACGCCCGCCCCTCCCCTCCACCCCCCACTCTCACGCCCGCCCCCTCCCCTCCACCCCCCCACTCTCACGCCCGCCCCTCCCCTCCACCCCCCACTCTCACGGCGGCCCCTCCCCTCCACCCCCCACTCTCACGCCCACCCCTCCCCTCCACTCCCCACTCTCACGCCCGCCCCTCCCCTCCACCCCCCACTCTCACGGCGGCCCCTCCCCTCCACCCCCCACTCTCACGCCCACCCCTCCCCTCCACTCCCCACTCTCACGGCGGCCCCTCCCCTCCACCCCCCACTCTCACGCCCGCCCCTCCCCTCCACCCCCCACTCTCACGGCGGCCCCTCCCCTCCACCCCCCACTCTCACGCCCGCCCCTCCCCTCCACCCCCCACTCTCACGGCGGCCCCTCCCCTCCACCCCCCACTCTCACGCCCACCCCTCCCCTCCACCCCCCACTCTCACGGCGGCCCCTCCCCTCCACCCCCCACTCTCACGCCCACCCCTCCTTTCCACCCCCCACTCTCACGCCCGCCCCTCCCCTCTCTCTTTAGCCGCCAGGCGGCGCTCCATCGCTCATCACCTTAATGACCACTCTCGTTCCTCCCCGCACACAAACAACAACACACACAAACAACAACACAAACAACAACACACACACAAACAACAACACACACAGACAACAACCACACACAAACAACAACACACACAAACAACAACAACAACACACACAAACAACAACAACACACACAAACAACAACACACACAAACAACACCAGGCGAGGTAGTTAACATCTCCGAGACACCGTGATGATGATGAGAGAGATGATGAGAGAGAGAGAGACACGCAAACTCCAAGTGTATAGCAGGCGTCATGATCGGGATAGAACCCACGACTTCCTGTACACCAGGTGAGGTAGTTAGCATCTCCTAGCCACCGTGATGATGATGAGAGAGATGATGACAGAGAGACACGCAAACTCAAAGTGTACAGCAGGCGTCATGGCCGGGATAGAACCCACGACCTCCGGCACAACAGGCGAGGTAGTTAACATCTCCTAGCCACCGTGATGATGATGAGAGAGATGATGAGAGAGAGAGAGACACGCAAACTCCTAATACACGGCAGGCGTCAGGGCCGGAACGAACCCACGACTTTCTGCTACCTAAATGAATAATTTACAAATTAAGAGAAATTCATCCGTGATGACCACGTGACACGCATCCACACAGCTCCACATCTCCCTTACCACCCCCACCACCTCCACTCCCACCCACTTCAAACTTAATTTGGAGCTTTCGTGACTGCAGGAATTATGCTTTGGTTCTTTCGGTAAAGTCACGTATCAAGATAAAATAATAAATTTAATAAAATACTAGCATACGACGTTTCGATTGCAACACAAGCAATGATCATCAGGTATAAATGAAATAGAAACACAAAACTAGTATACTTAGAAATGTAATGTAATACAACAGAGAGTCGGATAACATAACAGTCAACACCCTGCCTGGTTGATTACGTTCTTCCTGAGAATGCTAAATTTTTAGAGAGAGATCAAACACAGAACCAGAGACATATAGACAGACATATTAAGCAGACAGATATCACAGATGATCAACTTCTCTTTGCGGATTGCTCGCTTGCGTCGCCTTGCCGGCAGGAAGGCGACGCCGGTGTTGGAAGCTCTTCATAAAGCGGCGGTCTTCACTCGTTTTCACAGAGGGGAGCCACTTTTGCCGATAAGACATCGCATTTGACAGACAACTATTACAGGTTATTGATAGACAGCCAGGCTTGTTTTACAATGTTTAGTTCTTCTTTTTTCACAATATTGTTATGTAGGCCAGGCTTAGTCACAAACCGTACCTCTCCATAACAAAGGCTCAGCCTCTTAAGCCTCACCTTACCATATTAATAAAAAAGTGTGCCGTACTTGGCCCTTCCCCCCCTCTCCAACCATCATATATACGGAGTGGTAGCTCTTGCAATCTCTCATTTACTTGATACAGCTGTCGAGGCTGTGACGGTTCCACCTGAAGATGGAAGCTTGTGTTACCTCCGAAACGTCGTGATTTTTATTTTATTTTACTTTTATTAATTTTAATGTTTTACCTACGTGACTTTACCGTAAAAACCTAAGAATATGAATCCTTGCAGTCACGAAAGCTTCAAATCTAGAATCATTGGTGGGTGGGTGGGTTGACAGCACCATGATTTGGGAGTTTTGTCAATCGTCGTGTATGGGGCCATCCATTTAGTATTTGATCCCCTGCTCCTAATCTCAGCTCGTTACCTGTATAAAAGACACCTGGGAGCCAGAAATCTTTCTGATTGAGAGGGGGTCAAATACTTATTTCCCTCATTAAAATGCAAATCTATTTATAACATTTTTGACATGCGTTTTTCTGGATTTTTTGTTGTTATTCTGTCTCTCACTGTACAAATAAATCTACCATTAAAATTATAGACTGATCTTTTCTTTGTCAGTGGGCAAACGTACAAAATCAGCAGGGGATCAAATACTTTTTTCCCTCACTGTACGCATGGAGGTGGGGGGGGGTTAACCCAAACGTGTATGGGGGGTCTACTGACAATGTCCGTACGCATAGAAGACGGTGGGGGGGGGGAGGGGGTTGAAGCCTCGATAATAATCATTTGTCTACATTGGCCTTCAAATGAGTTAGACAGTCCGGCGGTGGACGATCTGTTTGCTCAAACACGTGAATTTTATTAATCCTTGATTGTTTCTGCGTGGATTAAATATCGGCCGTTCTATAGAATTCAGGTGTGTGGAGGGGGGGGGGTGTAAGAAGTCCGCGTGCAAACAGGGAGGGGGGGAAGGGTTCAAGCTTTGACAGATTTGTGGGTACCTACTGAATGGATGGCCCCTATTGACGTGGGCCGCACTCAGGGTCACGTGGGGGGGGGGGGGGCCTTGCAATGCGGGACACCGCGGCACACAAAACAGCTCCGCTCTTCTAGATTTGAAGCTTTCGTGACTGCAAGGATTCATATTCTTAGGTTTTTTCGGTAAAGTCACGTAGGTAAAAAAATGTAAATTTAAATTAATAAAAGTAAAATTAAATAAAAATAAAATAAAAAATTCACGACGTTTCGGAGGCTGTATACAGCAAGCGTGCTGTGACGGTTCCACCTGAAGACGGAAGCTTGTGTTGCCTCCGAAACGTCGTGATTTTTATTTTATTTTAATTTTATTTTACTTTTATTAATTTAAATTTTTTACCTACGTGACTTTACCGAAAAACCCTAAGAATATAAGCTCTGCTCTTGCAAAGATGAACTCGTGTCGCGCTAAATGTTCCCCACTTTCACGTAAACGACGCTCGCGAAAGCAGAAGGGGGGGGGGGGGCAAGTTGTTGCCGCTGTGTAGGGGCAGGGATCGAGGTCAGTGCTCCGACGAGGAGACGAGTGGCATCAATTCCACGGCGTTCGCCTCTCCGCATCAATATTGACCGCTCGCCGACAGGGCTCCAACCCACGGGATGTAACGGCGGCGCAATGCATTAGTCATCACACACACACAGAGAGGCGGCCACGGGATTCGTGGCTTAAACCCACGGAATGCCACGCAGAGAGCACGTGGCCCTGTCGCCTGCAACTCGCCACGGTGGCTAGGAGATGTTAACTACCTCGCCTGGTGTACAGGAGGTCGTGGGTTTGATACCGACTCAGACGCCTGCTGCTGTATATTTGGAGTTTGCGTGTCTCTGTCTCTCATCATCATCAAGGTGGCTAGGGGATGTTAACGACCTCGCCTGGTGTACAGTAAATCGTTGGTTCTATCCCAACCATGACGCCTGCTGTACACTTGGAGTTTGCGTGTCTCTCTCATCATCTCTCTCATCATCATCACGGTGGCTAGGAGATGTTAACGACCTCGCCTGGTGTACAGGAGGTCGTGGGGTTGATACCGACCCTGACGCCTGCTGCTGTATATTTGGAGTTTGCGTGTCTCTATCTCTCATCATCTCTCTCATCATCATCACGGTGGCTAGGGGATGTTAACGACCTCGCCTGGTGTACAGGAAATCGTTGGTTCTATCCCAACCATGACGCCTGCTGTACACTTGGAGTTTGCGTGTCTCTCTCATCATCTCTCTCATCATCATCACGGTGGCTAGGAGATGTTAACGACCTCGCCTGGTGTACATGAAGTCGTGGGTTCTATCCCGACCATGACGCCTGCTGTACACTTGGAGTTTGCGTGTCTCTCTCATCATCTCTCTCATCATCATCACGGTGGCTAGGATATGTTAACGACCTCGCCTGATGTACAGGAGGTCGTGGGTTTGATACCGACCTTGACGCCTTCTGCTGTATGTTTGGAGTTTGCGTGTCTCTGTCTCTCATCATCATCAAGGTGGCCAGGAGATGTTAACTACCTCGCCTGGTGTACAGGAGGTCGTGGGTTTGATACCGACCCTGACGCCTGCTGCTGTATATTTGGAGTTTGTGTGTCTCTATCTCTCATCATCATCAAGGTGGCTAGGAGATGTTAACTCCCTCGCCTGGTGTACAGGAGGTCGCCTGCTGCTGTATATTTGGAGTTGGCGTGTCTCTCTCTGCTCGTGGTCGCGTACATTTTTCTCCGTTTTTTCCCCTCCGCATTTAGAATCAACCTCACGACGCGTTCAGAGCATTTGGCTGCTATCAACTTCCACGTGATGATGACGATGATAAGACACTTCGTGTTTCGCCATGTCGCTCATGAAAAAGATCTGCGTAGCTGATTGGGGCATCACCTGGTAAAATAAAATACATCGTTTAGTTTAGTAATTCTGCTGAACGCATGCAACTCACAGATGATCATGACGATGATGATATTTTGTTAATAACAAAAAACACTTCAACATGTGTCTATTGTTTTGTAAGTGGGGAGACAAATTTGGGACGGATGCGTTCGTTATTTTTGTAACGAGATTATCTCTCTTTAGATCTCGAGAGCACTGCGGTTGTTGGTGTGTAAATAATACTAATGATGATGAATAATACTAAATAATGATGATGATGATGCTTCTGTGTGGACAGAGAGGGCAGCGGATTTGAGAGGCAAGGGTCACGTGCTCTCGTTCACAGTGGAGGGAGGGTGGGAGGGGGGAGGTAGGGAGGGAGGGAGGGGGAGGTAGGGAGGTAGGGAGGGGGGAGGAAGGGTGGAAGTGGGGGAGTGAGGGACGGGTGGAGGGAGGGGTGGGAGCGGGGGGAGGGAGAGAGGGTGAGAGGGAAGGAGGGAGGGTGGGAGGGGGGGGGAGGGTGGGATGGGGGAGGGAGGGTGGGAGTGGGGGAGGGAGGGTGAGAGGGAGGGGGGGGAGGGTGGGAGTGTGAGAGGGAGGGTGAGAGGGAGAGAGGGAGGGGGGAAGGGTGGGAGGGATGGAGGGCGGGGGGAGGGAGGGAGGGAGTGAGTGTGTTACGAGTAATTAATTTTGATTGAATGAGTATCGCGGATGAGATGGGTGAAACTGAATGAAAGGCGATTGTCCAAGAGACCATTGATGTGCGCGTTTTAAAATAACATCGATGCACCGAACCTTTGTCAACCCACCGCTCATATGAAAGCAACCGTAGGACGAGTTGTTGTTGTTGCTGTTGTTGTTTGTCGTTGGAGGTTCTTTGACCATACTTCACCACGCTGGTTTCAAGCGACGGTTGGGGTTTAGGGTAAGGTTGGTGACAGTCAGGGCACCGGTTTAGATATTGCTCGCCACTGATGGTAGCCGTGATCAGGAGTCGAAGGCAGGTTGTAGGGGATGCAACGATGGCTAGGAGATGTTAACTACCTCGCCTGGTATACAGGAGGTCGTGGGTTCGTCCTTGACCCTGACGCCTGCTGTATATTTGGAGTTTGCGTGTCTCTCTCTCATCATCATGGTGGCTAGGAGATGTTAATTACCTCGCCTGGTATACAGGAGGTCGTGGGTTAGATCTCGACCCTGACGATGCCTGCTGTATACTTGGAGTTTGCGTGTCTCTCTCTCCCCGTGGTCGCGTGGATTTTTCTCCGAGTCCTCTGGTTTCCCCCCTCCACATTGAGAATCAACATCACCACGCGTTCAGAGTATCTGACTGCCAAAGATATCCACAGCGATGATGATGATGGTAATGCTGAGCCAACTTCGTTGATCTCTCATTTGCGAATAGCCAGGTCGCTTCTGAGAGAGAGAGAGAGCGCTACATGGCTCAGTGGGAACCGAACCTGGTTAAATACATTTAAAAAAATAGTTTAATATTTACACTATTGGTACCTCGTTTGCAATGACTCCTTGTAAAAAATGTGTCAGTTTTGTTGCCAGATAAAAGGGTAAAAAAACAATTATCATATTTTGCTACTGGCAAATGAGGTACCAATGGTGTAAATGCTTACCCCGAGCTCTCATACTCTGATGGTGCATTGTCTTTGAGTTGTGCGCCTTTTGGCGTCATCTGGTCCAACATCATGTGAGACTAGGCTCTAAGGAAATCTGTCTCGGGTGTGGACCAATCAACTTCAAGGACAGTGCATACATTATCAGAGTTATGTTTTTTGTTTGCATTCCGACTGCAGGTATTGTGGTGAATGCAAACATGACTCTTTGTAACAAAAAAGGTGTCAGTTTTGTTGCCAGATAAATGGTGTAAATGCTTACCGGAGCTCTCATACTCTGATGGTGCATTGTCCTTGAGTTGTGCGCCTTTTGGCGTCTTCTGGTCCAACACCATGTGAGACTAGGCTCTAAGAAAAGCTGTCTCGGGTGTGGACCAATCAATTTCAAGGACAGTGCATGATAATGTACGCACTGCATTGCAATCGGCAATGCGTGGTTAGTGCTTCGCAACTGATATCGTCTTGTGAATAATAAAATAGTTTTGGGGGAAACACAAACAAACAAAACCAACTTGGTACAGTAATAGGTTTTACCCTTTCAACTGGTACAAAATCTGACACCTTTATACAAGGCATCATGTTTGCAATAACCACAACACAAGCAGTCAAAATGCAAACAAAAATAAACAACTCTGAAGATGATAATGATATGCACTGTCCTTGAAGTTGATTGGTCCACACCCGAGACAGCTTTTCTTAGAGCCTAGTCTCCATTGGTGTTGGACCAGATGACGCCAAAAGGCATACAACTCAAAGACAGCGCACTATCAGAGGATTGACATGGTACAGTTTAGATCTTAAGTTTTCGTGACTGCAATGTTCCATACTCTTTAGTTCTTTCGGTAAAGCCACGAAGAAGCAACACACGCTTCCGTCATCAGGTGGGACGGGAGCTTGTGTTGCTTTAATTTATTTTTGATTATTTTATTTTATACCTACGTGACTTTACCGTAAGAACTGAAGAGTATCCAACTTGGTACAATCCAATAATAGGTCTTTTCCCCTTTTTTCCTGGCAACAAAACTGAAACCTTTTAACAAGGAATCATGTTTACATTGACCACAATAAACTGCGGTCAGAATACAAACAAAAAACACACTCTGATAATGTATGTACTGTCCTTGAAATTGATTGGTCCACACCAGAGACGGCTTTTTTTGGCGTCATCTGGTCGAACACCGAATGAGACTAGGCTCTAAGGAAAGCTGTCTCTGGTGTGGACCAATCAGTTTCAAGGACAATGCATAAATTACACTGGTCAACACACTTTTTCTGGCATAAGGTATTCCAATGTAATTTTGGGGTGCTGATTCCAAATCTGGCATCAGTTTTTGTCTATCACATCAGGTTTTTGAGATATCAAATATTGCATTTTCAATAAAAACTGCAGAAAAAAATAATAAAATAATAAAAAAATTAACATAATAAAATTCAATTCTCACGACGTTTCGGCCACAACGAGGACGGCTGCTTGCGTTGTGGCCGAAACGTCGTGAACATTGTATTTTATTCTGTTTTATTTTTATTATTTTATTATTTCCCTTCTACGTGACTTTACCGAAAGAACCAAGAAGAAGATTAAGAATAACAAGATTAAGAAGAAGATTAAGAAGGGGAAGACCGCCAGGGAGGTGACGTTTTCCTTACCGACGACCGCCCCCTAGAGCCGTTATCAACCCAGACCGCAACGGTGCCCTCCTCCTCGCAGCAGCCAAACTCAAATCGTGGCCTCCCCCACCCACCCACCACTCACCCACCCCACCCACCCAACCCACCCACCCACACCACCCACCCATCCACCCACCCAACCCACCCAACCACCACCCACCCCACCCCACCCACACCATCCCACCCACCCCACCCCACCCACCCCACCCACCCCACCCACACCATCCCACCCACCCCACCCGAAACCACCCACCCCACCCCACCCACACCACCCCACCCACCCCCACCCACACCATCCCACCCACTCCACCCACCCCACCCCACCCACAACACCATCCACCCCACCCCACCCACCCCACCCACACCATCCCACCCACCCACCCCACCCACCCACCACCCCTTTCTGCTGTCACCCATCCGATAATGTCGCAGCCAGGCTCAGGTAGAACGCTGGCGAACAGAGTGGACGTCCACAATAACACAGAGACTCATACAGAGACACAGAGACTCATATAGAGATACAGAGACTCATACACAGACACAGAGACTCATATAGAGACACAGAGACTCATACAGAGACACAGAGACTCATATAGAGACACAGAGACTCAAATAGAGACACCGAGACTCACACAGAGACACAGAGACTCATACAGAGACACAGAGACTCATACAGAGACACAGAGACTCATATAGAGACACAGAGACTCATATAGAGACACAGAGACTCACACAGAGACACAGAGACTCATACAAAGACACAGTGACTCATACAGAGACACAGAGACTCATACAGAGACACAGAGACTCATACAGAGACACAGTCTACTTATACAGAGACACAGAGACTCATACAGAGACACAGAGACTCATACAGAGACACAGAGACTCATGCAGAGACACAGAGACTCATATAGAGACACAGAGACTCATATAGAGACACAGAGACTCATACAGAGACACAGAGACTCATAGAGAGACACAGAGACTCATACAGAGACAAAGAGACTCATACAGAGACACAGAGACTCATACAGAGACACAGAGACTCATATAGAGACACAGAGACTCATACAGAGACACAGAGACTCATACAGAGACACTGAGACTCATACAGAGACACAGAGACTCATATAGAGACACAGATACTCGTATAGAGACACAGAGACTCATACAGAGACACAGAGACTCATACAGAGACACACAGACTCATATAGAGACACATTTACTCGTATAGAAACACAGAGACTCATATAGAGACACAGAGACTCATACAGAGACACAGAGACTCATACAGAGACACACAGACTCATATAGAGACACAGGGACTCATACAGAGGACACAGAGACTCATACAGAGACACAGAGACTCATATAGAGACACAGAGACTCATATAGAGGCACAGAGACTCATACAGAGACTCATACAGAGACACAGAGACTCACACAGAGACACAGAGACTCATACAGAGACACATAGACTCATATAGAGAAACAGAGACTCAGAAAACTAGAGACCCATGGAGATACGAGAAAGATCAAACCACAGCAGTGTGATTGTGGGCATCTAAGCCACATTACGGACCCACAGTAGACCCACTGTGGTCTGAGCTCCTTCAGCAGAGGAGGAGGAGGAACAGCGACACGACATGAACTCTCTCTCTCTGCTGAAGCCCTCTCGTCGTGGCAGCAGCAGCAGCAGACCTCGACATTGGCACTTAGCTCCTGAACTACAGCGCTGCCACACGGCAAGAATAACATAGTCCTACCGGTCCAGTGTTAGTCTATGGGTCCAGTGTTAGTCTATGGGGTCCAGTGTTACTCTATGGGTCCAGTGTTAGTCTATGGGTCCAGTGTTATTCTATGGGTCCAGTGTTAGTCTACGTGTCCAGTGTTAGTCTATGGGTCCGGTCTTAGTCTACGTGTCCAGTGTTAGTCTATGGGTCCAGTGTTAGTCTATGGGTCCAGTGTTAGTCTACGGGTCCAGTGTTAGTCTATGGGTCCAGCGTTAGTCTACGGGTCCAGTGTTAGTCTATGGGTCCAGTGTTAGTGTATGGGTCCAGTGTTAGTCTATGGGTCCAGTGTTAGTCTATGGGTTCAGTGTTATTCTATGGGTCCAGTGTTAGTCTACGTGTCCAGTGTTAGTCTATGGGTCCAGTGTTAGTGTATGGGTCCAATGTTAGTCT
>NC_136312.1:5058732-5211741 GCF_964198595.1 Lampetra fluviatilis | reverse complement strand
ACCCCTCTCGCTGCGATCATGCGCAACGAATGTCTGATTGTCAAACCACTGCTGGGGGAAAAAAAGGCCACACCTGTCCGTGTCGGTCTTCAGGGGGTTGTTTGACCATACTTCACCACGCTGGTTGGGTGAAATGTGTGGGTGGCAACCCAACACGCGTTCAGGCGTCACTCAACCAATTGATGTTGAAGCCTTTGGCCGAAAATCAAACTCACGTGGCCGGATTTGTAGCGCAGTGCCCTTACCACTGAGCCACCGCTCTCCGCCCACACACAAAGACAACACAATCGCCCGCATAGCCTCTTCTCGTTGTTAGTCAGGATAACACTGGTCAACAAAAAAGAAACATTTTTTTCTGGCCTGGACTTTTGCAGCTTTTAATTTCAGGGTGCTGATTCCAAATCTGATCTCAGATTTGCTCTATCACATATAATTTTTATGCTATCGGCATACCCCATTTTCATTGATTTTACCCGAAATTAACTCTGTCACTTATGATTGCAAGTTGTTGCGAGTCAGTGACTGCTTTAGTCTTAAAATATGGTGCTGTATTTTTAGGATAGTGTGATTATATCATTTTATGTAGATATCCACATTTATTAAATACTTTTCTTATGCAGTTTTTATTGAAAATGCAATATTTTATATCTCAAAAACCTGATGTGATAGACAAAAACTGATGCCAGATTTGGAATCAGCACCCCAAAATTACCTTTAAACCGTTGGAATACCTTATGCCAGAAAAACGTGTGCTGACCAGTGTAATTATTCTTAACCACTTTCAGCAGCAGGTGGCGCCGATGATGGCAGCCTCGGCCGGTCGGTGCACCCTGTTTTTGTCTTGTTTTGCTTGATCACCTGTGCTGGTGAGAGAGAGGCCTGCTGTTCAGTCATCTGTGCTGGTGAGAGGGGCCTGCTGTTCATCACACCTTTGTTGGGAGAGGCCTGCTGTTCAGCACACCTGTGTCCTGCGCCGGTGAGAGAGGCCTGCTGCTCAGCTCACCCGTGCTGGTGAGAAGATGGCGCTGATGATGGGTATAGCCTCAGCCAGTCGGTGGGCCCTGTTGTGTCTTGTTTTGTCTGTTAATTCAGTGTTCTGCCAAGATTTTCGGAGTTCTCTGACAAGAGACGAACTTCTAAACATCAGGGAAACAACTCCTGTGGACTTATTTCCCACTTTTCTGCTTCCAGCGACAGAATAAGTGGGCATTCTAGTCACAACCACGCAAGGCTTTACTCAAGCAGCAAAACGACGCCGAAGGGGTAAACGGTCGGGAGCTCTAGTACGGCTACGCAGACGCGGGATCCGAACAGTGCTTCCGAGCTTTTTCCTCTCCAACGTACGTTCAGTATGTAACAAAATGGACGAACTTCAGCTACTGATGGTGAAAAACAGAGACTTTATTTTATCTTCTATTTTATGCTTCACAGAGACATGGCTGTGTGATTTGATCCCAGACACTGCGTTACAACTGGCAGGCTTCCAACTCGTAAGATCGGATCGGGACATAGCACTCTCCGACAAGACGAAAGGCGGTGGTATATGTTTTTACATTAACAGTGGCTGGTGTGTAGATGTCACAGTGATTCTGCAACATTGTTCTCCGTTCCTTGAATCATTTTTTATAAACTGTAAACCTTTCTACTCGCCTCGCGAGTTCGCGTCGTTCGTTTTGGTGGGAGTATATTTGCCCCCGAGACCTCAGGTTAAAGAGGCCCAACGCACGCTCGCCGACCAGGTTCTAAGTGTGGAGCGAGCAAATCCAGATTCGCTGGCTATCGTACTTGGCGACTTTAACAGAGGTAATCTCAGCCACGAACTCCCCAAATACAGACAATTCATTAAATGCCCTACCAGAGAAGGGAACACTCTGGATCACTGTTACACTACAGTCAGTAGAGCCTACCACGCCGTCCCCAGAGCAGCACTGGGACACTCTGACCATGTCATGGTCCACCTAATTCCTGCATACAGGCAGAAACTAAAGCTCTGTACACCTGCTGTGAGGACATTTAAACAGTGGACTAGTGAGGCTATAGAGGAATTGCGGGCGTGCTTGGACTGTACTGACTGGGATATGTTCACGACTGCTACCAATAGTCTGGATGAACCCACGGAGGCTGTGACGTCGTACATCAGCTTCTGTGAGGACTGCTGTATTCCAACACGCACCAGGGTGAACTTCAACTACAACAAGCCCTCGTTCTCAGCAAAGCTCAGAAGGTTGAGGTTGGAGAAGGAGGAAGCGTTTAGGAGTGGGGATAGAGACAGATTCAAGGAGTTGAAGAACAGGTTTAGCAAGGCGGTGAGAGAGGCTAAACGACTGTACTCAGAGAGACTAAAACACCAGTTCTCTGCTAACGACTCTGCTTCTGTCTGGAGAGGGCTCAGGCAGATCACCAACTACAAGCCCAGAGCCCCCCACACCACTAACGACTCCCGCCTAGCCAACGACCTGAACAAGTTCTACTGCAGATTTGAAAGACAATTGGACTGTCCTAAACTACCCCTTCCCACCCAAGAGGCCCCTATCCCACCCCACACTACAGAGACAACTATCTCCATTCAGGAGGGAGAAGTTAAAACACTTTTCAAGAGGCAGAACCCACACAAAGCAGCTGGGCCGGACTCTGTCTCTCCAGCCACCCTCAGGCACTGCGCGGACCAGCTGTCTCCAGTGTTCACCAACATCTTTACCACCTCCATGGAGACATGTCATGTACCAGCCTGTCTCAAGTCTTCCATCATCATTCCAGTGCCCAAAAAGCCGAGGCCAACAGGATTAAATGATTACAGACCCATCGCCCTTACCTCCGTGGTAATGAAGTCTTTTGAGCGCCTGGTCCTGGCACACCTCAAAGCCATCACAGACCCTCTACTGGACCCCCTTCAGTTTGCCTACAGAGCCAACAGGTCTGTGGATGACGCAGTTAACATGGCCCTCCACTTCACCCTACAGCATCTGGACTCCACAGCATCCTACGCCAGGATCCTGTTTGTGGACTTTAGCTCGGCTTTTAACACCATCATTCCTAGCCTGCTTCAGGACAAGCTCTCCCTGCTGAACGTGCCAGACTCCACCTGCAGATGGATCACAGACTTCCTGTCTGACAGGAAGCAGTGTGTCAAACTGGGATCACAAGTTTCTGCCGCCAGGTCAATCAGCACCGGATCTCCTCAGGGCTGCGTCCTTTCCCCTCTGCTATTCACCCTGTACACCAACAGCTGCACCTTCAGTCACCAGTCCGTCAAACTCTTGAAGTTTGCGGATGACACCACCCTCATTGGGCTAATCTCTGATGGGGATGAGTCTGACTATAGGAGGGAAGCTGACAACCTGGTGACCTGGTGTAGCCAGAACAACCTGGAGCTTGAAGCTCTTAAGACCGTGGAGATGGTTGTGGCCTTCAGGAAGAATTCAGCCCCACTCACCCCCATCACCCTGTGCGACTCCCCAGTCACCAATGTTGAGTCCTTCCGCTTCCTGGGCACTATTCTTTCCCAGGACCTCAAGTGGGAACTGAACATCAGCTCCCTTAACAAGAGAGCTCAACAGAGAATGTACTTCCTACGGCAGCTGAAGACATTTAATCTGCCAAAGACAATGATGGTGTGCTTCTATACAGCTATCATTCAGTCCATTCTCACCTCCTCCATCACCGTCTGGTACGCTGCTGCAACTGCCAAGGACAAGAGCAGACTGCAGCGTATCATCCGCACTGCTGAGAAGGTGATTGGCTGTAATCTACCAACCCTTGAGGACCTGCACACTTTGAGGACCCTGAAGCGAGCGAGGAAGATTGCGGACGATTCCTCGCACCCTGGATACTCTCTGTTCCAGCTACTCCCCTCCGGCAGAAGGCTGCGGTCCATCAAGACCAAAACCTCACGTCATAAAAACAGTTTTTTTCCCATCTGCTGTTGGCCTCCTCAACAAGGCCAAGGGCTTAAAATTACTTTTACACTTAAAATGACTGTTACACTTACTATAACATTTTATCTACATAATTACACCTTTCCATACTTACAACGTGTGATCTTATTTGTATTTTTGTATTTTAAGATTGCTTAATACGGCTAATTAACATTTTACATTCGCATTGTATAAGGTCTGCTTATTCATAATTTCAAAGATTTTAGACCCTTTGGTATTACTTATACTTTGTAAGGTTAGTATAGTTAGAGTGTATACCTTTTATATAAGTTAAGATTCCTACTTGTTCAATGTATGCACCGTCCCGCCATAGTGAATTCCTTGTTTGTGCAAACTTACATGGCGATTAAAACCGTTTCTGATTAATACTCATAACTTCGTGTTTTCTCTCGCGTCATTCGTGCAATTGCCAATCCACAACGCATCAATTCGCTGGTCCCTTACGCAGACGATACAAAAACCAACCCCCACCCTCAACTTAGCAAATCATAAACAGACGACGAGAAAATGATCGTCACAGGGAAAATCCATTGAGATGAACACATCGGTCCGGTGTTGTTCGCGAGCACAAACCAAGGCCGGTACACCACGCCCGGCCACATTTGTCTCCCCAATACCGATGCTTACGCACCGTACTAGATACTCATTTGAGTCTGAGTCGACCTAGGGGAGGCCCCGGGAACCCGTCTTAATATCCGTCATTCACTGACGCGGGTGGATGGGTTCATAGCGCAGTGTGCTAACCACTGCGCCACCGCTCCCCACTACCACACGAAAGGAAAGATCCCCCGTATAGCCTTAACAGACTGCTGGGGAAAGTGCTATTAGCGAGCACCTATGAACAGGAAGCCATCCCGACGCGCGCGCACACACACAATTATCCACTACACACATAAAGACAAAGATCCCCCGTATAGCCTTTATCGACTGATGGGGCAAGTGTTGTTAGCGAGTACCTATGAAAACCGGTACGGCACACGAGGCGGTGGGTGGCCAGCACACACACACACAAAGATCCCCCGTATAGCCTTAACAGACTGTAGGGGTAAGTGCTGTTAGCGAGCACCTGTGAAGGCCAGAAACGGCACACGAGGGGGTGGGTGGCCAGCACCACGCCCGACCGCCTTTGTCTCCCCAGTGGCGAAGTTTTTAGGCACCGCATCAGGCACTCATTTGAGGCTGAATCGACCTAGCGGAGGCCCAGAACCGGTTCAGATAATCATCACCGGTGTTGGCCGTGAGCGGGAATCGAACCTGGGTCGCCAAGTTCGTAGCACAGCGTAGCGCAAATCGCTGCACCACCGCTCCCCACACTTACAGAGACACACAAAAGATCCCCCGTATAGCCTTAACAGACTGTAGGGGCAAGTGCTGTTAGCGAGCACCTATAAAGGCCGGCACGGCACACGAGGGGGTGGGTGGCCAACACCACGCCCGGCCGCCTTTGTCTCCCTAGCGGCGATGTTTTCACATCGCACCAGGTACTCATTTGAGGCTGAGTCGACCTAGGGGAGGCCCAGGACCGGTTTAGATAATCGTCACTGGGTGTTGGCCGTGAGCGGGAATCGAACCCGGGTAACCTGGTTCATAGCGCAGCGCACTAACCGCTACACCACCGCTCCCCACAGAGACACACACACACACACAGTGTGACACACACACAGTGTGACACACACACAGACTCGCACACACAGTAACACACACATAGTGACACACTCAGTGAGACACACACACTCACAGACCCACACACACAGTGACACACACACACACACAAACTCGCACACACAGTGACACACACACACAAACTCGCACACACAGTGACACACACACAGATACACTTATCCACCCACCCACACAGACGCACGCACGCAGCCACCCACACCCACACCTCCACCCACACCCCCCCACTTCCACTCAGCCCCCTCCTCCCTCTCCTTCTGGAAATCCTATAAATGTGGTCCGAGCTCAGAGCACGCGGAGAGAGAAGAGGAGGAGGAGGACGAGGAGGAGGAGACCAGATCGCAACGGCAGCATAAGTTAGAGCCAGGGAGAGGGGTACGTGGTGGTGGTGGTAGAGGAGGCAGTGGCGGAGTGGTTGAGGCGGTGGAGTAGACAGCTGAGAGTCGTGGTATCGCCTCTTATTGCAGGTGCGTATCAACAGGTGCGTCTCCATACACACGCAGATACACAGATACACACAGATACACACAGATACACACGCAGATACACGCCGATACACAGATACACACACACACAGATACAGAGACACACACAGATACACACACAGATACACACACACAGATACACACACAGATACACAGATACACACACAGATACACACGCAGATACACACACACAGATACACACACAGATACAGAGACACACACAGATACACACACAGATACACAGATACACACACAGATACACACACAGATACACACACACACAGATACACACACAGATACAGAGACACACACAGATAGTCCAGAGGTGTGGACTCGAGTCATGTGACTTGGACTCGAGTCAGACTCGAGTCATGAATTTGATGACTTGCGACTCGACTTGGACTTGCATAACAATGACTTTGTCCCACCTCTGACAGATACACACACAGATACACACACACAGATACACACACAGATACACAGATACACACACAGATACACACGCAGATACACACAGACACACACAGAGATACACACACACAGAAACACAGGTACACACAGATACACACACAGATACACACGCAGATACACACAGACACACAGATACACACACACACACAGATACAGATACACACACAGATACACACACACAGATACACACACAGATACACACATATACAGAGATACACACAGATACACACACAGATACACACATATACACACACAGATACACACAGACACACATATACACACACACAGATACACAGGTACACACAGATACAGAGACACACACAGATACACACAGATACACACACAGATACACACAGATGCACACAGATACAGAGATACACACACAGGTACACACACACACAGATACACACAGAGATACGCAGATACACACACGGATACACACACAGATACACACACAGATACACACGCAGATACACACAGATACACACAGGTACACACAGGTACACACAGATACAAAGAGAATCACACACATTCACAGAGTTACGAAGGTAGATACACCCACATAGACAAAGATTCCCCGTATAGCCTGTAACAACCTGTTGGGGCAAGTGCTGTTAGCGAGCACCTATGAAGGCCGGCACGGCACACGAGGGGGTGGGTGGTCAACACCACGCCCGACCGCCTTTGTCTCCCCAGTGGCGATGTTTACACACCGCACCAAGTACTCATTTGAGGCTGAGTCTACCTAGGGAGGCCCAGGAACGGTTCCGATAATCGTCGCTGGTGTTGGCCGCGAGCGGGAATCGAACCCGGATCGCCGGTACTCTACGACTCCCCACAGAGTACCTGGTGCGGTGTGTAAACATCGCCGCTGGGGAGACAAAGGCGGCCGGGCGTGGTGCTGGCCACCCACCCCCTCACTAACAGCACTTTGCCGCAAAAGTTTGTTAAGGCTATAGGGGGAATCTTTGTCTTGTGTGTCAGTGTGCGCGTGAGGAGCGGTGGCGCAGTGGTTAGCGCGATGTCCGGCCTCGGCTCACTCCTCACCCGACTCACCACCACCCACACCTCACCACCACCACCCACTCACACCTCACCACCACGCACACCTCATCACCACTCACCACCACCCACCACAACTAACCACCCACACCTCACCACCACTCACACCTCACCAACACCCACCACCCACACCTCACCACCACCCACACCTCATCCCCACTCACACCTCACCACCACCCACCACCCACACCTCACCACCACTCACCCCTCACCCCCACTCACACCTCACCACCACTCACACCTCACCACCACCCACCACCCACACCTCACCACCACCCACCCCTCACCACCACCACTCACTCCTCACCACCACTCACACCTCACCACCACCCACCACCCACACCTCACCACCATCCACACCTCACCACCACCACTCACTCCTCACCACCACCCACACCTCATACCTCACCACCACTCACACCTCACCACCACCCACCCCTCCCCACCACTCACACCTCACCACCACTCACACCTCACCACCACTCACACCTCACCACCACCCACACCTCATACCTCACCACCACCCACCCCTCACCACCACTCACCCCTCCCCACCACTCACACCTCACCACCACTCACACCTCACCACCCACACCTCACCACCACTCACATCTCACCACCACTCACCCCTCACCACCACCCACACCTCACCACCACCCACACTTCACCACCACTCACCCCTCACCACCACTCACCCCTCCCCACCACTCACCCCTCACCACCACTCACCCCTCACCACCCACACCTCACCACCACTCACACCTCACCACCCCTCACCCCTCACCACCACTCACACCTCCCCACCACCCACCCCTCACCACCACCAACACCTCACCACCACCCACACCTCACCACCACTCACCCCTCACCACCACTCACCCCTCACCACCCACACCTCACCACCACTCACACCTCACCACCACTCACACCTCACCACCACTCACACCTCACCACCACTCACCCCTCACCACCACCCACACCTCACCACCACTCACACCTCACCACCACCCACACCTCACCACCACTCACACCTCACCACCACTCACACCTCACCACCACTCACACCTTACCACCACCCACCCCTCACCACCACTCACCCCTCACCACCTCACCACCACTCACCCCTCACCACCACTCACCCCTAACCACCTCACCACCACTCACCCCTCACCACCACCCACCACTTACCACAACCCACACCTCACCACCACTCACACCGGGGGTTGCCACCTATACGGGTTTAACCGGGTCGTTTGTGAGTTGGCGTCGGTGTGGTCTTCAAGGGCGGCATGAATTTATTTGTACCGCGAACTGGCGTCGGTTTTGCGTTTAACTTAATTCCAGTATTATACATGCATCTAAGTATGTATTTTACATTCCCCGTCTGTTATCCAGAATCCTCATCGAATCTCATTACTTTCTATGTTTTTACAAGAGGGTCTCGCCAAACTTTCGCAGTTAGGCGGCTGTAGTCAAGTTGGCAACTCTACCAAATCTTTTCGGTTCTTTCGGAAAAGTCACGTAGAATGGAAATAATAAAATAAAAAAAATAAAACATAATAAAATAATTCTCACGACGTTTCGGCCACAACGCAAGCAGCCGTCCTCAGGTGAAGAACAGGTCTGTCAGAAAGACAGCGTCTGACAGACCTGTTCTTCACCTGAGGACGGCTGCTTGCGTTGTGGCCGAAACGTCGTGAGAATTATTTTATTATGTTTTATTTTTATTATTTTATTACTTCCCTTCTACGTGACTTTACCGAAAGAACCAAGAAGATGAATCCCTGCAGTCACGAAAGCTTTAAATCGAAATTTAACTCGACCAAAGATAAATATTCCACCGTGTAGCCTTCGGCCAGACTGTTGGGGCAATTGCTGTTCGCGAGAAGGACCGATTGAGGCCAGAACGCTGCACCGCAGTGTGTGGATGGGCAGCATCACGCCCGGCCGCCTTTGTCTCTCCACCGAGTACTTTATTCGAGGCTCAGTCGACCCAACGGAGGGCCCAGTGACGAGATATACACTTCGATTTAAAGCTTTCTTGACTGCAGGGATTCATCTTCTTGGTTCTTTCGGTAAAGTCACGTGGAAGGGAAATAATAAAATAATAAAAATAAAATAATTCTCACGACGTGTCGGCTGCTTCCGTTGTGGCCGAAACGTCGTGAGAATTTTTTTCATTTTATTATGTTTTATTTTTATTATTTTATTATTTCCCTTCTACGTGACTTTACCGAAAGAACCAAGAAGAGATATACACTATTCGTAATCGATGTCGGGAATCGAACACGGGTCGCCGAGTTCGTAGCGCCAGTTGCTTTAAGTCAACTATTTGTTTTTTTTATTTTACTAGGTAAGGCCCCCACTGAGCGATGTTGTTCTTCATCAGATCACAAATGATAGCTCAGCGGAGCGGCTCATCATCACGTGGGGATTTACAGCAGCCAAATACTCGAGATCCGGAGGACCCGGAGAAAAATCCACGCGACCATCACAGGGAGACAGAGACACGCAAACTCCAAATATACAGCAGCAGGTGTCAGGGTCGAGATCGAACCCACGACCTCCTGTATACCAGGGGAGGTAGTTAACATCTCCTCGCCACCGTGATGATGATGAGAGAGAGACACGCAAACTCCAAATATACAGCAGCAGGCGTCAGGGTCGGGATCGAACCCACGACCTCCTGCACACCAGGCGAGGTCGTGAACATCTCCTAGCCATTTCGATTTAAAGCTTTCGTGACTGCAGGGATTCATCTTCTTGGTTCTTTCGGTAAAGTCACGTAGAAGGGAAATAATAAAATAATAAAAATAAAACATAATAAAATACAATTCTCACGACGTTTCGGCAACAACGCAAGCAGCCGTCCTCAGGTGAAGAACAGGTCTGTCGGAAAGACAGCGGCTTTCCTTCTACGCGACTTTACCGAAAGATCCAAGAAGATATCCTAGCCACTGCCCTCAAAATCACTCACTCACTCATCCCTGACTGTCCCATGTCTCTGTCTCTCTCCCCGTGTCTCTGTCTCTCTCCCCTCCACGCCCGTCAGCTCGCCATGACCGCGTGCGCGCTGTGGCTGCTGCTGATCGCCGCTCCCACGTGGGGGTTACTGCAGCTGCCGGGAGCCGCTGATCGTTCCCAGCCGGGCCCCGCGGGGCGCTACGACGGCCCCTCGGAGCTTGGCCTCGTACTGCGCTCCCTGCTCCGAGCCGCTAGCAGCGGTGCTCCCAGCGGAGCCCTCCTCGGTACGCGTTGAAGTGAGAGGGGAGATTCATCTCTCGGCCCCTTGAGCATCAGCGCTTGCTGCTTCACCGCGAATCTTTATGCTATGAACATTATGGCGGTTTTTGAAACGCTGAAACCAGCCACGACTTGCTATAAATTCTTGGTTGTAGGTAGTGTCATCGTGGCGTTTCTTCAGGTCATCAAAAAGCGTACGCGCCTTTTCTTGGATCGTCAGGAGGTTGAGCGGCATAGGCTTTTGTATCTGATCCTCCATCCACGTTACCAGTAACTGCTCCATTTCTTTCAAAGGTCCTATCTTCTTCCTGGATATTATTGAAGAATGAACTGAAGCAGATGAATTTCGATTAAAAGCTTTCGTGACTGCAGGGATTGATCTTCTTGGTTCTTTCGGTAAAGTCACGTAGAAGGGAAATAATAAAATAACACTGGTCAACAAAAAAATTCTGGCCTGGACTTTTGCAGCTGTTTTAGACTAATTTCAGGGTGCTGATTGCAAATCTGATCTGATCTCAGATTTGCTCTATCACATCTCATTTTATGCTATCGGCATACCCCATTTTCATTGATTTTACCCGAAATTAACTCTGTCACTTATGATTGCAAGTTGTTGCGAGTCAGTGACTGCTTTAGTGTTAAAATATGGTGCTGTATTTTTAGGATAGTGTGTTTATAATATAATTTTATGTAGATATCCACATTTATTTAATATTTTTCTTCTGCAGTTTTTATTGAAAATGCAATATTTGATATCTCAAAAACCTGATGTGATAGACAAAAACTGATGCCAGATTTGGAATCAGCACCCCAAAATTACTTTAAACCCGTTGGAATACCTTATGCCAGAAAAAGTGTGTTGACCAGTGTAATAAAAATAAAACATAATAAAATACAATTCTCACGACGTTTCGGCCACAACGCAAGCAGCCGTCCTCGGGTGAAGAACAGGTTCAGACGCTGTCTTTCAGACAGACCTGTTCTTCACCTGAAGACGGCTGCTTGCGTTGTGGCCGAAACGTCGTGAGAATTGTATTTAATTATGTTTAATTTATTTTATTTAATTATTTCCCTTCTACGTGACTTGACCGAAAGAACCAAGAAGATGAATCCCTGCAGTCACGAAAGCTTTAAATCGAAATGAGAGGGGGGAGTTGAATCCTGGCTGAGCCACAGAGCCGGCCACCCGGGTTCGATCCCCCCTCCCCCCGCCGCTCTCACGGCCGACATCGGTGACGATTTTCTGAACCGGGCCCCTGAGGAGTGATGAGCGGTGGCGAGCGGGTGGGTGGGTGGAGGAGCGGTGGTGCAGCGGTTAGCGCTACGCTGCGCTATGAACCCGGCGACCCAAGTTCGATTCCCGCTCACGGCCAACATCGGTGATGATTATCTGAACCCGGTCCCTGGGGCTTACCTAGGTCGACTCAGCCTCAAATGAGTAGCCGGTGCGGTGGGTGAACATCGTCACTGGGGAGACAAAGGCGGCCGGGGGTGGTGTTGGCCACCCACCCCCTGCGGTTGCCGTTCCAGCCTTTATAGGTGCCACTCGCTAACGGCACTTGCCCCAACAGTCTATTACAGGCTATACGGGGGATCTTTGTATTTTTTTTATAACCAGTTAACACGTGACAATGCATTTCTTTTGAGTGAGAGAGAGAGATCCGATTGGCTGATGACACCGTTACCGTATTCTCTGAATTATACGACGCTCTGGAAAGTAAGACGCACCCAACACTTTTTTGCGGTAATTTTTGTAAAAAAAACCCCAGCGCGTCTTATACTCAAGAGGGAGAATACGGTATTCGCTTCCGACAGTTGTCTTCCACAATAAATAATGTATCCACGTATCGGTCTCTCCGCGTAAAAAAATATATAAATATCCCTTACATGCTCTTTAGTTATTTCGGTAAAGTCACGTAGGTAGAAAAAAAAATAGATCACGACGTTTCGATCGCGACCGCTTGCTGTTGTGATCGAAACGTCGTGAGCTATTCATTTATCTTATACCTACGTAACTTTACCGAAAGATACCCTTTGGTTTTTTCGGTAAAGTCACGTAGGTTAAAAAAAGAAAAACTAAATTAAATCACGACGTTTCGGAGGCAACACAAGCCTCCGTCTTCAGGTGGAACCGTCACAGCAAAATTACTTGATGCAAAATTACTTTTTGATTTAAAGCTCTCGTGACTGCAGGGATTCATATTATTGGTTATTTCGGTAAAGTCACGTAGAAGGGAAATAATAAAATAATATAAATCAATAAAATTCTCACGACGTTTCGACTGCAACACAAGCAATCATCATCAGGTGTGAAATCCACAGAAAAAAAAACGTCGTGAGAATTTTATTGATTTGTATTATTTTATTATTTCCCATCTACGTGTCTTTACCGAAAGAACCAAGAATACTAAATTACTTGAAACAGTAATTTTGCTGTGACGGTTCCACCTAAAGACGGAGGCTTGTGACTTTACCGAAAAAAACAAAGAGTATGGATCCCTGCAGTCACGAAAGCTTCAAATCTAGATTAATTTACCGAACACCTTCCGGCTTTCCTTCTGGGAGTGGTTAATGTCAGCAGCATTCATTCAAGACAAGAAAAACAAACTCTGGACCGGTTTCCACATCCAGTCAATTTCTCGGCAGCAGCAGAGTCCGGGCTGAATGAACGCTGGTGGACTACCAGATGTTTATATTGGCAAGGACTTGCTTCGACACCCAGTGTCTCATCAGCAGCCCCGCTCCAGCCAATGCTGGTGAACTACCAATTGTACCAACAAGTGCCGGAAGCTCAGTTTATAGACTGGCTTGCCCCGCTTGCTTCGAGATAATAACACCGAGGCTCAGTTTAAAGACGGGCTTGCCCAGCTTGCTTTGAGATGAAAACACCGAGGCTCAGTTTATAGACGGGCTTGCCCAGCTTGCTTCGAGATAATAACACCGAGACTCAGTTTATAGACGGGCTTGCCCAGATTGCTTCGAGGTAATAACACCGAGGCTAAGTTTATAGACGGGCTGGCCAGCTTGCTTTGAGATAATAACACCGAGACTCAGTTTATAGACGGGCTTGCCCAGATTGCTTCGAGATAATAACACCGAGGCTCAGTTTAAAGACGGGCTTGCCCAGCTTGCTTTGAGATGAAAACACCGAGGCTCAGTTTATAGACGGGCTTGCCCAGCTTGCTTCAAGATAATAACACCGAGACTCCGTTTATAGACGGACTTGCCCAGCTTGCTTCTAGATAATAACACCGAGACTCAGTTTATAGACGGGCTTGCCCAGCTTGCTTCGAGATAATAACACCGAGGCTCAGTCTATAGACGGGCTTGCCCAGCTTGCTTCGAGATAATAACACCGAGACTCAGTTTATAGACGGGCTTGCCCAGCTTGCTTCGAGATAATAACACCGAGGCTCAGTTTATAGACGCGCTTGCCCAGCTTGCTTCTAGATAATAACACCGAGGCTCAGTTTATAGACGGGCTTGCCCAGCTTGCTTCGAGATAATAACACCGAGGCTCAGTTTATAGACAGACTTGCCCAGCTTGCTTCGAGATAATAACACCGAGGCTCAGTTTATAGACGGGTTTGCCAGCTTGCTTCGAGATAATAACACCGAGACTCAGTTTATAGACGGGCTTGCCCAGCTTGCTTCGAGATAATGACACCGAGGCTGAGTTTATAGACGGGCTTGTCCAGCTTGCTTCGAGATAATAACACCGAGGCTCAGTTTATAGACGGGCTTGCCAGCTTGCTTCGAGATAATAACACAGAGGCTCAGTTTATAGACGGGCTTGCCCAGCTTGCTTCGAGATAATAACACCGAGACTCAGTTTATAGATGGGCTAGCCCAGCTTGCTTCGAGATAATAACACCGAGGCTGAGTTTATAGACGGGCTTGCCCAGCTTGCTTCGAAATAATAACACCGAGGCTCAGCTTATAGACGGGCTTGCCAGCTTGCTTCGAGATAATAACACCGAGGCTCAGTTTATAGACGGGCTTGCCCAGCTTGCTTTTAGATAATAACACCGAGGCTCAGTTTATAGACGGGCTTGCCAGCTTGCTTCGAGATAATAACATTGAGGCTCAGTTTATAGACGGGCTTGCCCAGCTTGCTTCGAGATAATAACATCGAGGCTCAGTTTATAGACGGGCTTGCCAGCTTGCTTCGAGATAATAACATCGAGGCTCAGTTTATAGACGGGCTTGCCCAGCTTGCTTCGAGATAATAACACCGAGGCTCAGTTTATAGACGGGCTTGCCCAGCTTGCTTCGAGATAATAACACCGAGGCTCAGTTTATAGACGGGCTTGCCCAGCTTGCTTCGAGATAATAACACCGAGGCTCAGTTTATAGACGGGCTTGCCCAGCTTGCTTCGAGATAATAACACCGTGGCTCAGTTTATAGACGGGCTTGCCCAGCTTGCTTCGAGATAATAACACCGAGGCTCAGTTTATAGACGGGCTTGCCCAGCTTGCTTCGAGATAAAACACACCGAGGCTCAGTTTATAGACGGGCTTGCCCAGCTTGCTTCGAGATAAAAACACCGAGGCTCAGTTTATAGACGGGCTGGCCAGCTTGCTTCGAGATAATAACGCCGAGGCTCAGTTTATAGACGGGCTTGCCCAACTTGCTTCGAGATAATAAAACCGAGACTCAGTTTATAGACGGGCTTGCCCAGCTTGCTTCGAGATAATAACATTGAGGCTCAGTTTATAGACGGGCTTGCCCAGCTTGCTTCGGGATAATAACACCGAGGCTCAGTTTATAGACGGGCTTGCCCAGCTTGCTTCGAGATAATAACACCGAGGCTCAGTTTATTGACGGGCTTGCCCAGCTTGCTTCGAGATGATGACAGAGAGGCTCAGTTTATAGACGGGCTTGCCCAGCTTGCTTTGAGATAAAAACACCGAGGCTCATTTTGTAGACGGGCTTGCCCAGCTTGCTTCGAGATAATAACACCGAGGCTCAGTTTATAGACGGGCTTGCCAGCTCGCTTCGAGATAATAACACCGAGGCTCAGTTTATAGACGGGCTTGCCCAGCTTGCTTCGAGATAATAACACCGAGGCTCAGTTTATAGACGGGCTTGCCCAGCTTGCTTCGAGATAATAACACCGAGGCTCAGTTTATTGACGGGCTTGCCCAGCTTGCTTCGACTGTCGCTGAGACCTGAAGGTCGATCTCGCGTGTTCAGAACTCACCTGCATTTTGAAAGTAACGCCACCCTGGCATCCATTCTCTATCCACTGCTGAATGTCCACGGCTGTGTATAAGGGAGTGGTGGGGGGGTGGTGGGGGACGGGGGATGTCCCCATGTTGTCAGCTGGTGGGGGGTGATGACAGGAGTGATGGTATGATGCTGGAGGTGATTGTGGGTAATGGTGGTGGTGGTGTTGATGACGGAGTTAATGGTGGTGATCGTGATGATGATGATTGTGTGGAGGAGGCTCCTGAACGACGCTGCTGCTACTGGGCAGTGGGAGGCAGTCGCCTTCCAGCAACGACGGAGGGCAGAGGAGCGACGCTCACAACAACGAGCGGAGCGCCGGGCGGCTAAACCACCGCAAGTTGGCACAGTAGGGGGCACAGATGGGGCATTGGCCAGTCATCTAAGTCAGTCGACCCGTGGCACCTGGGTCTGCCCCGTGACCTCCTGCCAGCGGGCGTTCGACACTTCACATAGCCTCAACGTGCACGTAGCCTGGCACAAGCGCCGTGGTGATGTCACCGCCACTTAGTGGCGAATGACGGTTGTTGTTGTTAATGTGGTGATGGTGGAGGTGATGATGGTGGGGTTGATGATGATGATCATAATGGAGGTGATGGTGTGAATTAGTATGTAGGCGATGGGAGTGGTGATAGTTGATGATGGTGGAGTTGATGATGGTGGGGTTGATGATGATCATATTAGAGGTGATGGGGGTGGTGCTGATGGTGGTGGTGTTGATGGTGGAGATCAATGTGTGTAGGCCCATCTCTGCTGTGTCCACATTCAACCAACCCGCACTGACCAGCGTGGTGAAGTATGGTCAAATACACCCCCCCCCCCCGTGGTGAGGGGAGGCACTCATCCAGCAGTGGACTAACGAGAGAGCTGTAGGCGTGTTACCGCATGAGTTTGTGTGTGTGTAAGCATGAGCTCTGGCAAGTCCGTCTGTAACTGGGGGCCGCTATCACAACAACTCTCACAGAGATCATTCTGGGTGAATACGGTGGCTAGGAGATGTTAACTACCTCGCCCGGTATACGGGAGGTCGTGGGTTAGATCCTGACCCTGACGCCTGCTGTGTATTTGGAGTTTGAGCGTCTCTCTCTCATCATCATCACGGTGGCTAGGAGATGTTAACTACCTGGCCTGGTATACAGGAGGTCGTGGGTTCGATCCTGACGCTGACGCCTGCTGTATATTTGGAGTTTGCGTGTCTCTCATCATCACGATGGCTAGGAGATGTTAACTACCTCGTCTGGTATACAGGAGGTCGTGGGTTCGATCCTGGCCTTGACGCCTGCTGTGTATTTGGAGTTTGAGCGTCTCTCTCTCATCATCATCATCACCACGGTGGCTAGGAGATGCTAACTACCTGGCCCGGTATACAGGAGGTCGTGGGTTCGATCCTGACCTGACGCCTGCTGTGTATTTGGAGTTTGAGCGTCTCTCTCTCATCGTCATCATCTCGGTGGCTAGGAGATGTTAACTACCTCGTCTGGTATACAGGAGGTCGTGGGTTCGATCCTGACGACTGCTGTCCATTTGGAGTTTGCGTGTCTCTCTCTGTGATGGCCGCGTGGATTTTTCTCCAGGTCGTCCGGGTTTTCCCTCCACGTTGAGAATCAACGTCACGCGTTTAGAGTATTTGGCTGCTATAAATGTCCACGTGATGATTATGATGATGATAAGCCACTTCGCCGAGCTCTCATGTTTGATAACCAGGTCGCTTCTGATAAAAGGGTCTCAACTTAACTCACCTTAACGGAATTTACGTAGCGACTTAACAACCAAGGCGCTTTTCGATTTAAAGCTTACGTGACTGCAGTGATTCATATTATTGGTTCTTTCGGTAAAGTCACGTAGAAGGGAAGTAATAAAATAATAAAAATAAAACATAATAAAATAATTCTCACGACGTTTCGGCCACAACGCAAGCAGCCGTCCTCAGGTGAAGAACAGGTCTGTCAGACGCTGTCTTTCTGACAGACCTGTTCTTCACCTGAGGACGGCTGCTTGCGTTGTGGCCGAAACGTCGTGAGAATTATTTTATTATGTTTTATTTTTATTATTGTATTATTTCCATTCTACGTCACTTTACCGAAGAACCAAGAAGATGAACCAGGGCGCTCTACGGAAGAATTAAGAAGGGCACAACGAGTCGGGTGTCAATGTTCTAAGGGTGGAGATGATGCGAATTGAGTGGACGAGACGGAGCGATGGGGGCGAATCTGCGATGATGCGTGACGTCGGTAGCAGCGAGACTGACGACGGTGAATGATGATGACCCGTTGAGAATCAACCCCTCTAGCTGACCACGCTCTCCCCTCTCTCTCTCTCCATCATCTCTTTCATCTATCTCTCTCCTCTCTTATCATCTCTCTCTCCTCTCTCTCCTCACTAATATCTCACTCCTATCTTTCTCTCTCCTCTCTCTCTCATCTCTCTCTTTATCATCTCTCTCATCTCTTTCTCCTCTCATCTCTCTCTTTATCATCTCTCTCATCTCTCATCTCTCTCTCCTCTCTCAGCTCCCTCCTCTTCCGAGGCCCGGGACGCGAGGCCCTCGCCGACGAAGCGGCAGCACCCGGGCCGGAGGGCCGCCGCCGCCGCCGACGACGATGAGCCGGGGTCCCCCTGGCGGCCGAGTCCCCGCAGCAAGCGGCAGCACCCGGGCCGCAGGGAGGCCGAGCTGTGGGCCCTGACGGGGCCTCGCGTGGGGCCACGCGCGGGGCCACGCATCCACCCGGAGAAGCGGCAGCACCCGGGCCGCAGGGCTCTCGGCTCCCTGCTGGGGCCCGGCTGTGGCCTTCGAGCGACAGCGGCGGCGCGTGGCGGTGGCGGCGTCGATTGCGACGGAGCTGCGCGACTGTGGAGCGAGATTCTCGCCAGCGGCCTCCGTCGCGAGCAGCAGCAGCAGTGGCAGCAGCAGCAGCAGTGGCAGCAGCTGCAGCGGCAGCAGCAGCGGCTGCAGCGGCGGCGCTATCGGGGTCGGCGTCTGGGCGGCGGCGATGTTGATGATGGTGGAGATGGCGAGGTTGATGATGGTGTTGACGACGACGATGTTGTCGTCGACGATGATGATGATGATGCTGGTGAGCAGGAGGAGGAACAGGAGGAGCAGCAGGAGGTGGTCGTGTTGTGAATGTTGGCCGGAGAGCGGCGCTTTCGAGTCTTGGGCCATCGTCGCCGTCTTGATGACAGTCTCCAGCATCATCATCAACACCGTCAATACCATCAGCATCACCATCAACACCATCATCAACACCATCATCATCACCAGCATCACCATCAACACCATCATCATCAACACAATCATCATCATCAGCACCATCAACACTATCACCATCATCACCAGCATCACCATCACCAGCATCACCATCAGTACCATCAGCACCACCATCAGTACCATCAGCGTCAACACCATCACCATCAACACCATCAACACCATCACCATCAACACCATCATCATCAACACCATCATCATCAACACCATCATCATCAACACCATCATCATCAACACCATCATCATCAACACCATCATCATCAACACCATCATCATCAACACCATCATCATCAACACCATCATCATCAACACCATCAACAACACCATCATCAACACCATCATCATCAACACTATCACCATCAACACCATCATCATCAACACCATCACCATCAACACTATCACCATCAACACCATCAGCGTCAATACCATCATCATCAACACCATCATCATCACCAGCATCACCATCAACACCATCATCATCACCAGCATCACCATCAACACTATCACCATCAACACCATCATCATCAACACCATCACCATCAACACTATCACCATCAACACCATCAGCGTCAATACCATCATCATCAACACCAACACCATCACCATCAACACCATCATCATCACCAGCATCACCATCAACACCACCATCATCATCAACACCATCAGCACCATCAACACCATCAGCGTCATCGATGTTTGTTATTTTGAAAGTGGCATGCGATGTCCGTTTGCGATCACGATGTTCAACACCGTGCAACATTCCGTAGAGGCCGAAGTTAACTGCCCCCAGCAGATCGAGCAAAGAAAACTGCCCTCAGACACCTCCAGTCCATAACCCTGGGCCCCGATACGAATCCCTGCACTACAAACCATCAGCCACCTCCCCTCCCTAACTCTAACCCCCTATTAATTCTAGATTTGAAGCTTTCGTGACTGCAAGGATGCATACTCTTAGGTTTTTTCGGTAAAGTCACGTAGGTAATAAAATACATTTAAATTAATAAAAGTAAAATAAAAATCACGACCCTTTTCGGAGGCAACACAAGCTTCCGTCTTCAGGTGGAACCGTCAATCGTGCTGTGACGGTTCCACCTGAAGACGGAAGCTTGTGTTGCCTCCGAAAACATCGTGATTTTTATTTTACTTTTTTTTACCTACGCGACTTTACCGAAAAAACCTAAGAGTATATAACCCCCATACTAACTCTAACCCCCGACCCATGAACTCTATCGATGACCCGAACCTTTCAACACTAACCCCGACTCATAAACGCCCCCAACCACATGTACCCTCGCTCCTAAACGCCAACCCTTGACCTGAAATCCCTGAACTCTCACCTCGAACCCGAATGCCCTAAAAACTCAAATCCCAAAACCCTACACCACAAACCCTCTAAACCCTAAACCCTCCTACCTCTAACCATAAACCCCTGAACGCTAAACCCCAACCCTAAACATCTAAACGTTAAGCCCCCACCAACTCATAACCCCTAAATGCTCACCCGAAAACCTAAAGCCGAAAACCTAAAGCCGAAAACCTAAAGCCGAAAACCTAAAGCCGGAACGCCGATCAGCCACCCACCCAACTATAAACCCCCGAACCAGATGGACCCCAACGCCGACGAATTGGTTTTGATTCCGTCGATTGAACCCCCAAGGAAGATTTCTCCCTGTCGGTAGATGCCATGTCTGGTCTCTGTAACACGGTGGCTAAGAGATGTTAACTCCCTCGCCCGGTATACAGGAGGTCGTGGGTTTGATCCCGACCCTGACGCCTGCTGCTGTATATTCGGAGTTTGCGTGTCTCTCTCTCTCTCCCCGTGGTCGCGTGGATTTTTCTCCGGGTCCTCCGGTTTTTTTCCCCCCTCCGCATTTAGAATCAACATCACCACACGTTTTAGAGTATTTGTGACTGCAATCAATGTCCACGTGATATCAGCCACCAATTCCTTGATTTATCATTTGTGATAGCCAGGTGGCATCAGAAAGAGATCCACATATAACTTCAGTGAGGGGCCTTACTCGGTAAATTAAAACAAATATATTGTTAAAAGTTTTTATCCCATGTCATTATAGTTCAGTAAAATTCCTTGCTGGAGAGAGTGGTCGCTGCGAATCTCCCCACGCATCATTTCCTGCTGCTCAATCCCGAGTCCTCCTGCTGCTACTGCTGCTGCTACTGCTGCTGCTGCTACTGCTGCTGCTACTGCTGCTGCTACTGCTGCTGCTGCTACTGCTGCTGCTGCTACTGCTGCTGCTGCTACTGCTGCTGCTGCTACTGCTGCTGCTATTGTTTTACCAATCGATCGTCTCCAGACCCCAGCCGGATCTACGTTTAAAATCCAACTCGAGTCAGACTGCTCTCCGTTCAGGATCTTGACCGACGGTGAATTCTCTCGACTGGATTTTCATCGCAACAATCCAATCGCCCCCCCCCCCCCCATTCCACAGTGCTTGTACAGTCTTCTGTATGATATTATTATGATGACGACGATTAAATATGATACTTTAACCTGTAGCCTTTATCTTGGGGAAATATACAAAGAAAAATAAATATTATAAACCTCGACGCTGAATCTTGCTTTCGGCTGCATCGTTTCGTGCCTCCGTCTGAAATGTCGCCTTCGGATTCGCTCCACGTGTGCGCCTGTGCAATGTACATACACGTGCTGCGTACCTACACATGCATCGTATGTACATTGCGTGTGTACATACACGTGCAGCGTATGTGCACGTGCTGCGTATGCACACGTGCAGAGTACTACGCGTGATGTGTACATACACATGCAGCGTGCGTACATTGCGCGTGTACGCACACGTGCGTCATACACACACGTGCGTCATACACACACGTGCGTCATACACACACGTGCTGTGCAATGCCTCCTCTACCCGTTTCCGCTGGACACAACCGAGCCGCGCCCGTGCCGTGCCCAGCCGCCCAGCCCCGGCAAAGTTCAGGAAGCACCAGGCTCTGGTTTCGTTCGCCTGCCGAAGCCGAGCCGAGCCAAGCCGCTAACGTCGCACGCAACGAACGGTCCTTTCGTCGGTCAGTCACCAATTTTTATTTTTTTCAGAAGCGACCTGGCCGCCACAAATGATAGCTAAACGAAGTGGCTTATCATCATCATCATCATCATCGTCACGTGGACATTTATAGCAGCCAAACATTCTAAACGCGTTTTGTTGATTCTAAATGTGGAGGGAAAATCCAGACGACCTGGAGAAAAATCAACGCGACCATCACAGGGAGAGAGACACGCAAACTCCAAATATACAGCAGGCGTCAGGGTCAGGATCGAACCCACGAACTCCTGCATACCAGGCGATGTAGTTAATATACAGCAGGCGTCAGGGTCGGGATCGAACCCACGGCCTCCTGTATACCAGGCGAGGTAGTTAACATCTCGCCGCCGTCGGGAACCGATATGACCTACGACAAAAATGATTAACTCCCCACCCCTGGCCCTGCTTGGCCCCCAGCCAGATTTTTGGATGTCTTGTAAGGCCAACTTGTCACGGTTCATATAGCCAGTGGAAAAGCACGCGTACCGTGCGGGCTCACTTCGGATGCGCCAACGGTAGAGGGTTTATCGGGAGGCGTTGATTCTCACCTGCGGATTAAAGCGCCCATCTCCCCATGCGCTACCACGGGCGGGCGAACGCTGTATATTTGGTTTGTAAATAAAATGCTGCGGGGGGGAAAAAATAAAAAGCATGCGATTTGTTTTTTGCGCGAGAAATGTGTCAGCCCGGCCGTGGACCATGGCATCAGAATTCGCATTGAGCGACGAGTTCGTGAGAGCGTTGTGTGCCGGGAGCGCTGCATCGGAGAACCACACCGTGTCAACCCATACGGTTTACCCCGTATTCTTGTACAGGGAAATAGAGTTTTCAGGTCCGTACGGGGTACAGCTGTTTTAATACGGGCAAAAGAAACGTTTTTGTTTGTGTTTCTCCCCTTGTGATGGGACTTTGTAGGATGAACGTTGAGATTTATAGGGGCCACGGGGTGACCAATAAGGTCTGAATTGGTCTGTAACTCTTCTTCATAGGTGTTTTGCGTTGGGGTTTTTTTTTCCAGCCAACTAAATGATGAGCACTTACATAAGTGGGAGGAAACTGGAGCGCTCTGGGGGAAAAGAATAACCCACGCGCGCGAGGGAGCAACACTCGATCCCCGTACGAGATGGAATAAACAGATGGCGATGATCTTCTTGGTTCTTTCGGTAAAGTCACGTAGAACGGAAGTAATAAAATAATAAAAATAAAACATAATAAAATAATTCTCACGACGTTTCGGCCACAACGCAAGCAGCCGTCCTCAGGTGTAGAACAGGTCTGTCGAGAAGACAGAGTCTGAATTATGGCGATGAGTCCACACTCTGCTGTCCTGGCCTTCTCCTGGCGAGCCGGGGATACGGCTTGCTTGTCGACACCCACGGGGAAAGGTCCACAACAACATCTGTGTGCGTTGTGTGTGCGCGCACGCGGTGATCCACCAACTCTAGCTGCTGCTGCTGCCTCCACACAGCCCACGTGTAGCAGCAGCAGCAGCAGCGTTAGCCGCCACCGCCGCCACGGCAAGTACACCTAGCCTGGTCACTGAGCGGCACATGACCCGCCCTGTGGTTGGGAGGGCAAAAAACGACTGCGCTCAGAACTCTGAGTGGCGAGCGAGCGAGCGGCGATCCTGTGGCGAGCCGCGAAGTGGCTGTTCCATGCGGCGCGAGTGATGACGCTTTGGCGGAGAGATTCGACAATGGACTGCCGAGCGACGGACCTGCATCGAACGGCGGATAGATCATGGCTGCTGACGATGACAGCGACGACGACGATGAGGGTGGCGATGACGACAACAGCGGACCGATCCCTTCGCTGGCTTGTCCTGCTTGAGACCCAGAGGTAATTCCATGCGGGGGGTGGGTGGGGGTGGGGTGCTGGATAAAGAGACGTGGTTGACGCGAGAGCGAGTGATCGCAGAGTTGAAGCCTCCGCTCTACAGCGCCGCCCACCCCTTGCGGGGCCATCAATAAGTCACCACCTTCCTGACAAAGGGGTCGGCAAGGTCACGGCTGCTCTGCGAGAAGGGACCTCGGGGAGGGCCTCGGGGAGACGCGGAAGGAGGCGCTCGGAGGCGCTCGGACGAGGCCACGCCGCCGGTGATGAGAGAGCCACAGCCGCCTCCTCGTCTCATTATTATTGCGATTTAAATAAATAAGAGCGATTTTATTATTTTATTTCCACCATCCTCCCTCCCCCCGTCATCTTACCAGCGTCGTGTCACGAGATGAAGAGAGATGTACATTCGCAACTAGACTATAAACCTCTTTTTATTTTTTTACCAGGTCGTTCCCCACTGAGCTGCTGTATGGCTGTTATTTTGTTTCAGAAGTGATCCCGGGCTATCACAAATGGTCGCTCAATGCACGTGGCTTCTCATCATCATCATCTTCATCATCACGTGGACATTTATATCGGCCAAATACTCGAAACGCGTGATAAGTCTAAATGTGGAGGGGAAAATCGGAGGACCAGGAGAAAAATCAACGCAACCACGGAGAGAGAGAGAGACACGCAAACTCCAAATATACATCAGGCGTCAGGATCGAGATCTAACCCACTACCTCCTGTATACCAGGCGAGGTAGTTAACATCTCCGAGCCACCGTGATGGTGATAGAGAGAGACACGCAAACTCCAAATATTGAGGCGTTGTCAGGATCGGGATCGAACCCACGACCTCCTGTATACCAGGCGAGGTATTTAACATATCCTAGCCATCATGATGATAAGAGAGAGACACCGCAAACTCCAAATATACAGCAGGCGTCGTTAGGGTCGAGATCTAACCCACGACCTGTATACCAGGTGAGGTAGTTAACATCTCCTAGCCGTCATGATGATAAGAGAACGACACGCAAACTTCAAATATTGAGGCGTTGTCAGGGTCGTGATCGAACCCACGACCTCCTGTGTACCAGGCGAGGTAGTTAACATCTCCGAGCCACCGTGGCGCCCAGATCAGCTCATCGTGACTTCCGCTCTCTCGTCCGATCGACTCTCCCCACGATCTTCTTGCTTAGAGCTCTCAACTTCCCTGTAGCTGTCAACCCCCAGGGGGAGATGCTAACGACCTCGCCTGGTACACAGGAGGTCGTGGGTTCGTTCCCGACCCTGACGCCTGCTGTATATTTGGAGTTTGCGTGTCTCTCTCCCGATGGTCGCGTGGGTTTTTCTCCGGGTCCTCCGGTTTTCCCCTCCAAATTTATAATCAACATCACGCATTTAGAGTATCTTGCTGCTATACATTTCCACGGGATAATGATAAGCCACTTCGTTGGGCTATCATCTGAAATAAATAGCTAAATAGTATCATCTTCTTAGGTTTTTTCGGTAAAGTCACGTAGAAAGTAAAATAAAATAAAAACAAAAATCACGACGTTTCGGAGGCAACACAAGTCTCCGTCATCAGGTGGGACCGTCACAGCCAGATTAGCTGTATCAATTCAAATCTAGAGCTAAATAGTAGTCCAGTGGGGGCCTCACCCGGTAAAATGAAAAAAAGTTTATAGTTTTTGAGTAGGTCTCGTGAGATAGATAGCTCTAATGAGGAAGATCTTGGGGAGAGTTGATCGGAGGAGAGAAGACGTCACTGTGAGTTGATCTGAAGAGAGTGAGTTGAGAGTTGCAGACACTAGGGGCGTCTCTGTTGATCAGCTAACCAGTAGCCATGGTTGGCTTTGTACGGTTGCGAAAGAAGCCTCAACGTACACGCGCAGAAGCGACTTCAACAGATGTCGAGGTCACAGGATTGGGGAGTGCATCAGTTGGGAGAGTTGGGGGTAAGGGGACGTTGATTTGCAGAGGGCCGAGTGTAGACAGACATAGAGTGGGAGTGGACAGATAGAGCACGCCGATTGTAATTGGTGTGGGTTTATCTTCTTCTTCTTAGGTTCTTTCGGTAAAGTCACGTAGAAGGGAAGTAATAAAATAATAAAAATAAAACATAATAAAATAATTCTCACGACGTTTCGGCCACAACGCAAGCAGCCGTCCTCAGGTGAAAACCAGGTCTGTCGAGGCGACAGCGTCTGAATGAAACAGCACACGTGCTTGGAGCATATATTTAAGCTGGGTTGGAAGGGGGGGAAAGGGCGCCTTGACAAAATAATGTGTGGGTTTACTCTCCAACACACGGGAGTGCTGTACGAGTGACGAATCGGCACGTGTTGTGTTACGTGATAAACCTTACTCATTGGCTGCGTCGGGTGGTGTCGGGGTTCAACGAGACAACATTTATATTCACGCAATCTAACCCCAACAACAACAAAAAACCTTTATTATGGATTAGAGAGAGGGAATTGGAAAGTCCCACTTGAAAAAGAGATTATTTTCGCTCAATGGACTCGGTTCGGGGAAGTAAAACTCCCCATGACTCGGCAAGAGAGCGGCAGTCTTCGGCAATCGAACAGTCGCAGAGAGCGAATTGAGGTTCCAGATGAAGGAGGTCCTCCGAGTTGACGGGTAGAGATGGGACTTTAGAGTTGATGGATACTGGGAAGGGGGGGGGGCATTGGAGAGTTGAGACGCTCAGATTAAAGACATGGACCGAGGGTCAAAGCTGTAATTGTGGGGGTGGGTTTGAGAACTGAGATCCGAGATTAACAGCTGAGATCTGACTGCTGAGATGACGGCTGACAACTCAGATCTGACAGATGAGCTTCGAGAGATAAAATCCGAGACCTGAGATCCGATAATTGATAGATCTGAGAAGCTGAGATCCGATAATTGATAGATCTGAGAAGCTGAGATCCGATAATTGATCGATCTGAGAAGCTGAGATCCGATAATTGATCGATCTGAGGATCTGAGATCCGATAATTGATAGATCTGAGGAGCTGAGATGCGATAATTGATAGATCTGAGAAGCTGAGATCCGATAATTGATCGATCTGAGGATCTGAGATCCGATAATTGATAGATCTGAGAAGCTGAGATCCGATAATTGATCGATCTGAGGATCTGAGATCCGATAATTGATAGATCTGAGGAGCTGAGATCCGATAATTGATAGATCTGAGGATCTGAGATCCGATAATTGATAGATCTGAGAAGCTGAGATCCGATAATTGATCGATCTGAGGATCTGAGATCCGATAATTGATAGATCTGAGAAGCTGAGATCAGATAATTGATAGATCTGAGAAGCTGAGATCCGATAATTGATCGATCTGAGGATCTGAGATCCGATAATTGATAGATCTGAGGAGCTGAGATCCGATAATTGATAGATCTGAGGAGCTGAGATCCGATCATTGATAGATCTGAGGAGCTGAGAACCGATAATTGATAGATCTGAGAAGCTGAGATCCGATACTTGATCGATCTGAGGATCTGAGATCCGATAATTGATAGATCTGAGGAGCTGAGATCCGATAATTGATAGATCTGAGAAGCTGAGATCCGATAATTGATCGATCTGAGGATCTGAGATCCGATAATTGATCGATCTGAGGAGCTGAGATCCGATAATTGATAGATCTGAGGAGCTGAGATCCGATAATTGATAGATCTGAGGAGCTGAGATCCGATCATTGATAGATCTGAGGAGCTGAGAACCGATAATTGATAGATCTGAGAAGCTGAGATCCGATACTTGATCGATCTGAGGATCTGAGATCCGATAATTGATAGATCTGAGGAGCTGAGATCCGATAATTGATAGATCTGAGAAGCTGAGATCCGATAATTGATCGATCTGAGGATCTGAGATCCGATAATTGATCGATCTGAGGAGCTGAGATCCGATAATTGATAGATCTGAGGAGCTGAGATCCGATAATTGTAGATCTGAGGAGCTGAGATCCGATAATTGATCGATCTGAGGAGCTGAGATCCGATAATTGATAGATCTGAGGAGCTGAGATCCGATCATTGACAGATCTGAGGAGCTGAGATCCGATAATTGATTGATCTGAGGATCTGAGATCCGATAATTGATAGATCTGAGGAGCTGAGATCCGATCATTGATAGATCTGAGGAGCTGAGAACCGATAATTGATAGATCTGAGAAGCTGAGATCCGATAATTTATCGATCTGAGGATCTGAGATCCGATAATTGATCGATCTGAGGAGCTGAGATCCGATAATTGATAGATCTGAGAAGCTGAGATCCGATAATTGATCGATCTCAGGATCTGAGATCCGATAATTGATCGATCTGAGGAGCTGAGATCCGATAATTTATAGATCTGAGGAGCTGATATCCGATAATTGTAGATCTGAGGAGCTGAGATCCGATAATTGATCGATCTGAGGAGCTGAGATGCGATAATTGATCGATCTGAGACACTGAGATGCGACAACTAATATCCGAGAGCTGAGATCTGACAACTGAGATGACGGCTGAGATCTGATGGCTGGGATCCGAGTCCTTAGATCCGACAGCTGATATCTAAGATCTGCAATCCGACAGCTGATATCTGACAGCTGAAATCTGACATCTGAGATCACAGTTGAGATCTGACAGTTGAGATCTGACAGTTGAGATCTGACAGCTGAGTTCCGACAGTTGGAATCCGAGATCTCACAGCTGAGATCCGAGGCCTGAGATCCGAAAGCTGAGATCTGACATCTGAGATCTGACATCTGAGTCCTCAGAGCCAGAGATGTGACAGCTGATATCTGAGAGTTGAGATCCGAGATCTGACAGCTGATTTCCAACAGCTGAGATCCGAGATCTGAAATCTGACAGCTGATATTTGAGAACCAGATGTGCGATCAACAGGCCGCGGGCTAAGCGGGGGTGGGGTGGGGGAGGACCAGTGGTATTCGCGATGTTGCGTCGTGGCGGGCGTGGGTGAGAGCGAGCGAGACCTCTCGCGGGAAAGCCGAGAGATGTCGTGACACCCGTCTGGCTCATCCATCCTGCCCTCCTCCTCCCTCTCCTCCTCCTCCTCGCCGCCTCTCGGGAGACGACGACGCCACCGCGTCAATTATCCCGGGCGGGCAAATGTCAGGTAAGCGGCGGCGCGCACTAAGGGGGAAGGGAACGGGAAGGGTGATGCTTGACCACGACATTTCGCTCCCTCCCGCAAGGAGGGCTCGGCCAGGAACCCGCCCGAACGTGGCAAGGGTCCTTCTGGACTGACTCGGCGGGGGACGATTCCTCCTGGGTGAACACGCGCGTGCACGCGGGACTCCCGCGCCGCGTCTTCCGGTGGACGAGGAGTGTTGTTTCGGAGGTGGAGTTCCTGAAACCTGCAGCACACGTTCACACCCGTGCCGAGCTTTCTCTGCAGAAGGTCTGGGGGAGTGGGGGGGACGACGACGTGTCACAACAACACCCCTGGCCGATCGTCCTGGAACTTTCCAGAAAGTTCCTCTAAGGTCGCACTCGTTGCGCACGCAACAGACACGCAAAGTGGCTCGCCACACCTGAGCCGCGCTCAACCTTCGATTCCATCTCAAGGGGCTAGAAACCATCAGGCCACGCCAACTCCGCTCGTCATCCTCGCAGCAGCAGTGACAGCAGCAGCAGTGACAGCAGCAGCAGTGACAGCAGCAGCAGTGACAGCAGCAGTAGTGACAGCAGCAGCAGTGACAGCAGCAGTGACAGCAGCAGCAATGACAGCAACAGCAGCAGCAGTGACAGCAACAGCAGCAGCAGCGGCGGTGGCTTTTGGCAGCTCGCCGTCGCAACACAGACGGTGGCGGTCACCGCGCCGCGCGGCGCTTTCAGATGCGCTGTTTCTGTGGCCGTCTGGAACGCTCCTCCTTCGGGCATTAGGAAGCCACTGGGAGCTTATGCACTTTTTAAATCATCATCTAGATCGACAAACTCATTTCTTTAGAACTGCTCTTTAGTGTTGCTGTCCTTCCCCGACCAACCGCACCTCCCATGATCACGGTTGGCTACGTACGGTGTGAAAGAAGTTCAACGTACACCGTTGGCTACGCCGCACGAGACTGGAAGACGGCGGTCGTGGGCAATGCAGTAGCAACCCCCCAACACACCACCACCTAAATGATTCATTTGTTCATTCATTCAATCAATCATTCCATCATTAATTCAAGTGTCCTTTCCAATAAAAAATTCCATTGTAGAGAGACGGCGCTCAGTTATTGATGCTTCCACACCGCTCCCTGCCTGCCTGCCTGCGTGCGCCGTGTGGGTGAGTGGATGGGTGAGTGGGTGGGTGAGTGGGTGGGTGAGTGGGTGGGTGGGTGAGTGGGTGGGTGGGTGAGTGCGTGAGTGGATGAGTGAGTGGGTGGGTGGCTGAATGGGTGAGTGGTTTGGTGAGTGCGTGAGCAGGTGTTTTGAGTGAATGGGTGGCTGAATGGGTGAATGGTTTGGTAAGTGCGTGAGTGGATGAGTGAGAGGGTGGGAGGCTGAATGGGTGAGTGGTTTGGTAAATGCGTGAGTGGATGAGTGAGTGGGTGGGTGTCTGAATTGGTGAGTGGTTTGGTGAGTGAGTGGATGAGCGGGTGGGTGGCTGAATTGGTGAGTGGTTTGGTGAGTGCACGAGTGGATGAGTGAGTGGGTGGGTGGCTGAATGGGTGAGTGGTTTGGTGAGTGCGTGAGTGGATGAGTGGATGGGTGAATGTGGTGCGCGACGAGTCGATGGGTCTCTGTGGTGTGTCCATGGGTTCGCTCATACAGGACCCCACGTGCCACACGATGTTCGTTTGGGGCTCTCAAAAATAGGATGTAGATATTTAACATTTTTTGTTCGTTTAAGCGAGGGCTGTCGTCGTGGTTGTTAATGGGGCAGTAACATCGCGGACCTGACTTACAATCCAGAGGTTCGCCAGTTCAACAACGGGGTGGCGAGTTTCTCAAATCCATCAGGTCCACCCGTCCGTCCGTGCGCCCAGCAGCACGGATGCGCGACGCCGCAGTTCAGTCGCTTGATCGGCGGGTCGCGTGTGGTGGGGTGAAGTGTGGGTACTGACGCGTCCTCAAAGTCATCTGGTCAGTGGGTAAGGGCAGGCCGGCTCGCCCACTCGCTCTCTCTCGCCTGTCGGCTAACCCAGTGCTGGATTAAGCGAGTGCGGGGCCTGTAGCATGTTATAAAAGGGGCCCTAAATAAAAAAAACGTAAATATTAAGACAAATTTTTAACTTGCATAGTAAAGTTATAATATTTTAATTTGCTATACAGTCGGATAATACGACAAATCGCTAACATTTAACACCCAGTCGTTCATAAAAGTAGAAGGCTGTATAGTACTGTAGTAATAGAGCAAGTGTAGAATCACTGAACCGAAATTGATAGCTGGAAAGCATTTAGCGCGGGGCCCTTGAAAGTGCGGAGCCGTAAGCATGTGTAGCTACTTGTGCTACGAAGGATAATCCGGCTAACCCACTGGTTCGCTCGCCCACTCTCTCTCACAGACACACACAAAGACCCCCCGTGTAGCCTGTAACAGACTGTTGGGGAAAGTGCTGTTAGCGAGCACCTATGAAGGCCAGAACGGCACACGAGGGGGTGAGTTGCCAGTGACTACGCCCGGTCGCCTTTGTCTCCCTAGTGGCAATGTTGACACACCCCACCAGGTACTCATTTGAGGCTGAGTCGACCTAGGGGAGGCCCAGGACCTGGTTCAGATAATTAACACCGGTATTGACCGTGAGCAGGGATCGAACTGGTCGTAGCGCAGCACGCTAACCGCCCGCTACCCTACCACTCACCCACCCACCCGCTCGCCAACATTCTCACTCCCCAACTCACTCACACACTTACCTGTCCATCCACTGCACACACACTCGGCTCGTTCACCCGCTCGCTCACCTGTTCCCGTGCTCGCTACCGCTGCGTCACGTGGGCTGCCTGCAGTGACCCAACGCTGTGGAGGCAGCGGCAGCAGCAGTGGCAGCAGCGAGGTGTCCGGTGGATCGCCCAGTTCGTGCTACTTCACGTGCAGTAGCTACTACACGTGAAGTAGCTACATGTGTAGTAGCTGCATGTGTAGTAGCTACTACACGTGTAATAGCTGCACGTGTAGTAGCTGCATATGTAGTAGCTGTACGTGTAGTAGCTGCATATGTAGTAGCTGTACGTGTAGTAGCTGCATATGTAGTAGCTACGGGCCCCGCACTTCCAAGGTCCCCGCGCTAGATGCTTTCAAGCTATCAACTCCGGTTCAGTGATTCTGCACTTGCTCTATTACTATAGTACTATACCGCCTTCCACTTTTATGAAGGACCGGGTGTTTAAGGTTAGCGATTTGTCGTATTATCCGGCTGTATAGCAAATGAAAAAATTAAAATTACTTTACTATGCAAGAAAAAAAAAATTGTTTTTAATGTTAATGTATATTTTTTTAAATTTAGGGCCCATTTATAACATATACTACAGCCTAATCCGGCACTGGCTCGCCAGGGGTTCAGCAAAAGTGTGGACTTCAATCTGGACGCGGCAACAATTGCTGCCCGGCTCGCACACGCGTGGGGTTTACTCGGGATGTTCCGGGTGCCTCCCACACGTACAAACATTCGCTCAGTTGAACACGCAGACTTTCGCGGCCGATATTCTCCGACTTTCCAACACACAACCGGTTCGTGCTGAACTCGTAATGAATTGCCACGTTCCGTTGATGCAACAAACCTCACTGATTGGCCGTGTCTGGTGGTGGCGGATTTAACGACGACATTCATATTTACACGATTTTACACACAAAAAAGCCTATTGTGGAAAACGTATTCATTGGCTAAAATAACATAATACTATATGTAGAGGAGCACAGAGCTTGGGCACAACTTCAGCGCTGGCTCGCCGCCTGGCTGCCTTCCCACGTGACTGTAGATCTCCAGTGACCGTGAGCTTCATATCGCGTACGGACGCGATATGAAGCAACCTAAACATTATCATCAACCGGTCAAATACCATTCAGCCACTCACTCACGCAGACACTCACTCTCCAATCGCTCACCAACTCACTCGTTCATCAACTCACTCACACCTGCTCACTCGCCCACTCACTCAACACGGACTTTCATGGACGCGTCATCGAGCGAGATTGGCGCTGTGCACCCACGTCCCTCAAATTGATTGGGAAGCCGGGAGGGTGAGCTAATGAGAACCCTAAAGGGCGCACACACAACGAGACAAAGATCCCCCCCCCCCCCCTATAGCCTTTAACAGACTGTTTGGGCAAGCGCTGTTATAGCGAGTAGCGCTTATGAAGGCTAGCACGGCACACGAGAGGGTGGGTGGCCTGCACCACGCCCGGCCGCCTTTGTCTACCCAGTGACGATGTTTACACACCGCACCAGGTACTCATTTGAGGCTGAGTCGGCCTACGGGAGGCCCAGGACCTGTATCAGATAATCGTCACTGGTGTTGGCCGTGAGCGAGAATCGAACTCGGGCCGCCGGGTTCCTAGCACAGCGCGCTGACCGCTACACCACCGCTCCCCATACGGGCATACACACACAAGACAAAGATCCCCCCGATAGCCTTTAACAGACTGTTGGGGCAAGTGCTGTTAGCGAGTAGCGCCTGCGAAGGTCGTGGCACGACACACGAGGGGGTGGGTGGCCAGCGTCTCTCGCATCCACACACATCCGAGACACACTTGGCTGTTGAGCAGTCGTTTATTATTTAATACGGTATATCAAATGTAGCTGCCAAGCTATGTACAGCGGACAGTCATAACTGCCTTATTCAAAGAATAGGTCATGCTAGCATTTCATGCTAGGGTGCTTGTAAATATAATAAGTAATAATAACATTAACAATAATGATAAAATAATGCTCGAAAAGGTATAGCTGAAGACAGCCGTAAACGCAGCAACACAAAGTACTGCCACACAAACTCCGCGCAAGCATTTTAAGGCATCGAAGCAGAAAAGGTGACGGGGGTCGGGAGGTTTGGGGGAGGGTCGGGGTGGGACAGGTCTGGAGGGTGGACAATCGGACCTCACTTGCCACTTCATCGGACGCACAACGACATCACCACCCCGATCGCCCTGCGCGTGTTCGCCGACCGATCACCGTGGGGCACAGAGTCCGCGCCCGTGTAGTGTTGAAACCGGCTGTTGCGTGCGCCGGCTCGCTGCTCCGACGGAAGGATCGGGGATCGCGGACAAACCGCACCGGGGGAAGCATCGTGCCCGGGAAGGGGTCAAGCTGACGGAACGAGGAGAATGAACGAGAGGAAGGAACGAGAGGAAGGAACGGCACGCGACGGCGCCGCATCCGCGGAGACGGAGCGACGAGATGAGCTCGCGCGCGGGAGGGACCGCGAGAGAGAGAGACGGATCCGCTGCGTCGCAGGACCGCGGGCGGGCGAGGGGCCTTCGATGCGGCGCTGCGGAGAGACGGCAACCGATGACAATGACGTGACATCGAGCCCGGTGGGAAAACATCGAGTTTCCCACCGGGCAACGGGGAGGAATGGAGCCGAGAAATATCCTCGGCGCTTGCGGCGTCGCACCCCAGCGATCACCGAACCCCTCCGCGGGCCCCCCACCGTGAAAATGTTTAGATCGTCTCGGTGGGGGGAACGCGGGAGGGGGCGGTGGCTAGGATTGCTACGGCACGACCAACAAAAACCTCTCGTGAAGGGGGTGGAAGGAGAAAACAAACTTGGGAAGTGAGGAGCCAACGACCTCCACACAACCCCCACCACCCCGGGGTTAGCCCAGGACGCACACCGACTCGGGGGGGGGGGGGTGACACGGTCGTCGCAGGATTCGACACCCGGCTTCTAGAGCAGGGCAGCGGCAGCAGCAGGAGGAGAAGGAACCACCACGGCACAACGGGGGACCCACCGACACGGCCCCAAGATGTCACTTTCGCACGCGGCGCCGCCTGCCACTTCCCCGCGGGCGGTGAATGACATTCGTCCGTCACCGCAGAGACCTCCTCAGCCGCACTAATCGAGCGCTAGAGGGGGGGGGCGGGGGGGGAGTAGGTCAACGTCTTTCACCACCTGGCTACGATGCCGTGTTTTTTTTTTTATAATTGGAGAGCCACGCGCTCGGTCACTTCCCTCACTGCGAGTGCCGCCTCCTTGCGCTTGGTCGACGCGCGGGATTTTTTTGCGCGTTTCTATAAACGAGCGATGACGCGAACGCACGGCTGCGAGGAGTGCTCACGTGAGGTTGCCCGCCAAAGGCGTGTGAAGTCCTATTTGGCCCTCGGTAAGGAAAATTGAAAACTAAAGTTGTTTTTTTATGAACTAGACTATTTTGTATTTGACCAGGTAAGGCGCCACTGAGCGATGTAGCTGTTTTTCAGAAGCGACCCCTGGCCATCACAAATAACAGCTCAACGAAGCGGCTTATCGCGTGTGTCTAAATCTTGAGGGAAAGAAACCAGGGAAAAATCCACGCGACCACAGAGAGAGAGAGAGAGACACGCAAACTCCAAATATACAGCAGCAGGCGTCAAGGTTGGGATCGAACCCACGACCTCCAGAGCAAAGCGTCACCCCCACTGTGGGTCGGCGACGTGGGGCGGGGGAGTGGTGTGCACACACGCGTCGCACACACGTGTGCCAGGGGTCGAACGATGCATCGAATTAACGTGGATTCTTAGGGGGCTCGCAACAAGCACGCTGAATCGCTCAATAATGGGGGGTTTTTTGTTCCGTTTCTCGAGTTGTACAGGGTCATCGGATCGGCTTCAGCCCCCCCCACCGCCCGCAGCCATTGGAGGCGCTACCGGTTGACGACGAAGTTTGAATCGACTCGTGGACGCCTACACACACCGTGACAAATAACCGAAAAGCGACGTTAACAAAAATAAAAGCCCAAACCAATCGGTTATCGAATCCAAGGGGTGAGAACGAATCGTATCGTATTGAATCCCAAATTGCGACCTTTTGTTTGACGCAAGGAACAATGTGCCAAAAAAAACAACGAATTGTTCAAAGTTGAACCGCGCAGCATGAAGCGTGGCGAGGGGGCCTCACGCGACATTTTCGGTGACCCGGCAAAATGAGCCTCATGCCGGCGTCGTGTTGGTCACCTCACTTGGTTGATACAGAAACAAAATCAACTTGAAAGATGATCGCGCAACATACAATTGCAACGAACGACAGTCAGAATTTTTCGATTTAAAGCTTTCGTGACTGCAGGGATTCATCTTCTTGGATCTTTCGGTAAAGTCACGTAGAAGGTAAATAATAAAATAATAAATTTCGATTTAAAGCTTTCGTGACTGCAGGGATTCATCTTCTTGGTTCTTTCGGTAAAGTCACGTAGAAGGGAAGTAATAAAATAATAAAAATAAAACATAATAAAATGAAATAATTCTCACGACGTTTCGGCTACAACGCAAGCCTGAAGACGGCTGCTTGCGTTGTAGCCGAAACGTCGTGAGAATTATTTCATTTTATTATGTTTTATTTTTATTATTTTATTACTTCCCTTCTACGTGACTTTACCGAAAGAACCAAGAAAATAAAATAATAATACACTATCATTATATTATTTCCCTTATACGTGACAGTCATAATTTGAAGACCATTATCAATTCACCGCTGGATGAAGGGCTCTCCACGGCAAATTGGGCGTTGTTTTTGAACCAAACTTCGCCACACTGCTCAGTTCGGGTTGGCCAACGGGCGGTGCGCCCAGGATGGGTTCCGTTCTCGTTCAGGATCGAACCGTGGGTGCCGGAAATCGAAGCGCGGGGTGCCGGATTCACCGACCAGCGCGCGTTATAGCCGCACAATTCACAGCGCAGCTTGCGCTAACCGCCGTTCCACCGCTCCGCCCCCAGCACGTACACGAACCCAAACAAAAACCCCCATCAGCGCTTCCGCGCACAACCTGACCGCGTGCATCGTGAGCTCAAGCGTCCACATTAATCGTCAAACAGAAGCATCATTCCACTCGCCACCACCCCACCGGGGTGTACGGAACCACAGCTGCCGGCACGGCACCGATCGTCGCCTCTCCACACACCACCCCCCCTTTCCGTTCCCGCTAAGTATTTAACAAAAAGTGCGACTTCAGGAGGAAATTTCCGACGTGACCGCAGGGCGACCCGGGGGGACGCGATTGAGCACGCGGCGGGCAACGTGACACTTTTCAAGAACGCAAAACCGCGAGTAGGTTGGGGTCCGGCGTAGACTCGCCATCGTCGCCATCGTCGCCATCTCCACCGGCCCCCGCCTACTGCGCGTTTGCGGGTTGTTCCGCGTGTCGCTCGGCGCGGCGTTTCGCTCCACGTGGCGGAGGAGAATGTTTTCTGTTGATTTTTTAACGCTGGAATTCAAGCTCGCCCCCCCCTCCCCCCCATCCGCCCCCGGCCGGGACACGTCGCGCGCCTGGCGACGGCGTCGGCGTGCTCGGGGCCCCCTGAATTGGGACTGCGTTGGGAGAGAGTGAGAGAGCTACTCGGCGGCACAAGCGGCACAACCCGACGCGCGGTCGGTACAAGCGTGGCTGCATCTTTGTTGTCTGCGCGAGTGCGGTGCGCGTGCATTCGTCCGTCTGCGCGTCCGTCTGCATCAAACGCGGAGCGACCCTCCGCTCTGCGCTCCTCCTCCTCCTCATCGCTCGCTCGCTCGCCTCTTTAAGTGACGGCGAACCTCCCAAGGTGCTCAAATGCCAGTGCGACCAAAAGAAAGTACGAAGAAAATAAAACACCGTTTGGATTTTGAAATTCCATCGATTTGAAAACATCGCCGCCGTTAGCGAAGAAACGTTTAATTAGGACTGAACTTAGTTTTCTGAAAACTAAAAAACGACACGAAGCATCCGCGAGGCCGTAATTATCGTCGTTGTTGCTCGCCCCTCATCGCTCGGGGGGGGGGGACGACCGATGGAACCGTTGGCTCTGCGACCCGAGGTTGCCAGAGGGGTCAAAGCGCGTCCCAAAAGCACGCATCGTGAGACGTACAAAAGATTGTTTTTCCATCGGCCACTCGGCCCTCGTTTTCGTAGGATCTAAGGCATCACATGATCCAGGCAAACGCAGCAAGTGACTAAAAACAACAGAGCTTATCGAGGGCAATTTGAAAACTCCTGATGACGACGACGACGACGACGGCGTTCCCGGGTTGTTACTGCGTCTCCTTCAGCGAACCAAAATAATTCCAAACCCACGACGCGTTCAAAAACACAGTTCCTGAACGAGCTCCCAGCCGCGTGCGCCGAAACGTCAAGACATCGTGAACAAAGAACGGCAGGCGGCACGACCGGAAGAATGCATCGGACAGCTCTGCAGCCGAATCGCAAAAAAAAAACCTACACAGTCGTAATAATAATGTTATTATTATCGATGACTACGATACGATGTAAAAAAACAACAACAACAACAACGCAACGCTCTGTGGAGCAAACACAGAAGCCACGCCACACGTGTGAACTCTTCCCGAAAGCGCGCCCCACACCCTGGCTGACGCACGCACGCAGCGACGCTCGGCTGCACACTTGCATACAGCAGCAGCGGGACACAGCCGGTGTTCCGTAACGCACCGTCGGGACCCCCACGACTCATCTCACCGTTCCGTAACCTCCCCGAACTGCCGCGCTCAATGGAATGTAACCATCGCCAACGAAACCCCCGCAGCGCCTTTCTTCGCTCTGCACGCTCTCGCCAGCGGTGGCAGCCGCCGTGTGAAAATTACGAGGGGGGGGGTTTTCTAAAAATATATATATAAAATAAAAATGCAACGAAATATGCCCCACGAAGAAAAAAATCTGATTCCTCTCCCCCCCACCTTTGACCGCAAAGCGCCGGTGGCGCGGGGAGTGCAAAGTTTAACTTCGCAGTCCCTCGCTCGCATCTCACGCGTCTCGAGAAACACGTGTGTCTTTGAGCGGCGAGTAAAAGGTGATAGTAGCAATAATAATAATGACGGCGGCGACGATGACGACGACAACGGCGACGATGACAATTAGAATGCGCACGCGGGAGAAGGGCCTCCCCCCGACAGCGATGTGCATTTGTGTTGTGCTATAGGAAAAAAAAGGTGCAATTCAAACATGCGATTCATATATATCATTTTTTTTTTCCTTTTTTTCGTAGTAAAAAATAATAATTACAAACGACGGGGACGGGGACGCGGCGGGCGAGCGTTGGGGCCGGGCGCGCAAACCGGCTCTGCCGGGGGGGGAAGGGGGGGGGCCTGGGAAAGGCGGTTTTGGCAAAAACAAAAAAAAACGGACGCAGGGATCGGTTCAACCCCAGGAGGGTCAACGTTGAAACCCCCGCAAGCTCACGACCAGGACAACAACGCCACCACGATGGCGCCACCTGCGTCAGAGCACCCGGAAGCCAATCTCAAAACGAGTGGGGAGAGGGGGGTGGCCGGGGTGAGGGGGGGCACTCAGCTGCGCCGGTAAAACCCACCAAGAAGACCCCAAACGGTGTAAATTCCACAATCCCATGGCAGGGGACAGTCTGCCCGACGGGCGGGATCCTTACAGGAAAAGCAATACTTTACTTTGTCCACCCTGGAAGCAACAACGGGCCGGGTCGACCCTCCAACAAGATTGGAACCCGGGGGAGGAGGGGAGTTCCCGAAACGGTGGTGGAAAAGCCGAACGCCAGCGGAAAACAGCGAGCGTGGCTGGCCGTGCCGCCCCCCTTCCCTTCCCAGCGTCTCTCTCACCCCTCGTTAGTGGCAGAGTCGGCGCGCGCGCGCGCAGTCTCCGCTTCCCCGCGCGTCCCCCGTAAAAGACTAAAAGCGAAAAATAAGTGCAATGCTAACGCTGACCCCGTGACCCCCCAGGGAGGGAGGAGGGCGAGTGCAGGAGGATGAGTGCCGCGCATTAAAGGGCCGACGATTTGTTTTTTTATTTTCTCTTCTCTCCATGATTTCCCCTCTCTTTTGAAACCTTTACGTGTGTTTGCCGCAGCGACGCCGTTGTTCAAAACGACCGCGGCGCGTGCTTCTGTTTGTCCCGTCATCGCTCCGCCTTCAGGAAGCCGGCATCTTCCTTCGCAACGTTGCCGCACGGTTTCATCTTTACGTTCCGTTATTCTCTCTCGTTCGCTCGCTCTCTCTCTCTCTCCCCCGTGATTTTTTTTAGTTTTTTTGTTTGTTTAATATATATATATTTTTGTATACGTAGTCTACAGCGATTTAGGCTCTTCGGATTATAAAACAGTAACGTTCTTCCAAAGTGCAAAAAAAAGTCAGGAGAGGCCGAGGAGAAGTGGGTAAGGGGGGGGGGGGTATGAGTGGGTGCGTTGCGTGAAATGCTGCTTAGAGAGGGTGCAAGCGTACGTCTCTTAATTTAAAAACTATACATCGTGTGTGGAGGGTGCGCCGCCGTGCGTGTGCGTGTGGGTGCACAGTTTTTCAGAAGCAACGCACAATCGCGCCGCGTCGTTTCAGCAAAGAAAAAAAAATAACCTCCTGATGCCGTTTGACAGCGGAAGCGATGGAGAAGAAAAGTCTCCGCACGTTCCCACGGCTTCTCCCGCCGTGCCCGTCGTAGGCTTGCGGGTGGAGAGGAAATCGTGGCGGCGGTGGCAACGACAACCAAATAAGCGTTCCGAAGAGGAGCTGGGCACGACTACCGACTGAATGAAACTCCTCGACCACCTTTCCCCCGCGCGCGAACTTCCGGCTGTAAAAATCCTTTGGACGAGTCTAGCAAAACAAAAATGAAATTCGTTCCGAGAGGAGTATGTTCGTAGGAGCAGGCTTTGTTTTCGTTTGCTTGTTTTGTTTTCATTATCACGGTAACTTTTGCGTTGTCTTTTTTTTTGCCCCCCCTGTTCTGTTTCTGCTTGTTTAACGTTCGTCATCTTCGGGGGAAGGAGGAGGAGGGTAAATGCAGCTCGCCGCGTCTTTCTTAGCTGCGGGCTGCGGGGAAAATCAAGCGTAAGGCCGCCGCCGCTGCCTTGCGACGTCGTTCACAATCCCATTGCCCGACGGTTGTCGGCGGCGGCGGCGGGGAAAGGGCGCGGTGGGGGGAAGGGGTGAGGTGCCTGGAGTGTTGCGGAGAGGCCAGAAGAGGCGGTGCACGAACACGCACGCTCGCACGGTATTAAAAATGGGGCCGGAAATTCGCTCTCTTTTGGTGGAGAGCGTCCGAAGTGCTACGCCGATGCAGGAGGAGACGCAAGAGTCACAAGTTGTCGGATTCGGTGGAGGAGGAAGAAGGAGTTGGGCGGGCGGGCGGGCGGGGCGGCGGTCATTCGTCGTTTCCTTTCTCTCCGTTTTTCCTTTGCTCCACGTGCACTCGAGGTCCGGGTCCGGAGGTGCCGCTGGGAGGGGTCGGAGGTCACACCTTGTAGTCGTCGGAGTCCATGCGCAGGATGTAGGGGACGATGCTGTCGATCTGCACGGTGCCGATGAGGCCCACGAAGAAGAGCTCCTCCGTCACGGCGGAGCTCATGAGACGCAGTGCGGGGAGGCGTAGCAGCAGCCGCAGCAGCCTGGGTATGCACGCGCACACACGTACACATGTACACGAGCACACGCGCGCACAAATATCCCCAGTACATCAACAACACAACAACCGCCACTCGCCACGAAGTGGCGGTGACGTCATCACGGCGCCAGTGCAAGCCTACGCGCACTTTAAGGCCACGTGAAGTGTCGAGCGCCCGCTGGCAGGAGGTTACGCATTTTAGCCGCCCGGCGACCCGCTCGTTGTTGTGAACGTCGCTCCTCTGCCCTCCGAGGTTTCTAGAGGGAGACTGCCTCAAACTGCGTAGCAGCGTCCTTCACGAGCCTCCTCCACAGAGGCCGATCTTGACACCGCTGGTATTAGTCATTGACAAGTCCACTCAGCTCCATATTCTCTCATACCACATCGCTCCATCTCTTCTCCATCCCGTGAAGCACACACGCACGCACGCACGCACACAAACACGCTCACGTATGCACATGTACGTGTCCGCGGGCCGGAGGGTTGGGACTACCCTCCGAGAGATCCGATTAGATTCTCCGTCTCATCACGGCATCACGCCGATAGCACTGTCGTCGTTACAATTTGGGGAAAAAGGACAAAAATACCATGAGTTGTGATGCCGGAACTGTGAATCGTGCGACACTGTTAAACACGTTCCGCCACGCATTCAAAAGTCGATTGTAATTTATTTGTGTGATGTCACACCCGTCTCCTGACAGATGAGGTTTCATTTTGTCTCGCGAATGAGAGCGCCGGAAGGAGGGAGAGAGGCTTGGAGAGGTCGGGAGAGGCTGGTGAGAGGCAAGGGAGAGTTCTGGGGCGTTTGGGAGTGGTCAAGTGAGGGAGAGACTGAGAGAGAGACGCAGGGAGAGGCTGGGAGAGGCAAGGGAGAGTTCTGGGGTGTTTGGGAGCGGTCGGGTGAGAGAGAGACTGAGAGAGAGACGCAGGGAGAGGTTGGGACAGGCTGGGGAGAGGCAAGGGAGAGTTCTGGGGCGTTTGGGAGCGGTCGGGTGAGGGAGAGACTGGGAGAGAGATGCAGGTAGAGGTCGGGAGAGGCTGGGGAGAGGCAAGGGAGAGTTCTGGGGCGTTTGGGAGCGGTCGGGTGAGGGAGAGACTGGGAGAGAGATGCAGGTAGAGGTCGGGAGAGGCTGGGGAGAGGCAAGGGAGAGTTATGGGGCGTTTGGGAGCGGTCGGATGAGGGAGAAACTGAGAGAGAGACGCAGGGAGAGGTTGGGAGAGGCTGGGAGAGGCAAGGGAGAGTTCTGGGGCGTTCGGGAGAGGTCGGGTGAGGGAGAGGCTGGGAGAGGAGGCCGTTTGGCTCCACCTGGTGCTGTCGTCGGGATGAGCAGACTCCATGTATCCCCGCAGCTCCAGCGTGGCTCTCTCCTGCAGCTGCTTGATCTGCTCCACGTTCACCAGCCCCGGGTGGTCTAAGGGTACGCACGGAAACACACACCATCACGCACGTACTATTGTACACGCACCATCGCACACCAAAAATAAAGCATAATAAAATGATTGTTTTATTTTTATTATAAAACATAATAAAAATGATGTTTTATTTTTATTATTTTATTATTTCCATTCTACGTGACTTTACCGAAAAAACCAAGAAGATGAATCCCTGCAGTCACGAAAGCTTTAAATCAAAATGTTTGGGACAAGTGCTGTTCAAGAGCATCTATGAAGGCTGGAATGGCACACGAGGGGGTGGGTGGCCAGCACCACGTCTCTCCAGTGGTGATATTTACACATCGCACTGGGTACCCATTTGAGGCTGAGTCGACCTAGTGGAGGCCCAGATAATAATCACTGTGTTGGCCATGAGCGGGAATCAAACTTGTGTCGCTGGGTTCAAAGTGCAGCGCTACACTACCGCTCCTCACACATGCGGCACGCACGCAGCTTCACGCACGCACTCCTGTACACTCACCAGGACACAGGCAGTATTGCACGCAGAGCGTGATGGAAGCACGCAGCAAAATAATCACGCCCAACTCTACACGAAACATTGTACATGCTCCATTGTGAAAGCTCGCATGAATCTACATTCACAATTCTAAATGTATGATTGCATACGCACGATGCTACATGCACGCGTGAACACACACACAAAATGTACACACATGCACAACATCATCGCATACGCACGACTGCGCACGCACTTTCGCAGGCGATCACCATCACTACGACGATTTCAAATCAACATCTCTTTGTCTGCCGATGCGATGTCAATAGAAAAGAGAGCCACTCAACACAATCCCGCAAACTCGCTCACAGATCTCGCCATCCACAGCCGTGGCTTCACTGCCACCTAGCGGTCATTGCAGGTCAGCGGTAGAGAGGGGGGTTAGGAAGTGGAGTGAGCGGTCGTAGCGCAGCGGTTAGCGCTACGCTGCGCTACAAACCCGGGGAACCGGCGTTCGATTCCCGCTCACGGCCAACACCGGTGACGATTATCTGAACCAGTCCCTGGGGCCTCCCCTAGGTCGACACGGCCTCGAATGAGTAGCTGGTGCAGGTGTGTGTAAACATGGCCACTGGGGAGACAAAGGCAGCCGGGCGTGCTGCTGGCCACCCACCGAACGTACCGTGGTGCGTGACGGCCAGATAATGATCGAACAGTGCCGAGGCGAGTGTGCGCGAGTCAAAGCGCGGCCCGTAGGAGGCTCGTCAATAAGTAAAACGGTTCTACACCCCCCGAGGTTATTATGTCATGGGTTACCATCAACCTGAACCTGGTGACACCTGTGTGCGTTTCTAATTTCGAGGGAGCGAGCTTCCGTGAGCGCGAGGGCCCTCTTGCGGTCACACGGTGCACCGATGGCAAAGTCCAATGCCGCCCTCGGCGAGGGAAAGGTGCTCAGCGAAAGTAGAGCTCAACTTGCGCCGTGCGAATTAAGGGGGGCAGACGAGGGCAGTGGCGGCGGCGCTGGTGGTGGCAGTGGCGGTGGCAGAGGAGGCGGAGGTGTGGTCGTTGCAGCAGCGGTGCTGGCGGCGGTTGTGACGGCGGCGTTGGTGGTGGTTGTGATGGCGGCGTTGGTGGTGGTGGTTGTGACGGTGGCGATGACGGTGGCGTTGGTTGTCACGGTGGCGCTGGTAGTGGTGGTGACAGTGGCGTTGGTAGTGGTGGACACGGTGGCGTTGGTGGTGGGTGGTGGTGACGGTGGCGTTGGTGGTGGTGACGGTGGCATTAGTGGCGTTGGCGTCGGTGGCGTTGGTGGTGACAGTGGCGTTGGTAGTGGTGGTGGCGTTGGTGGTGACAGTGGCGTTGGTGGTGACAGTGGCGTTGGTAGTGGTGGTGGCGTTGGTGGCGACGGTGGCAGTGATGACGGTGGCGTTGGTGGTGGGTGGTGGTGACGGTGGCGTTGGTGGTGGTGACGGTGGCATTGGCGTCGGTGGCGTTGGTGGCGTTGGTGGGTGGTTGTCACGGTGGCATCGGTGACGGTGGCGTGGCGTTGACGTTGCAGGCGGTGCGCGGCTGGGTGGGGCTGAGCGCGGGGGACCCACCTGGGCTGAACAGCACGATGGCCTTGAGGCACGCGAACTCGAACGCGTCCACGCCGAGCCGCGACATGCTGTGGCAGAACTCCTGCAGCCTCCACACGTGCTCCACCACCAGCTTCACGCGCTCCGCCGGGAGCTTGTCTGCACGCGCCGCGAGCACGCGTGCACACGCACACACACAAAGATCCCCCGTGTAGCCTTAACAGACTGTAGGGGCAAGTGCGGTTAGCGAGCACCTATTAAGGCCGGAACGGTACACGAAGGGGTGAGTGGCCAGCACCACGCCCGACCGCCTTTGTCTCCCCAGTGGCGATGTTTACACACTGCACCAGGTACTCATTTGAGGCCGAGTCGACCTAAGGGAGGTCCAGGACCGGTTCAGATAATCGTCACTGGTGTTGGCCGTGAGCGGGAATCGAACCCGGGTCGCCAGGTTCGTAGCTTAGCGTAGCGCTAACCGCTACGCTACCGCTCCCCACGCGGGAACACGCACACCCGCACACACGCATGCACACACACGCATGCACACCATCAAGGGCTTACCCCTCCACCCTCGCATTCACCAAGTGGAACCCCACGGGAAGGGGAGTAGAGAAAAGGATCTAAATACGGTAGAAACGTTTACCTTTCTTGTACTGTGCACTACCATCTTGTTGTTGTACTGTTTGTTTTTGTAACGTTCTTACCCCATGCCCCTACTGGACATCTGTGAAAAGGAGCTTTGTAGCCCATCGGGTTGAATGAGAAATGCGAGGGAAAGGAATGGGAAAGGTAACGGAGAAACGGGAGCAAACAGGAGTCAGGAGAGGTGAGGATCGAGAGGAACAGGCTTCATCAGGGCCTCAACGCTGCTGCTGCTGCTGCTGCTACACGGAGGAGGAGCGGCGTCTGTTTTCACAGTGGGTGGCGGCACGGCGATAGGGGAGGGGTTCAGAGCGGGGGTGGCCACGCAGGAGTCACGTGACTTACGGGAGGGTTGAGGTGATTTAGTGAGAGAGAAACGAGATATTAAGATGAGAGGGGAGGGGGATTAAGAGGTGGGGGTGACTGCAGACAAGTCACGTGACTTACGGGAGGCTTCAGCCGATTCAGTGCTTGGGAGGCAACTACAACTGTCGTCAACAATTGCCCGAGTTCTGTGCACTTATGTTGGGATGTTTAACCAACTCCACTAATAAGGCGCTGCGGTGGCGAGATGTTAACTGCCTCGCCTGGTACACAGGAGGTCGTGGGTTTGATTCCAACCCTGACGCCTGCTGCTGTATATTTGGGAGTTTGCGTGTCTCTCTCCCCATGTTCGCGGTTTTTCCCTCCACAATTAGAATCAGCATCACGCATTTAGAGAATCTGGCTGCTATACATTTTCACATTCTATGCCACTTCGTTGAGCTATCATTGCGGTCAGGTTACTTTTTGAAAAAGAGCTAGAAGCTCAGTGGGCCTTACCTGGCAAAATGAAAAGAGATAGTTGGTTAGTCTCTTGTGAGTTAAACAAGCCTTCCCGCAACTTGGAAGAGTTGGCGTTCTGCAGGTTTAATTATATTATTCCTGTGTTTTGTATGTCCTTGTAATACCTGTAGAATCTACAGTAGTGGGAGTCCATAGCATTGGTAATGAGCGTATCTGAATGGGAAATGATTGAATTTTACACAAAGATCCCCTTCATAGCCTGAACAGACTTTCTGTGAAAGTGCTGTTAGCGAGCAACTCTGAAGGCCGGCACGGCACGCAAAAGGGTGGGTGGTCTGCACCGCGCCCGACTGCCTTTATCTCCCAAGTGGCGATGTTTACACATTGCACCAAGTAATCATTTAAGGCTGAGTCAACCTAGGGGAGGCCCAGAACCGGTTCAGATAATCGTCACCGGTATTGGCCGTGAGCCGGAATCGAACTCAAATCGCCGGGTTTGTAGCGCAGCGCGCCAACCGCTACACTACCGCATTTGTAAACGCACGCACGCGCGCGTTAGCACGCCTCTGCAGCAGTCATGCCTGCAAGTCCGGCGCCACGCGTCCCTCCCCTTACCCTGCTGCAGACTGCTCTGGAGGTGCGCGATGACCGCAGCGAGGATGGCCGGAAGGTTCATCACCTGGGCGCACTGCGCCAGCCCCAGCGTGAACAGCTCGTTCCAACACGCACGCACCAGTCCCGTGCAGCACTCCTGCCTGAGAACGCCACCGACCACGGGAGATGGGGGGGGCGGGCGGGGGGGGTGGAAATCGAACTCAGATGGGTGGGCTCGCGGCTCGGTTCGCTAACCATCGCGCCCTCGCTCCGCCCTACGTGCCGCTGGAAGTGCGCGCACATTTCAAGCGGCATGTTCTAACGCTCGCGAACATCTTCACACCTTCGATGTAAAGCTTTCGTGACTGCAGGGATTCATCTTCTTTTGGGTCTTTCAGTAAAGTCACGTAGAAGGGAAATAATAAAAATAAAATATAATAATTATTATTTTATTATGTTTTATTTTTATTATTTTATAAAAATTATTATTTTATTATGTTTTACTTTTATTATTTCCCTTCTACGTGACTTTACCGAAAGAACCAAGAAGATCTTCACACCTGTATTCTTTGCCAGAAAAGGGTGAAAGCCTATTGTTTCATCATCTTGACACTGGCAAAAAATAATATAAATAAGCTTCAACACTCGGATGTACGCATCACGAGTATAAAGAATGTATTAAAATTAGAATTCCCTAATCACTACCGTCATCATGTCTCTTAGCGGTGACACGGCCAAGCGGTAGCGGGTTCACCGCTTGCTGCAGACGCCAACGGCTGTAAACCGAGGGGCCGCTCTTGGTTATTTGTTGGCGGTTGTTTGCACCGTCTGCTTCACGCATGGTGGAACGTCAAAAGATCTCGTGACGTCGTTCGCAAAAAAAAAATAGCCAGCACTGCGTTGCTGGCATCACGGTCAGAATTGTCAATTACTCAACTGAAATATACACGAGCAAATAATTACATTTGGATCACACGCAGGCAGCAACAACATCGCCCCCTTACTGCGAAAACTTGGCAGGACACTCCTGAAAATGCATCACGAGATTCAACGAGGTACACAAGAGGAATAAGACTGATAAGAAGACATTCTCTCCCGCACAGGTCAGCGCACACACATTACGAGCACGAAAATGTATCCCATCGAAAAAGGCGACCCCTCGTGAGCATTCCCATCATCTCTCTCCTTTAGCGAGCGGCCTACTTTTAGCTTTTGCGAAGTTCTTTCTGCCTTTCCCACTGCTGTAACCAAACGGGTGGGGGGGGGGGGGAGAGGGGTGGGTGGTGGTGGGGGGGGGGTACGAGAGCGGCGGCAATGGCGGCACAGCGCCCACGGCACTGGCCGGGTACGCACCCGAGTGTCGCGAGGGCCGGGATGGAGCGGACCCAGTGCATGGAGAGGAAGAGGAGGCGCGACGCCGACTCGCAGATGTAGCTGATGTTCATGGTGTCTGGCACGGGCAGCGGCATCGTCAGCTGCGGAGAGGGAGGCAAAGAGACGCGCGGCGGCGCAGGGGACGTCAGACTCCCACGGGCAACGGATCGACTTAATAAGCTCGTCGCTCGCACGGTTTCTTAAAACGATTTGAGCGCAACGAGAGAGGAAGAGCCGACGACGACGCAGAGATGCTTGGACCGCGTGGAACGATCGCCCAGACGCACTCAAACGTACCGCCGGTCTCGGCTTGTTTAAACCTTTAATCAACTCGGACATGTGTAAATAAATAAATAAAGAGCTTCATAGCTCATCGGATTCCTCCAGTATAAATATTCTGACTCTGAATTACAGCTCACCCGGAACAACATTGACAACTGTTGCACCCAGGGAACATTTAACACGAAGCGGCGGTGCGCATCGCTTAATTATTTATGGATATCCTTTCTTCATGCATTTGGTGCGAGTGCGGTATTCGCCGTATGAACGCATGCCGTGCGAGTCCTAGTGTTTTCCAAGTGTTTGTCGCGGTGCCATCGCTCGTTTGCTCACGCGCGTGTCAAACGAGACGTTCCGTCGGGGGATTTTCTTGGGCGAAATATTTGTGGATTATTATTACTTCAAATAAAATCGCTCCACGATGTTGCGGCCAGCTCACGGTTTCTATCCGAGATAATACGGGGAGTCAGTGGCTCAGCAGAAGATCAGGTGGCTCGCAATCACAATGCTTTGCGAGGTCACATCCTGGTTTGGCGTTGACACAGCCCATCATCCGTCTGGGGTGGATAAAATGAGCAATACCCTTTGGGGAAGTCAACAACCATTTCGATTTAAAGCTTTCGTGACTGCAGGGATTCATCTTCTTGGTTCTTTCGGTAAAGTCACGTAGAAGAGAAGTAATAAAATAATAAAACTAAAACATAATAAAATAATTCTCACGACGTTTCGGCCACAACGCAAGCAGCCGTCCTCAGGTGAAGACCAGGTCTGTCGGGGAGACAGCGTCTGAATGAAAAACCTGGTCTTCACCTGAGGATGGCTGCTTGCGTTGTGGCTGAAACGTCTTGAGAATTCTTTTATTATGTTTTAGTTTTATTATTTTATTACTTCCCTTCTACGTGACTTTACCGAAAGAACCAAGAAGATCAACAACCATTGTTCTACAGATAAGACTCGCCCCCCGCCACAGGAATGGGGAATTTCCACAACTGGCTAAGGGCGGCTGTAAACATGAAACGAGCACCGCCTCAATGCTCATCTGAGCAGCAAATCACTCTTTGACTTTTGACCCGAGTGGGCGGAGCGCGGACTGTGAATCACACACAGATAAAACCAACGCACACGGGTAATGCAAGTGAAAATCTATTTAAAACGTAGGCTTTCGCGAACAATATCATACATATGAGAGGTTTTTTGGGTTAGATCACCACATCTACGCCTCTATATAAGAAACGAAACAGGTGGACTTCTCCACCGATCTGGCTGTCGCCTGATGAAGCTGGTTGTAATTACTGGCGAAACGTCGTACTCAGATTGTAAATGTTGTGGCTTGGCTTTCCAACACACCGGTGTGCTGTACTAGGATACTACACTATATACTACACTACTATACACTACACTATACACTACACTATACACTACACTATACAATATACTACACTATACACTACACTACTATACACAATACACTACACTATACACTAGTGCTGTATTAGTGAGGAATTTGACACGTTCTGTTTACGTGACGACCCTTACTAGTTGGCTGTGTCGGGTGGTAGCGGGTTTAACGACACATTGATATATTTATGCGATACAACCCAACAAAACTCTATTATGAAAATCTATTTAACTCCTTACACACGTAGAGTGGGGGGTGAAGACTGTGAGCGCGTCGTCTGTAAGTGTGTACGTACGCACGCAAGTCGCCAACTGTGCTAATCGGAGGTGTGATTAGCACGGTTGGTTGGCTACTCCTATCAACTCTCCCCAAGATCTTCCTCCTTAGAGCTCTTAACTTCGCTCCTAAGATGTTTATTGCTTGTAAAATGTTTCGGGACGACCTGCCGACGTCTAATGCGGTCGCATGGGTACCCAGTCACTGAGTGAGGAGCTGCTAAGAATTAATCCGGCGCGCGCGTAAGTACGAGTCGAGTACGAGCATGGCATTAGTCGGGGGAGGCGGAAGCCCGGAATCGCACTCGGGATAATCACGAATAATGATCGGTAAGAACGTTTGGTACGTCGCGCCGTTCTTACGGCACAAGGCTGTCACGAAGGAGGTCGTTCGGTTTCACGGAACATCAAATAGTTTTAGAGCAGGGGGGCCGATGTTGTGGTGTGTAATCCGAGTTGAGAAATTCGTGGGTCATCCTACAATTGTTGCCAAATTCGGAACCCCGACGCCGGCGCAACATGGCCTACTCTTTTTAAACGACGTCATGGGAATCTATTAACGGACCACCGTGAAGAAACTCGGGGGGGGGGCGGGGCATAATTTACAGTTGATGCACCCGCAGTATTTACCAGAGCGGCCTGCCGGATACAAAGCACAAGCCTCTGCGCCGAGCAGAAAGTGCGCTCGGCGCCATGACCTCCGCAACACCACGCCGCCGCAACACCTCTGACTGCCGGCGAGTGTTACATTGCCCGGCGACTGTAGCGAAGCTTGGGTGGGAACCAAGCGGTGGTGTTCCGGCTGTCGCTGTGCCCGATGGTTCTGCGTGTAAGTATGCTCAACTTCTTTCGCACCACAAGTAGCCAACCGCGCTAAATCGGAGGTGCGGAGGACAGCAAACTAAAATAAACAGTTCTAAACAAATGAGTTTTCAATCTAGATATAAAAGTGCTTAGCTCCAGTGGCTTCCTAATAACGGAAGGAAGAGCGTTCCAGACGGCCACGAAAGTGCACCTGAAAGCGCGCGATGCGGTGAGTGTCTTTGTTCGATGGCCAGTCTAAAGCCGCTACTGCGAGGATGACCGGAGTTCGCGCGATGGTTTATGCTCTTTGACGAGATCAGCAAGGTATTGTGGTTCTCTTGTGGCAAGCACTTTGTGTGTAAGCAAGCACTCTGTGCGCAGATACCTCGAACTCGGCATGGTCTGCCGTCAGCAGCGACTCTCCACAGCACGGCTCCATCTTGGGCCGAGATCTAAGACAGGACGAGGAGCAAACATAATCGTACAAATGATCAGCAACGCCACCACTGCTTCAGGGATGATGTGCTGAGACTAGTGCTTGGTTTATAAACCATCTTAGCGGCAGAGCCTACGGTGGAAGAGTGATTAGCGTAATGCACTATGAACCTGGTGACCCGAGTTCCATTTCTCGTCAAATTGAACCTCGGATTTGGTAACCGGCCTCACACCTTCAACTCACTGCACTGGAAAACCCAGTTGAGTAATAAATAACATTAAAAAAATGTTTTACATCCCATCCGCAACACACAGACATCTGGGAGTGCATAATCACAACAGCATTGGATCAACGCAAACTCTAGACCGGTTTTCCATATTCAGTGTCTCACAAACAGTCAGGATTGCTCGTAGCAATGTTTCTAAACTGTTGCTAAATTGCCTGATATTTGTCGACCACCCAGTTGCCAGCTCATTAAAGTCACCGTGGGCACCGCGGGCACCGCGCGGACCGTCTCGTTACTGCCATGGTGGCGAGATGTTAACTACCTCGCATGGTACACAGGCGGTCGTGGGTTCGATCCAGACCCTGACGATGCCTGTATATTCTGAGTTTACGTGTTCTCCCCGTGGTCATGTGGATTTTTCCTCCACACTTAGAGTATTTGGCTGCTATAAATGTCCACGTGATAAGCCACTTCATTGAGATATCATTTTTGTGGCCAGGTCGTTTCTGAAAAAGAGCTACATAGCTCAGTGGGGCCTTACCCGGCAAAACGAAACATTGTTAAGTTTAGTTTAGTCCTAACGAGGGGCAGTGCGGCCTGCCCGTCGCGATGGGAGTCACCTTGTGGAGGGGAGCTCGGAGTTAGATCCTCTATCGGCGCCCTCTCCCCCGTCGCGGGAGACCCCCAGAGCCTTGCCCAGCGCCCCAAAGCCCCTACACGCACACGCAGGACACACACACGCGGGACACATGCCCGCGACACGTAGCAGAGGAGAATTGTTAACAGCAGCTGCTGCGCGCGTGTGTGTGTGTGCATGTGTTCGCTAACAGCTCTTTCCCCAACAGTCTGTTAAGGCTATACGGGGGTCTTTATCTTTCCACGTGGTAAACGCGCTGCGCTACGAAACCAGCAACCCGAGTTCGATTCCCGCTCATGGCCAACACCAGTAACGATTATCTGAACCGGTCCTGAGCCTCTCCTAGGTCGACTCAGCCTCAAATGAGTATCTGGTGCTGTGTATAAACATCGCCACTTGGGATACACGGTGCTGGCCACCTACCCCTTCGTGTGCCTTGCTGGCCTTCATAGGTACTACTCGCTAACAGCACTTGACCCCACAGTCTGTTAAGGCTATATAGGGGATCTTTGTCTTGTGCATGTCACATATTGTGAATGGATATGAATTATAGCAATCATAATATGACACACAAATGTGATTTTATAGATTGTATTTAAAATGTTGGTCCCTTCTACCATTCATATATATACATATATCATCGTTTTTATTTCTTACTGTGTTAACCATAGTTATGCCACCAATTTGATGTAAAACACTGGCATTTAACTCCATAAATCATTTGCAAACGTGAACAAATCGTTTTCATTCAGAAAAGAAACAGACAACTATTATGATTGCTTGACGATCAGAATAATTTACAATTCATAATTTGAATCCCTCAAAATATTGGCCATATTTCTGGAAGACCTCCACCAAATCCCAGAGGCATCTGTCCTGGCCTCCGCCGCTCGCTGCGCTTGTGAATGGCTTTCTGTCTTGCTCAGGCCCCTTTAAGATATTCCTAACAATGCCTATAAGGATACGTGTGTCGCTCCAGCGCTGTCAACCCCAACCCACCCCCCACCCCTTGTTAGATATTACTGTGGGATCGTGGTGAGTAACAACGTGATGAAAATTTGGGAAACCTGTCTCCGTATCTCTCACACGACTTGCTGCCAAACCTTACAGGAAAATCTAATAAAAATGAGGTTGACGAGCCCTTGTTGATTTGACACGGACGGGCCCAGCCGCGTGTGTATTGGACACGGCCTCATTACAAAGGGAGTGGCTGGCGGGGGGCTGCTGTGGGGTGTGGACACAGTGGGTTCGTGGCGGGGTCACGGGCGGGGTAGCGGTGGGATCGTGGTGGGATTACGGTGGGGTCACGGTGGGGTCGTGGTGGGATCATGGTGGGATTACGGTGGGGTCACGGTGGGGTCGTTGTGGGGTCGTGGTGGGATTACGGTGGGGTCATGGTGGGGTCGTGGTGGGGGTCGTGATGGGGTCGTGATGGGGTCGTGATGGGGTCGTGAGGGGGTTGTGGCGAGGTCGTGGCAGGGTCGTGGCAGGGCTGAGATTGGATTGTGGTGAAGTGGTGGTGACGTCGTCGTGACTTCTCGGTGGGGTCGTGGTGTGATCACGGCGGGGTGTCGGTGGAGCTCGGCGTTGCAGCGGAGTCGTGGCGAGGCCACGGCGAGGTCACGGCAAGGTCGTGGCGGGGGTTCGGGCCGTCGTGTACGAACCTGGAGGGAGCGGCGGGCGTGTGCCCGTTCTGCCAGCCGAGGCCGGCTCCTGCGCCATCGCCATTGCTCTGGCTGTCGAAGCCGCCGAGGCCACAGCCACCGCCCTCCTTCTTGAGGCTGGCGAGGGACGTCACCACGCTCGCCAGGGTGTTCAGGTCCCCTCGGCCGGACGACAGCTGGGAGGGGGTTGCAACACAAAACGAAACAAATTGGGTTTGCGATGGCACCCCACGCTCTTCTCCGCGTCGTATCGCCCAGGACACGTGAAGAGCTGGCAGCTCCCTCCTTCCCTCCCGTCTCATTCCCTCCCTCCCTCCCACTTTTACATAGCCACGTCTACTCAACAGCTAGCCCCGCACACAGTGAGTGGTCTTCTAATAGTCCCTCCTCCCCACTCCTCTTGCCAATCGACGCCCACAGCTCGTGTAGCCACCCCCCCCCCCGCACCTCACCGCGTTTTGCACGAGCCACGGGTCTCGAGCTCGAGGCGAGAAAAGCGTTAAACCGGGGGACAAATTGCAAGATTCACGCGAAACATTTGGGACAAGGGGCTCTGTGAAGCCACTCACCTTGCTGCTCTGCAGCATGGAGCCATCGTGACGCCGCAAAGCCTGGTGTCCCTCCTCCATGGGCGACGAGTCAAAGGGTGCGAGGAGCCTGCCACACCACACCACACCGCACCGCGCCACACCACAGCACGCAAACAAGCAATGTAGCCCAGCAACCCGAGTCCAATTCCCGGCCATGGGTAACATCGGTGGCGAGCGATATCTGGTGAGGTCCTGGGTCTCTGCCCCTCAGTATAGCGAGTGACGTCTCAACTGGTTTTCGGATAATTCGTTCCCCGCCCCACCAAAAATTAGTGACGTAAGAACAATCAATCTCCATGACCTCAATGATGCGGGGAAGCCTTCATCCAACAGTGGATTGACACAATTCTGTAATGGATCTATTTTCTTTCGTTAAAACTCTCCAAAGACTCAAGACCATCTCAGCAGGGAGGGCAGGAGCGGCATTATAGGGGGGCGATGACAAACGACCACCATTTCTTCCCAACATGTTTGTACCTGGTCTGACTGAACAATCACGTTCCGAACCGGGACTAAATCTTATCATCTGTAGATAATAAACCTCCTCTTTTATGGAGCAAGGAAAGCTGTCTCTACCGTGTCAGACCAACGGTCACTTGGAGAAATCTCAGAGGGAGCTCTGTGATACCCGCTTTCGTGGGCTGTTCTCTAACACGGTGGGTCGTACTGCTCTGCGAGAAATCCAACTGGACACTTTAAAAACTGAACTATTTTTATTTCACCAGATAAGGCCCACTGAGCAATTTAGCTCTTATTCAGAAGCGACCTGACCACGAATGATAGCTGCAACAAAGTGGCTTATCGTGTGGAAATTTATAGGAGCGAAATACTCTCAAAGCGTGTTTATAAACGTGGAAGTAAAAACCGGAGGACCCAGAGAAAAATCCACACGACCACGGAGGGAACATGCAAACTCCAAATATATAGGCATCGTCAGGGTCGCGATGGAACTCACGACCTCCTGTATACCAGGCGAGGGAGTTAACATCTCGCCACCATGGTGCGCCCCACATAACACCAATGGCACATGCGAGGAAAAAACGAATTACGAAAGGAACAAACGAAACGAAAAAGGATTTTTATTTCGATTTAAAGCTTTCGTGACTGCAGGGATTCATCTTCTTGGTTCTTTCGGTAAAGTAAAAGAAAAAGGATTTGGTCTGGCATACCCGTACCGAGCGCTGCTCTTGTAGGAGAAGGACGACACGGGCCCCGAGTAGTCTTTCCTGCCGTACGGTTTTCCCGACGACACGCTGCCCGCCTTGTCCGAAGGCTTCCGCTCGTTCTGCACCGCTGCCGACAAACGGCCAGAGTTCGGTCAGCGATGGCAAAGGGCTACCATCGTCGTCATCGCATTCATCGTCGTCGTCGTTATCGTCGTCCACGTCATCAGAATCAACATTATCATTGTCAGTATCATCCTCATCATCATAATGGTCATCGTAGTCATAATTTTCATCGTCGTCATCCACATCATCAAAATCAGCATTGTTATCATTTGCAGTATCATCCTTATCATCAACATAATGGTCATCATCATCATGATCGTTGTCAGCATCATCGATTTTGTCATCATCAAAACATTGAGGGGCCAACCAACAACCTACACAGTACTAAGTAGCGCTTTCCAAACCCCTCCGTCATGTTCGCCCCACCAAAGTCAACCCAACATATTTCATTCTCCGAACTGGAACTTTGTCAAACTAAGCGCACTTGCCACACTTGAGGGCCCAGTTTGATCGCAGACAGTTGCCTGGATTTAAACCCAGGGCCTCAGCGTTGCCAGCTCGGTGCACTGCCCTCTGCGTCACCTGGCCACCTCGGGGTTCAGCGTTGATGACTGAGGCTTGTAAAAGCCACAGAAGGGTTGATGGTGCTTTTGCAAACCATTAGAAGTTGAGAACCCGGTTTAATTACAAGCATCTGCCTAGATTGGAACAAAGGATCTTTCGTGATGGGGTACTCAGCTAGTGTGGTTCACAATGGCTGAGGAAGCCACTGAAGCTGATTACGAAGCCACTGCAGCTGTGCACTTTTAAATTTAGATTGAAAACTAATTTCTTTAAAAATGATTTTTGTTGGTCCTTAACACCCGCACCTCCGATTAGCACGGTTGGCGACGTACGGTGCGAAGGAAGTTCAACGCACGTACCTAATAAATGAACTTGAACGTACAAGCATTCCCCTTTCAAAAGCCAACTTTGTCAACAACGTACATTTTTCGCGTGTTGACCCCCGTAGCTGTACGACCCCCGATAAATTGCACGCGGTCAAAACCGGCGCTCTCGGAGATACCAACTCCAGATCTCAGCTGTGCCGGCTCTGACACAGCCATTATGAATCCCCCCCCCATCCCCCCAACCCCCCCGCCCCCCCCCCCGCCCCCCGTCCTCTGTCCCTTGCCGTGGCGGTGCATGTGTACCGTAGCGGCGCGACCTACACTCCTGCCGCATGCCCATGAGCAGACACTTCTGCAGCCGGCAGTACTGGCAGCGGTTGCGGTGGTTTTTGGTGATGAGGCAGTCGCGGTTGCCGCGGCAGGTGTAGACGACGCTGCGACGCACGCTGCGCTTGAAGAAGCCTTTGCAGCCCTCGCAGCTCATGGCACCATAGTGGCGCCCTGAGTGGCGCAGGCGGAGGAGGAGAGACGAGAGAGAGACAGAGAGAATGTGGCAACATCATCATTAGCATCGTCGTCATTAAATCGTCATCTGCCGGGGTATTATCCACTGCTGTAGAGAGAAAGAAAATCAGAATCTTTCTTTAGACTGGAGGAGGAATCCTATGGGCTATGTCTGTATGCTGAACTTATTTCGCACCGTACGTAGTCACCCGTGCTCATCGGAGGTGCGGGAGAAGGACAACAAAACTAGACACAACAACGAGCAGTTGTTTTTCACAGATGTCCCGTACGGGTGTGTCAGCGAGTCAATTTAGAAGGATAAGCAAGTCACAGTACATATATAAATAATACATTAAGTATGATTTATCAAGCTTGGGCAAGACAGCAAAAACAATAACAACACAGTCCCAGACTACAGTATGAGGAGAGAGGAGGAGGGAGGAGAAAGGAGGGAGGAGGGAGGGGGAAGAGGGAGGAGAGTGAGGAAGAGAAGCAGGAGGAGTGAGCAGCATGATTGTAGGGGATTCTAGAGGAATGAGCAGTAGGATTGTAGAGTAGTGTCGTGGAGGAGTGGGCAGTAGGATTGTAGGGGATTGTAGAGGGGAAGTGAGCAGCATGATTGTAGAGTAGTGTAGAGGAGGAGTGAGCAGCATCATTGTAGGGGATTGTAGAGGAGTGAGCAGTAGGATTGTAGAGTAGTGATCAGTAGAATTGTAGAGGAGGAGTGAGCAGTAGGATTGTAGGGGATTGTATGGGAGTGAGCTAGAGTAGTGTAGAGGGGGAGTGAGCAGTAGGATTGTAGGGGATTGTATGGGAGTGAGCTAGAGTAGTGTAGAGGGGGAGTGAGTAGTAGGATTGTAGGGGATTGTAGAGGGGAAGTGAGCAGCATGACTGTAGAGTAGTGTAGAGGAGGAGTGAGCAGCATGATTGTTGGGGATTGTAGAGGGGGAGTGAGCAGTAGGATTGTAGGGGATTGTAGAGGAGTGAGCAGTAGGATTGTAGAGTAGTGTAGAGGGGGAGTGAGCAGTAGGATTGTAGAGAAGGAGTGAGCAGGGCCACGAGGATTGGCCACATGCCCACGCGCTCACCGGACGCCACGTCCCCGCACACCACGCAGTGCTCCACTGTGGACGGCACCAGCCGTGCCTCGTGCTTCACCGGCATCGCCCCTGCCGCCGCAACCGCTGCCGCCGCCACTGCCGATGAGGGCCCCCCACTCTCCTTGGGACCCCCCTGAATGGCGCTCAGGTACTCTGACGTACCGGCGTCCGTCACCAGCTGACAAGCGGAGGATCGGCGAAGGCAGGAACGGGGTAGGCGTTGCCGTCGGGGCGGGAGGGGGGAAGATGCCGGGGGTTGTGGGTCAGGGGTCAGAGCGGGGAGGGCGGTAGATTAGAGCAGAGAGCACGAGGGTGGGACGGCAACGATTTCATTCAAAAATCGATTGTTTCTGTTTAACATTGCGGCGCATTGTAGAGGTGGTCGGCCGGGGGCTCAGAGGTCAGAGACGCGAAGCGAGAAACCCCTGCAACTGACACGGCCACGGGGAGAGACTTTCATCCAGGATTGGACTGACGGCAAAAGGGGCTTGTACAGTAGAATCATTAATGTATTAAGATTAAGCGAGACTGAAAAACTCCCAGGCGAATTCTTGTTCAAGTGAGGGTTGAGTCCTGATCGCAGTTCTGCAGAGCCAGAACATTGTGGTACTTATTTAATTTACACCGCAGATAGAGATGATGGGCTGAGCCAACCCCCAAAACCATGATTTGAACTCGCAACCTTTTGATCGGGAGCCGGTCGCTCTTCTGCCGAGCCACCTCGCCGCCCCATTACCCTGGATAAATTGAGGGCTGGCCGCACAATCCTCGAGCGATTTTGATTTAATTCGTTCAAATATTTCACCAGCAAAAATCGCTCGAGATGAAACGTCTCGCTTGCAAGGGCGTCCCGGGGTGTCGAACGACACACACGACAGCAACACACGCGACGACACGCGTACACACGTTTAAAATCCATAACTAAAACAGTGCACATATATGAGACGAATATCGCACTACCGTAACAATACTAACGATATCATAACAGGAAAAGATGATCTGTACGCATACATTTTCCAACACAAGCGACTGACAGCAAGACAGAAGCGGGATGGCAACACAGCATTCGGATTCTTGCGATTGTCCGCTCTCCGATCCCTACGCGCGGTCAGCCCAAAACAAAACGACTTCAACAACAACAACAACAGCGGCGAGACGGCAAAACCGATTTGGTCGCCATGGGGGGGGCGGCGGGGGGCGGTGGCATCATCATCAGTGCCGCCACCACCGCCGCCATTTGGACTCGGGGGTACGTGCGGGAGAGGTTACACGCACGCGCCGGCGCGGCGACCTTGCCCCTCCGCCACCGCCTTTCTCTCCGCAGCAGCAGCGCCGCTAAAAAACGATCAATGCCCCCTTTCTTCTCCCACAAAGAGCGCCGGGCGTGACGGGGAGAATGGATGTCGCTGCCGAGCGGCTCGTGCGTGCAGTCCTCCTCCTCCTCCTCCCTCTTTTTTCCCCGATCAGTCTCAGGTTTGTTCACCATCGTGAGCACCCTTCAGTCATCATTTTGTTGTTTTTTTGTTTTGCTCGTGATTGTCCATAACCTTGGACGTAAGTGCACCAAATGGAATGAATGTGCCCATAAAGAAGTGTGCTACATAAGTGCAAATAAAGAGATTTTGCCAGGAGGAGGAGGCCCAACTCAGTCCATCATAAGCAGCTCTCAATTGTCCAGAGCAAACGGCGCCCACCGCCGCCCACCGATCCAGGAAGGTGCCGGCATTACCCGGTGAGCTGGGCGTGGCGGAACTCCAGCCACACTGTGGCAGAGAGCAGGGCCCTGAAGATGCCGCGGGCGTTTGGTGAGCGGCTCCCAATCACCGCCGCCTCCCTCGCCCTGTAGATGGCCAGCTTGGCGGAGCTCATCGGGGCAGTCACGAGGCCGTCCCGGCGTTTGTCAGCCCCGTCTCCCCCCTGGCCAAAGATGATCACCGTGGGGGAGAAGTGCAGGTTGCCCTTCAGCAGCATGTTTCGCAGGAGATTGAATAATGAATCCAGAGCCTTTCACTGGGTGTACAGGAGTGCGACCGTTTCCATCTGCTCACCGCACAGAGAAGACTGAGGGTCGCATTCGTGAACCTCGCTTGGAAGGCGTTGCTGGTGCTGTTGGCCAGGCTCCTATTGAAGTTCCCATTGCACTTGTAAGGACGGCCTGAAGTAGAAACTCCTCCACAGAGGTTCATCTTGGCCTTCGCAGCAGAGGGTCTCTCTACAGGCGTGATCTTTGTGAGTCCTCAGCGTGTCTTGGTGGTGGAACTGCACCACTGGGCTTCGGCGTAAGGCAGGAAAGATCAAACCAATGAATCCGGCCCCAAACACAAAAGCCCTCGATGTTCCCAGCAGATACCCAAGGTCAAAACCTGTCGAACGCCTTCTCCTGGTCGAGAGAGAGGAGTGCGAGTAGGCGCCCAATTCTCTCGGAGAGGGCGATGAGATCCATTGACAAGGAAGACGCCGTCGTGGGTGGTTCTCCCCGGGACTGCGTAGGCCTGGTCGCTCTCCACCACCTCAGCCAGCACCGTCTTCAATTTGGAGGACAGCGCTTTGGCCGGGATTTTGTATTCCGTGCACAGCACTGACAACCATGGCAAATTTTTACGATGCCTCAGGGCGTCCTTCTTAAGGAGCAGGGTGAGCACCGCCCTCCTCCGCGACTGAGACGCATGGCTCCTGTGGCCACCGCTTCTTCAAACTGCTCGGTAGTCCTCGTGCGGCGTTGGCCGAAAGGAGGCGTGGAGTTCTCCAGTGAGTCCGTCGATCCCCGGACATTTATTTTTTGCCAGGGACTTCACTGCTGCGTTCCGGGTCGCTCGCCGTGAACCCTTGCTCCGGCAGCTCGTTCGCTAACTCCCCGATGGCGGAGAGGTCCCTCCAGATCTCCTCTTGGGCAGGCGCAGATGTTTCCTCGGGAGACAAGAGGTCGCTGTAGAATCCCCTTATTGATATTACTTCCTCACAAATTGTACTAAGAGCGCCTTCGTTGTTGAAGAGGCACGCCATAGTTTTCTGCCTGTCCTTTTTCTTCCCCAAGGATAGAAGGGGGATCATCTGGAGTCTGGGTCGAGGTATTGCTTGACCATAGAACGCACAAATGCTCCCTTGAGACACTCCTTCTTCTCCACGTACTCCTGTAGGAGGGCCAGGCTGTCTCCCTCAATGAGCCACCCCTCCAGGTCAAAGACCGGAGCCTCCATGTCAGTCACGTCGCTGTTTTTACGGCACGTGCTGCCCCAGGTGTATGTCTGGCAGAACCTTTTTTTTGGATTGCACCACTGGGCCGGGCTGTCAAACAAGTCCTTCTGCTATCGCCATTGCTCCCAGAACTCACTGAAGGGCTTGGTGAATGTGTTGTCCTCCAGCAGGGCATTGTTGAAGTGCAAGTAGGCTGCACCGCAGCTTGAGGCCCAGTAGGATCATGCTGTGATCCATTAGTCGCGCAGCCTTGGTGCCAGAAATGAGGATGCTTGACATGAGACTTCTGGAGACGTGAAAGTGGCCAATCCTGGACTGGGGTGACCGAGTGAACATGAAACAATGCTGCCCAGGGTGGTGGAGTCGCCACACATCCACCAGACCCAGAGGGGTCCAGAAGGTCGCGTAACTCCTCCAAGAGCCCAGCCTTCCCTGTGCGATCCAGGGCATCCAGCGTGCAGTTGCAGTCACCTCCCATGACCACCACACTCATCGCCCGGCACGTCACTGAGGTGGTTCCGCAGAAGCTGCAGAAACCTGGGTCTCTCGCTGTCGGTGGTTGGAGCGTACACAATTCACGAGGTGAATGGTGGTCTTGCTGATCTGCATCGTGACGTCAAGGGCCCTCCCCTTGACCACTACCACCAAGTTTGGTGAGAACACATTTGCTACTCCTGAGGGGGTGCTGCTGAAGTGGCTGAAAAAGGAGTTCCCTCTCCACTCCCTCCTCATTCCCTCCTAAAGTGTCCCTCACCCTTCAAGAGATGGCACCTGATGGTGGCCTTGGTGTGTAGTAAATTGTGGGGCACAATTCTGACGTTGCCCAGTGACGTCACGCGTTCCTGGATGTCCTTTTCCAGGATGTATGGTGGCGCGCTGGAGAGGATCACCCGCGCCGCAGGTGAGGACAGTGCCTCCAGAGCGACGTACTGGTCACCCACCGTCAACCCCTGGGCCATGGCTGCAAAGGCCACTCTCTCCGACTCAAAAAGGAACACGGCCTTGCCGTTCATTTTGGAGGACAACTGGATCGCAGTCGCCGGGACCACGGACGCGAGGGCTTAGACATAGGCGCCGGGAGATTTAATTGAACTGGCGATCTCTGGATTGCAAGCGCAGTGTTTGTTCACCATTACACCGTGGCAACATCCCATTACCGTGTGCACTAAAGACCGTGCGACACACCGCTTCTCCCGTTGAGAATGGGCAAGCGGCACTGACCGCAAAGCAAGACCCACCTGCGCTCCTACACACACCCCCCATGGGAAATGGTACAATCCGTCTCGAGCGTAAACGTGATTAATCCTGTGGAGCATGCCATTGCTCACAAAAGGGGCGGGGGGTTCTTGTACTAAAAAAGTCACAGCGTTGACTATTAGCTACTGTGGATCTGCAGATGGATTTCATCGCATTAATTGCCAGAGAGAGTTGTTGTCCTTTGGCCCACGTTTCAAAAGAGCGTTTACGGAATAAAAGCCAGAGAGTGGATTTGTGGAGGTGTCATATGTCCCTAACCTCTAATCAAATAAGTCACCATTTAATAAAACGTTACATTTTAATTAATAAGTTATTTTCGTCAGTTCTATCCCGATTGTGCCGTTGTCTTCACGAGCATAAGAATCCATTCGGATCTTCTGCAGCGTTGCATGACCCTCCGTGTCAACTTCACGATCCAAATGTTCCCAACAACAACAAACAAAATACCCGCTAATTGAGCAATTAATCAGATTGATACATAGCAACCATTCCCCTCTACTTTGAAAAAACAGTCATGGAATCCAGCATGGCTTTCCCGAGTAAACAAGAATTTGTAATATTAAAAAGAGAACATCCCACAGAAGCAAAATCACAGAGCTACCTCTGAGATCCATTCAAGTGATCCATTTGTTGTGAGGCACTGTGTGTCGTTGTCTTGGTGTGGTCTGGGACTGTTCTTGCTGTTGTTTTGTTGCCTTGGCCAAGCTTGGGCATTGCTGTACTGATGCAATTAGAACGTATATACTTAATCAATTTCACCCATTTATTTTCAGTCATTTGCTTTGCTTTCCTATACTCTGCACTCTTATCGCGTTCTTTTTTGCATCGTATGTTGTTGCAACTTCCTGAGCCCGTGCCCCTACTAGACATCTGTTAAAAAGAGCTTCATAGCTCATCGGATTTCTCAAGGATGATTACAATTTTCTGATTCTGTAGGGGAGAACAGCACTTTCACAAGCACTGACACACAAAGTAATCAGGCTCCAATCCTATTGAAGGCGGCAAAACCCATTGGGATAAACAGCTTCAATTTACAAAAAACCACCCAGTCACGGCTCATCACATGGAAGTCAAATTGATACATTTAATTGTTAAGATGTGGCATTCAGCCAAATTAGACTCAAAAGCAAATTTAATGTGATGGCTTGTTTTAATGGGCAGTAATTGGTGACCCAGGATGAGACCATCAACTTGTTTTACTTGAGAATCCAGTTTAATCATCTCTGAGTCCACACAAATTTATGGGTCTCTATGCAAGTTTTTGAGTCTCTATACAGGTCTTTGAGTCTCTATGCAAGTTTATGGGTCTCTATGCAAGTCTTTGGGTCTCTATGCAAGTCTTTGAGTCTCTATGCAGGTCTTTGAGTCTCTATGCAAGTTTATGGGTCTCTATGCAAATCTCTGAGTCTCTATGCAAGTCTTTGAGTCTCTATACAGGTCTTTGAGTCTCTATGCAAGTTTATGGGTCTCTATGCAAGTCTTTGAGTCTCTATGCAAGTCTTTGGGTCTCTAAGCAAGTTTATGGGTCTCTATGCAAGTCTTTGAGTCTCTATGCAAGTCTTTGAGTCTCTATGCAGGTCTTTGAGTCTCTATGCAAGTTTATGGGTCTCTATGCAAATCTCTGAGTCTCTATGCAAGTCTTTGGGTCTCTAAGCAAGGCATCGTTGTCCGGGCTGGGGCCATCAACTCACTACAATTGTGAACCCAGTTTAACCCCAACTCAGTCTACGTCAGTCTATGGGTTTCTACACAAGTCATTGGTGACCGGCCTCAGGCCATCAACTCGCTACACTTGAGAACCCATGTTTTAATCACAGGCTCTGCAGCTCAAACCAGATTTCAAACCCAGGTTCTCGACAGCACCGGCTCAGCGCTTCTCACCTGAGCCACACGGTTAGCACTTTCATTTATTTTTTAAACGCTTTAAACAGCCCGTGCGATGGAAATATTTTTGGGAAAGCCGGCACGTAGCGTTGGGTGACCAACACCAGTTTTGCCATCCCAACCTGATCCGGCCAAGGCCTCTCGTTGCCGGCTAAACGAGGCGTTGGGTGCATCAATCGATCCTCGCGCTCGGGTCGATGCTCAATCCTCTGCAGTCGATACGGCCCTGTGATCAATAACGCATAATTGGGCCAAGGCTTTCAATTCCTCGTGTGTGCGTGTGTATGTGTGCGTGCGCATGTGCGTGCATGTGTGTGTGCGTACGCGTGTGAGTGGTGTGCTTGTGTGCGTGCGTGTATGTGTGCATGTGCACGTGCATGTGTGTGCGTGCGGGTGCGCGTGTTGGCGTGTGTGCAGTGTGCAAATCAGCCCACTGCACCCAGCCACAATGAATGCTCCAATATGGAAGCAACACAATTCAATAGCGTGCAAATTTTATGCGGCATCAAAATGCGACCGCATCCCGAAAACCTGCACAGGAACAGTGGGCATATTTATTTATTTTAAAAATAGGCAGTCATAGATCTCTATGGGAGTCTATGGGTCTCTGTGTGAGTATATGGGTCAAGATAAAAGTCTATGGGTCCCTATGTGAGTCTATGAGTCTCTGTGAGTATATGGGTCAATATAAGAGTCTATGGGTCCCGATGTGAGGCTATGGGTCAATTTAAGAGTCTATGGGTCCATGTGAGTCTATGGGTCTCTGTTTGAGTATATGGGTCAACATAAGAGTATATGGGTCCATACGTGAGTCGATGAGTCTCTGTGAGTATATGGGTCAACATAATAATCTATGTCTCCCTATGTGAGTCTATGGGTCCCTATGCGAGTCTATGGGTCTCTATGCGAGTCTATGGGTCGCTATGTGATCTTGATTCTGATGCGTAGATATTTGGAGTTTGCATGTTCTCGCCGTGGTCACGTAGATTCTTCTCCGGGTGCTCCGGTTTTTCCCTCCACATTTTAGAAACATACATGTAAGAGTATTTGGCTGCAATAAATTTCCACGTGATAAGCCACTCCGTTGAGCTATAATTTATGGTCGGTTGCTTCTGAAAAAGAGCTGTATAGCTCAGTGGGCCTTACCTCGTAAAAATAAACACAGTTTAGTTTACTAAACAGAGACCCCTCTACTTACGAACATTGGACTTTCATAGATAGGAACAAATCTGTTTTATGTCAAGTTGCCTATTCAGACCTAGAGTCGCAAGTTCAACCACCGCGCATTAGATGACGGTGGTGGCATCTACATATGCAGAACGTGAAGAACCAGTGGCATCTACATATACAGGAGATTATACAACTTTTAAAGCCCTTCCCCGCATTTAGTGTACATGCCGTACAACGTGTTTGGAATCGACAGAAGTAAAGTTGGACTTACGAACAAATCGACTTACGAACAGACCTCTCGTTCGTAAGTAGAGGAGTCCCTGTATCCACCACGGTTAATAAACTCGCGCGATTAATCCTGGGCAGGGCGGCCTCCGCGAGAAGTGAGGGGGGCACCCGCGCTACCGCCGTGGGCAACACGTCACCTTGCTGAGGACGAATTTGGATAATCTGGACCTTGATACCAGCACGCAAAATGTCCTACTCTAGCGAACGACGTCAAGGGATCCTTTAGCATCCGGTGTGAAGCAGACGGCGCGTTGTGGTATTGCTACGGTCATCACACCCGTGCGGCAATATAATGGGCGCGGCCGCCGGATTCGAACCGTGACCCTCTGCAACGAGCGGCGAGCGCGCTACCACCATGCAGCTTCGCCACGTCGTAAAAAATTCTAGTCGGGGAGTTCTGCAGCCAGAGAGACCACGTACACTACTTCTTGGGTTGCTAAACGTGTAGTGCACAATGGAAGAGTAGGCAAAATAAATCCCAAACGGAAGGGACTATCTGGAACTCCCTCTCGTGGACTCTGTCGATCGGCAGACTGTTCCTCCAGCAGTGGCCTAAGCAAGTGCAGGGTTGCCTTGTATGTATGCATGTATGCTGAACTACTTTCGCACCGTACATAGCCAACCGTGCTAATCGGAGGTTGTAGAACTTCCCGACGGGACTCTTTGACGGAGTCAGCCCCGCAAGCGCTTGTATGGAAGCGAGCGAGCGAGCTGCCTCTCTCTCTCTCACCTGAAGGTGCTGCGCTGCGCCACCGTCACCGGTGGCCAGGATCACGGGAATGCGCCCGACCACGGGCTGCCCGCCGGCGCCGCCCGCTGACCCTCCGACCCCGGCGCTGGCCAGCAGGAACTGCTTGGCGGCGAGGTCGGCGCCCACGGCCGACAACAGCTTCACGTCCGTCTGCGGCGGGTCGAGCAGCTGGGTGGCACAGCGCGCCGAGTGAAAAGAAAAGAGGGAAACCGAGGGGGGGACAAATCACGCGTACGCATTGGACGTGGCGGCATGCACACCGGTTTGACGCGCCGTAGACTTTCGCGAGAAATATTATTCATAATCAAGTTTTTTTTGTTGGGTGAGATCGAGTGAGTATAAATGCGTCGTTCAACCACCACCGCCCGACGCAGCCAATTAGTGAACAAAACTCGCAAATTAGTTACTACGTCAGCGTACCAGTGTGTTGCAGAGTATACCCACAACATTTACAATTTGAGTCGGACATTTCGTTGATTACAACCAGCTCCATCAGGCCATTTTCCAGAATTGTGAAGAAGTCTTCCGAGTTTCCGGATACCGTGCAGGAGGAATTTTTATTGGGAGAGGGGAACGTCAGTGTCACGTAGCGGTGACCCAAATAGGCCGATATACACAACGTGTAACAAAGGTCGTCAGGAGAAGTGTGAATGTGTGAGATCTCTCTGCATTTTGGTCAAAGTAACCTTAGCGGTGTTTTTTGGGGCTCGGGAGTGGAAGCCCTTAGGGAAGTCATTCTAAACTACTCGAACTAAACGGTTCATTTACCCAGGAAAGGCTCGCCGAGTCTCAACACTTATTTTATCAGGGTGGTCCTACACTGGGCTGTTCGGCCAATCTCATTCATGAATAATGTATCGATCCACTGCCGGATGTTGGCGTCTCCCTGCCGCGTCGGTCGTGGGGGGTCGTTGAACCGTGCTTCACCAGGCCGGTCAGTTGCGGGCTGGCCGGAGGGGTGGGGGGGGCAGCACCCAGGATGGGTTCGTGTATCGCGAGCTACCGATGTTGGCCGTGACCGGGAACTGAACTCTCCGTGTCCCGGGTTAGTAACAGCAGCGAGTTTAAATACCGTGGCACCGCTCCACTCCCGCATTAATTTATTACGAGGTATTTCATGATGCATGAGATACGTGGTAAATATTGTATAATAGTCATTTTTAGGCTTTTTTTACTGCTACGTTATTTAAAATGGAAAAAACGTTAAATATTTTATTTTAAAAAAATCCACACCACCACAGATAAACTTGCAAACTCCAAATATACAACAGGCTTCAGGCCCTCCTGTATACAAGGCGAGGTATCGAACACTTCGCCACCGTAACGCCCGTGTGCTTGTATTTGAATGATCGCTGCGAGGATTCCATCTCCGTGGGGGGTGAGGGGTGGCGGTCCCAATATGCGTGCACCTGCACCACTGCCAGCGCAGTTCTAGAATTTATTTGATTTAAGGTCACAAAGAGAGGCACTCCAATCGTAACACGACAGTGCCGTCGAAGATACACTTCAGCATCGGCGCAATGGCATCACTAACGTACTATGACGGTGAGCTTGGACGTAACTTTAAAGTCTCTTTTAATCACGTTAATGAAGCGAGAACGGTTGATGGGGGCGGCGACAGGCCGAGCTGCAGCGCGTTCACCGCTTGCTGCGTAGGTTTGTGATTCAGACCCCGTGACCGCCCTGGTTCAGACCCTGCCACCGCCCTGGTTAATACTACAAGTGTATTTACACTACAAGTATATAAACCATGAGTACTCCATGCCGTCGCCTTCACAGCGGACGTTAACAATCACGTGATGCTGTTCAATGAAGAGTCAGCCATGCGTGTGCTGCATCACGGTCCAAATTTTCCAAATTGATCACATTGCTCGCAATTTAATGAAGGGTTGATCACGCGTAACAATCATAGACCCCCCCCTCCCACCGCGCCCCATCGAAAAACTAAGGCAAACTATACCCAGCGTGTGAACCATTGCGTCTTCGCGACAAGCCTTGCGCTCGAATAAACGGCGCAAACGGCAAACGTACTCGCAAACCGATGCGTTTTGTCCTCGGGAGGGCATTTCACGGGCGACGACGATGCTACGTTCTTGAGCCGCGCAACGAGATGACATCGGGGTGACGTCGAGCGTCATGGCGTTACGGGGAGGCGAACGAGTGACGTCATCTCCTTGGCCCCACAAAAGTTTTGTTCTTTCAGCGCTGGTTTTAGTCGCCAAGTTTTTGGGCAACCCTTTCATGAATCTGAGTTTCTTTTATCGGGTAAGTCCCTACAAGTAACGCAACTTTGTACTAAATCTTCGGCCATATACTGGGTCATATTTCTAAATGTTATCCTCACCCTCCCATTGCAGACATACACACAAACGGGACAGAGTTTATGCATTGTGTTCAGTTTGTTATCCTTCCCCCACACCTCCGATTAGTAAGGATGGCTATCTACGATGTGAAATGACGTTCAACATACGCACGTACATCTCTTCAAATTTCGGAAGCTAAGCGGGGTTGAGCCAGGATAGTGCTTGGAAGGGCAATCACCAAGCTTGTTGGAGGGGTGTGCGGTGCTACATTGTGGGCTTATGCAGCGAGTACCGACCACACTTAACTCTTGTGGGACAGTCATTTCCACATTTTATTACTGCAGCACGCTCGCCGTGGCATTTCGGTGAAAGAAAAAGCCGTCACTGTTCAAAGAGCCCCAGTGGAGCCTTACATCACTTTGTTGGGGGAAAATGCTGTTAGCGAGCATCTGCTAAGATCAGCGCGGCACGTGAATGGATGGTGTGGTTATTACCACGCCGGGCTCACCTTTGTCTCCCCAGCGCTAATATACCATGCTCGTCCCGGCCCCGATTAGCTCGGTTGGCTACGTACGGTGCGAAAGAAGTTCAGCGTGCATATTTATTCACCGTACCAGACACTCATCATATGAAGCTATGGGCAAGGCCTGGCTAGACCAGGTTCAGACACCACTTTTCAGCCACGGATGTGATTTAAACTCAGTTTTACAGGGTTCGTAGTGCAGTGCACGGACCACTGCATTAGCATTCCACGTAGAGTAATGACATAAACACAAACACACCGGGCATGTTAAGAATGCACCACCATCTCGTGATGGAAAATTCAATTAACGACTCAGGGTCGCAATTTGATTCATGGATTGAGGATTATTCTCGTTTTGTTTGTACAGTCTTGTGTGCGCAATTTCATCTCTGCCATCTTCGCCCACCTGTAATGTCTTGCTTGGGCCGTCTTGTCTCATTCTGTCTGCGCCGTTGCATCCGTACCGACACATTTGTACCGCGTACCTTGTCCGCAATGTCTTACTATTGTGTGGCTCGTCTGTTCTGTCTGCCTTGTTTGCGGTACCCCATTTGTTCCATCTCAATCGTTGTCACCATTTGCATAAACACAACATTTGCATATATCTTATTACAATTTATGTTAGTTTAACACGTAGGTTTTCGCAATCACTATCATCCATAATAGAGGTTTTGTTGGGTTAGATCGCGTAAATATATAAATGTGTCTTTAAAACCCGCCACCACCCGACACAGCCAGCTAGTAAGGGTTGTCACGTAAACAGAACATGGCCAATTCGTCACTAGTATAGCACGCCGGTGTGTTAGAGAGCCAAGCCACAACATTTATAATCTGAGTACGACGTTTCGCCAGTAATTACAACTAGCTTCATCAGGCAAAATCTGGCTGTCGCCTAAATGTTGTGGCTTGGCTCTCCAACACACCGGTGTGCTGTACTCGTGACGAATTGGCCACGTTCTGTTTACGTGACAACCCTTACTAGTTGGCTGTGTCGGGTGGTGGCGGGTTTTAACGACACATTTATATATTTACGTGATCTAACCCAAAAACCTCTATTATGGACAATATATGTTATTTGCAAGCACAACCATTTTCTTCTACCAATGCTGGATGAGCGTCTCCCCGTCACGCCATGCGGGTGGTTGGGGTTATTTGGTTATACTTCACCACGCTGGTCAGTGGCGGTTGCTAAGGTTGGGCAAACGTGGTTCTGTGGGATCGTAGAATCACAGTACAATAATAGAGTTTGCTGCACTGCCCTCTGTTGCATACTCTTTGGTTCTTTCGGTAAAGTCACGTAGGTGAAAATAAAAATAAACTAAATTAAATCACGACGTTTCGGAGGCAACACAAGCTTCCGTCATCAGGTGGGACAACCACAGCACTACAGTAAATTGTTTTTTTTTGCTGTGGTTGTCCCACCTGATGACGGAAGCTTGTGTTGCCTCCGAAACGTCGTGATTGAATTTCGTTTATTTTCATTTTCATCTACGTGACTTTACCGAAAGAACCAAAGAGTATGGATCCTTGCAGTCACGAAAACTTCAAATCTAGAATCAACTGCCCTCTGTTGGCCACCACGGTGCACATTTTTGCGGCTGCCTATGACAGCTTGGCATGCACGGCGGTCATCCATTCAAGCACTATTGAGGCTCAACTCTGCCTAGCTTCAGATGCTCCGTTGAGTGCATTCCAGGTGATTTGGAGATTTGCTCACTGTCCCGCGGTCTCTAGGCTACACACTTGGGGGGTGGTGACGGCTCCTTTGCAACTGCGCCACCTAAACTCTGTAACTCCCTGCCCTTCAAGGTCAAGGGGACTTCCGAGCCATTACACATCTTCAAATCTCGACTAAAAACGCATCTGTTTAAAATGGATTTCTCTCCCTGTTTTGTTATTTTCAAAAGTCTTTCTCACTTCTTCTTTGCTTGGTCAATGTTTAACTATTTTCTGCCTTTCCGTGCATAGCACCCTGAGAGCCATTGTTTAAGGGCGTTTGATCAACTTAAATTATTGTTGAAATGTGTCTTACACACACAAACACTATATTAGAAAAACATTTAAACACGAGTTCACACCTGAAATCTTACAAGTGTTAGACGCTGCCAACACAGTCATCATGATCATTATCCACAATAGAGGTTTTTTTGGGTTAGATGGGAGAGTAAAACCCCAACATTTACAATCTGAGTAAATGTTGTGGGTTGTTTTGTTCACGTGACAAACCTTACCAATTGGCTGTCGGGTGGCGGTAGTGGCAGGTTTAACGACACATTGATATTTACGCGATCTAACACAGAAAAAAATACCTCTATCATGGTTAATATTATGATAATTGTTTTTTTACCCTTCTATCTGGCAACAAAACTGACACCTTTTTTTATAAGGAGTCATATTTACATAGACCACAATATCTGCAGTCATAATGCAAACAAAAAACATAACTCTGATAATGTTTTTTGCTTGCATTATGACTGCAGGTATTGTGGTCTAAGTAAACATGACTCCTTGTAAAAAAAGGTGTCAGTTTTGTTGCCAGATAGAAGGGTAAAAAACCAATTATCATATTTTTACTGGCAAATGAGGTTCCAATGATGGTTAATATTAGTCGCGAAATCTTCCTGCGTGTTAAATGATAATTATCATCGTCAGCTGCTGCTGCCGCCACTGTGATGTGATGGTCCATGCACCACTGGGCTTGCAATAGGGAGCTGAACCGGATCGATTCAAACTCCCAGCAAGGCAGTTCAAACAATGGGGAAAGTCTTAAAACTCACCCCCTTCCACCGGCTCAGTGCACCCAGCAGCGTCAGAGGGATCCCAACAGGGTCAGCTGATCGGGCAGGTTGCGCGTGCTGGGCTAAAGTCTGGGTAAGCAACCCTCTTCTCGTAAGACGCCTGGCCAGTGTGGAAGATTAGGCCTAAAATACCCTCTTAGAGGGGCTCCCCAGAAGCTCCCAAACTAAACTATTTTTTTATTTTGCCAGGTAAGGCCCACGAAGCTGTGTAATTCACTTTCAGAAGCGACCTCGCCACAATTGACAGCTCAACTGAGTGGTTTATCATCACGATGTAGCACATTTATAGCAGGCAAACACTCTGAGCGCACGTCGATTCTAAATGTGGAGAGAAAAACCGGAGGACCCGGAAAAAAATCCACTCGCCCACGAGGAGAACAAGCAAATAATGAGGTGCCGGGGTGAGGGTCGAACCCACGACCTCCTGCATACCCGGCGAGGTAGTTAACATCTTGCCACTCCGGCGCCTAAAATGGTGTGGGGCAGCAGCTGCAGAGCTGCACCTCTCACTTTAACATCACCACCATCACCACCATCACCACCATCACCACCACCATCATCTTCTTCTTTATCGTTGTCCCCGCCCAGGCCGTTGGCAGCAGCGATGGTGTCACTGACAGACTGATGGCCCTTTGATTCCCGAGCCGGCGTGGAGCGACGTGAAATGGGATTACCGAGGCGTGACTGGGGTAAGTGCGCAGACGGCAGCTGCATGCGTTTGCGCAAGTGGTGGTGGTGGTGGCAATGGTTGGGGGGCGGAGAGGTGCCGGGGGGGGTAGGGAGACACAAAAACGCGCGTGCGATCACGGTCTTCGCTTGACCCTTATTGATCGGCTCGCGTTGGCTAAGGCGCAACGCCCCCACAGGCAGACACACGCTCGATAATAATAACACACGGGTACACGCCGCTAAATCAAACGTGACGGGGTTTGTTTTTTATTCTTTGTCCCTTTTTTTTGTTACGCTTTCTAAATAATTGTGGAAAGCGTCAGTGCGTTAGTCCGGTCCCGTACGTCCCCGCTTTCGTCTGTCTGCCTTGATGAAATTGGGTGCAAACCGTGTGAAATGGGGCACCACGGTGTCGAAATGTTAACTACCTCGTCTGGTATACAGGAGGTTGTGGGTTGGATCCCGACCCTGACGATGCCTGGATATTTGGAGTTTGCGTGTTCTCCCCGTAGTCGCGTGGATTTTTTATCCGGGTCCTCCGGTTTTCCCCTCCACATTTAGAATCAACATCACGCGTTTCAGAGTATTCGGCTGCAATAAACTTCCAATAGCTTTCTCTTCATGGGCAACAGCAGCGGCGATCCATGGCAGCGTTAACTCTCCGAAACTCATCAGCTCGTTGTTATCCAACACTGTTCAACGAATCCTTCAAGCGTTAATGCATTCGCTCTGTCTGTCAATCTGTCTGTCTGTACCACGGGGCGGGAGCCATAATAACTCTCGTAATGATGATGATGACCCGATAAAAATTGGATTATTATTTCATAGCTGCGTTGTTATTAGGGACTACTTAGCACGTAAAATTCTGGCGCAAATTGGTGAAAGCTTTGTCCAAAATTAATGGTTATATAAAAAAAGAAGCGCTAAATGGATGAAGATATTTTTGGGCAGCGCAATGTCATGGACCGTCCCCCTTGACGTCGTCCCCCTTGACGTGGTCGTCATGCGTGATCATCACGTGTCATCGTCGTCGTCGTCGTCATCACGCACATCCACATGTGCGGCGCTAAGTGGATCATTATAAATAGGCAGGGTCCTGAGAGAAGGTGGCAAGGCCTGGGGTTGCCTACCTTCAGCAGTGCAGTGACCATGGCTGCTGCTGCTTATGATGATAAGTACATGCAAATGATATGCTCACGGTAGATTTAGGCCAATTAAATGCACAAACCCTGTATAAAGGAGACAAAAAAAATCAGCAAAAACACAAATCAAGACGGTACAAGTCAGTAAAAAAGAAATATTGAATTTTTTTTTTACGGATGACCGTATTGTCTGGACTAGAAAAAGCTCCAGATAGTGAAACACACCCCATGAACGTGCCCGGTGCCAATGCATTTATACAAATGTTGCTCACGGACACCGACACCTACCGGATCATTTTAACCCTTCCCGATTCCTTTCCATTCCGATGATGTAGACGAACGTCATCGGAACGGAACCGAAACAAAAACTAATATTAAATAACTTTACTGGTACCGAGGCTACCCACAAGGCCATGCGGCAGGGCGTGTGACGCAGTTTTGCGTCAGCTGTCGTAGAGTGTGATCCTGTCGCCATGGTTCTTTGCGGTAAGTGCAATGTCTTTAAAAACAACGGCGCTACTGTGCCTCTCTAAATAAAATTAATGCCGAGCCGCTCGCGCGTTCCGAGATTCAGCGGTGAATGGGACCGCCACCCCCCCGACCCTGCAACTTGCAGACGTCTCGGAACGGGAAAGGGTTAAGACATCCCCAAGTTTTGATTTAAACTACGGCCACGAGGGAGTGGGGGGCGGTGGGTGGATGGGTGGGGGGGGGAAAGCCCTTCTTATAATTTGGATAATATGATCAAGCGATTTGAATCGCGTCCATCGAATCGCACGTTGATGAATCAATCTTAATTTTGGAGCTTTCCCTCTCTGTGCCTGTGTTACTCTCTCTATGTATCTTGGTGATATCGGTCTGCTTATATGTCTGTCTATAGTTTTCTGGTTAGATTTTTTGTTGCTATTTCATTTATACCTGATGATTGCTTGTGTTGCAATCGAAACGTCGTATGCTATTATTTAATTTATTATTTTATTTTTATATGTGACTTTACCGAAAGAACCAAAAAATAACGTTGATGAATCGTGCACCGCCAGTCACCCCGGGGGGAGGGGGAAGGGAGCGGGGTGGTGCGGAGGGAGGCCTTCCCACCTTCTGCCACGCCAACTGTTTGACACAAACGCTTACACGACCGCCGACAACAACGACGACGACTACGTACACAACGGGAACCCCGGAAGGCGTAAACAGCAACACAACCCGGCTGAACCGCCGCACCCCCCCTCTCCCTGCCAGCGGCGAATAATTTGCGTCGTCACGGAGAGACAATCGCGGCTAATTTTCTCGCCTCGCGGCGGCAGCGCAAAAACCCATCGTCCGTGTTTGTTTACGTGCCTCGTTACGACGCTCGGGAGCGGGGACAAACGACCGGCGTGCAAGCTGCGGCAGCAGCGGCTGGCCTGCTTGCAACTTCTCTTGTTTGCACGTGCGCGCAAAGGTTTTCTCGCTTAACTTTGCTCAGTCCGTCGCCGATCGAAACCGTGAGCACCGTCGTTTGGTGTTCAGCATATGCACGTATGTACGTGTATATGCTGAACTTCTTTCACACAGTACGTAGCCAACCGTGCTAATCGGAGGGTGGGTGAGTGTGTGGATGAGTGACTATGCGAGTGGGTGAGTGACTGTGCGAGTCTATGTACGTGTATACGCTGAACTTCTTTCGCACCGTACATAGCCAACCGTTCTAATCACGTGGGGTGCTCTGCGTTTCGTGCTTGAGTACAATGTGCAGTAGTCTCGCGGTGGAGGGAGACCATTGCCGTGAAATTAGTAACTGCCGGGAAATATTTCACGTTCGCACGGTGACGCCAGCACACGTGGCCTACTCTTTTTTCAAATCAGAATAAAATATTTACTTACACTGGAGGAATCCGATGAGCTACAAAGCAATTTTTTCACAGATGTCCCGTGGTAAAAACAAGGTCACGCCATGGGCACCGTCCACTGTGACGCAGGCTCACGGTCAATACGCTCGCAGTATTAACCAGGGCGTCCGCGGGGCGCGAACCACGGACCTCCGCAAACGAGCGGCGAACGCGCGCCGCCCCAACTGCCGTCATACGCGCTTCATTAACGAGAAGAAGAGGAAGAAGAAGAAACAGACTCTCAAGTTAACGGCCGAGCTCACCGCTCGTTATCAGCACTTAAATGATGCGTCAACTGCGACGACGCTGAAATGTTTCTTAGACGCCAGTGGAGTGCTACATTGGGCCGTAGTCTCGCAGTGATTTTTTGACTCGAATAAATTACAGTACTGCGCCTGGCAAAGGTGCGGGAGGACACATTATATGGGACTGTCCCCCACGGAGATGGAACACTACCAAGCGATTGTTGGGAGGTCCGAGCGTAGTGACTCTCTGAAGATGTTTTTCTGCGTGTCGTTGGCTCTACTATTGGAATGCCCTGGCAACCTGAGGTGGAGAGCAATAGGGTGGAGAGCAATAGGGTGAATTGTGATAGGGTGGAGTGTGATGGCTGGAATTCTACTAGTGTATCGTTGCATTTTTGGATTGCTACCTGCAGAGTATGAATGTGCTTCATATGTAGTGTTGATGGAGGAGCGTTTCATAAGGAGTGTTTCGCGTGCCTGGGCGCGTTGCCGGACCCTGCCGTGACTTGTAGATGAACAACGTTAAGTTGTTCATCTCCAGGTGTCGCAGCGCGTTACGAGTGTTGAGGAGTGTTTTGCACGTCTCTCCGTGCGTCGCCCGTTACAGCCGTGGGCTGACCGTGTGCATTGTTACTACTCGGAGTGGTTAAGTGTTGTGTCGAGTGTCCGCGTATTTACCTGTCCCCGCCGCGGGCTGTCCGCTCCGTCCGTGGCGAGTGAGGGAGAGTCACTCACGGCCTCGGCACAGTCGGACATCCTGCCCTCGCTAGCACCTGCGGAACGTACAACATCATCATCATCATCGTCGTCAGCCGTTCTCTCTCCACTGCTGCACTCTCGACAACAACTGCACTCAACGCGTCTTCATTAGAATACTCGTTAGCACCATTTGCATCAACAACACCGGCCCTTCACTCTCCACTGCTGCTCTCCTTAATAACTGCGCTTTGTACGACATCGTCAGATAACTCATTATGTATGTATGTATGTCAAACTTGTTTCGCAATGTACGTAGCCGACCGTGTTAATCGGAGGTGCATTAGGGGATCCATTCTCTCTGCCCTGCTGCTCTCCTAGCTACGGCACTCCACACAAATTACATCATCATCAGGCACGACCATTTACTCTCCACCGCTACCCTGGGCTGCCACTTTGCCCCGGACGGCACCTACAGTCCCGCACACAACTGTCAGAAGGAGCTCGTTTAGCGAACCCATTCTCTCTGTGTTCGCGTCGCCGAGTACAGTGCCCGGGTGAAATCTCAGCCCCGTGGGGGGGGGGGTGAGTAGACGGAGAGAGACACACACACAGACGTGCTCGCGAAGCAAAGACAATGAAAATGACCTCGCTCCGCTTCCCAATGGAAATTACAGCTACTCCCAGATAAAGCCACCGCCGACGCGGCCACCACCGGCGAGGATGGTGGGGGGGCTTGTGGCCAGATGGCATCAGGACCGGATGTGTCAGCAGCATCACGTGAACTCCTGCTCTTTACCAAGCAGTCACCCTCTGTGGGGACAGAACCACCGACGCATTCTCCGCATTGAGCCTCCCTGGCCCAGCGGCCGTACGCGCGTTCGCCGCTCTGTTGCCGAGCTCCGCGGCTCGAATTTCCGCTGGCCGCCCTGGTTATTACCGCGCCGGTGCCGGCGTACGAGCCGTACGCCATACGAATACGCGGCGCTTTGCTTCACGGCGGAGGTTCAAGATTGATTCATTCATTCATCGCGCCAGTTACTAATTTCATTCGTAAACTGCTCGTGCTGCCATACACCGGCGTCTCGAGTGATTTGTTTGAACCACGGATCACGTTGAAGGTCCCCCGACTTCATTCGAAACCGGTGTCATGGTCCAAATTTGACAAAGGGCGCCAGGATGGCATGGTGGTAACGCTTTGTGTCTCGCAGCAAGAGGGGCCATTTCTGCGTCACATTTGTATCGACTCCCCCTGTTCTGCATAGTCTCCTCCGGGTTCTACGGTTTCTTCCAAGAGCTAAATAAAGACACAATGCCACTGCTATTGGCCAAACGTCGCGATGCTGCTGAAAAAACTACCCGCAAATCACTCGTTGCCCCCCGACTGTGGAAACTCGGCAGGATAGGCTCGCTGGGAAAAGAGCTGACCGAGCCACCCTCAAAAGGGCGGCGTGAACATCCTGCCCCGGCAAATGGGTCTAGAACTGACCTTCGCACAAACACGCCGTCGCAAGTGCACGCTGCACACGCCCATACACCGCGAGCCTGGTATGCACCACGTGGTGGTGTTTTGGGCTTCGCCTCCGAGGTGGCCAGGAGATGACAGCGAGAGCGACGGGATTCCTGAACGCCGTGAGCATTACCGGTACTGTATTCTCTGGATTATGAAGCACACCCCCCCCCTTTCCCCATCCCCCCCCCCGCTTCCCCCACCCACAACCCTTTCGCGGGCGAAACCAGAATTGTGCAACTTTCTTGGCATGGCGCACAAGTTCTGGGTGCGTCTTACTTTCCGAAGCGTCTCATAACACAGGAGAATACGGTAACAATTCAGCCCACGCCCCCCCCCAATCCTCCTTCCCCTTGTACCTGGCAATCCGATGGATCGTTACGATTCAAGGCTAAGGATTCAAATCGAGAATTAATTCGTTTAAGTGTATGTATGTATGTACGTTGAACGTCTGTCGCACCATAGGTAGCCAACCGTGCTAATCCGTATCTCTCTATTCAGAATCAGAATATTTATTTAACCTGGAGAAAACCCGATGGGCAACGAAGCTCTTCTTAACAGATGTCCAGTCGGGGTGGGTCTGAAAGTTACAACTCAAAAAAGAACGATAAAATTTCAATATACTATCAGAGTGCAAAACTGTAGGAGAAGTGATCATTACAAAAAAGTGTGTATTGTCTCTGATTGTCTGTTCTGTCTAGATGTGGTCTCTTAGCTTCAAGTTTTATTGGCATATAAAATAATAATAGCAATAATAATGAGTAATAATCATTTACAGCCGCTTTATCGAGCCACTGCCGGATCAAGGCCTCCCTCCCCACTCTGCGTCGGCCGTGGGGGGGGGGGGGGAGTCGAGGGAATTGTTTGACCATACTTCACCACCCCGGTCGGTAAATCACCTCCTGGCCCTCCAATACGCAGCATTACAAAAAAAAAACCGTATTCCAAGCGGAGGCAGCCTCTGCGACCACGGAATTAATGGAGCCGTCGCACAGACGGATTCTAAATTTACGTTCCGCGACCGATCCTGTTACGTGGCGGACGATGCCAGACGGAGGTGGCATCTCCCCCGGGACACACAAACCGATTAACACGCAGTAGCAGCGCTAGGAGGCTTTCGCAACCAATCTTATTCATAACAAAAGGTTTTTTTTGTGGGGGGTTAGATCGCGTGAGTTTAAATGTGTCGTCAACCCGATGATGCCGGTTGATGTAATTATCATCAAAACGTCACGGCACTCTGATTGTAAATGTTGTAGTGGGTTTACTCTCCAGCACACCGGTGTGGTAACCAATTGGGCTGCGTCGGTTGGCGGTGGGTTAACAACAACATCTATGCTAATGCGATCGAACGCAAAGAAAAAAAAACCTTCATTATGAAAACCGCTTAAATAACGAGAAACGTCGCGGCGGCCAACCGCACGTGGCCAACGCTGTCCCGCGCGCCATGCGGCAAAAAAACGTGCAACCGTGCCAAATTATTTTTTATTATCATCGTTTCACGATGGCAGTTAATGTTGAGAACGTCACGAGTATGAAATCGCAGAAGCTGCGGAGGGTTAACGAAGCGCCGTTCGATGTTTATTGCCCTGCGAATGGGATTTTCTTTTTATAGGATGAGGTTGGTTTGTATAAATATTTACGCGCTCTAACCCATACTATGGATGATATTGGTCGTGAAAGCCAAAGTGTTAAACCGATTACAGTTTTTGGTCGTAATCTTTCAAGTGTTAATAACATTATCAGTACGACGGACATCACCCACAACTGTAACAGGCTCCCCCTCCCCCCAGATTAGTCTCGTTCCGATTCAGAATAGATTTTTGTGTCAGACCACGAAAGTAAAAGTGTATCGTGAGCCCTCCTCCACCCAACGCAGCCAATTAATAAGGTTATTAAGTCGTCATTGTACCCCAATCATCCTTGTCTTCGCACCCCCCCCCCCCGGCCAAAAGAAACCACGTATCTGATCGTTGCCCCTACGTGATATAGGGCAGTGAGCCGATCTCCCCTGCCTTCCACCTACCCCGAGGGCACCTGGCCTCGGGCTTGTCGCGTGGAATATCTGTACTCCCCATCGCTCGCGCTCTCTACCGGGAACTTGTGGAGTAGTAAAAAAAACGGGAGTAATAAACGAAAGTCTCTAATTCATCGCTGCTTCAGCAGCAGCGGCACCGCCACTGGTGAGGATGTCGTCGGAGAGCGATCCACATGACACTCGACAACTGGGCACAGACGTTTCGCCGACGTATGTATGCTCAACTTATTTCGTACCGTACGTAGCCAACCGTGTAAATCGGAGGTGCGGGGGAAGAACGGCAAACTAAACACAAAAAGTCATAGCGAGCACCATGGGAGGTTTTACTGCATACAACGGCATATGAATGAATGAATAAACGGAGATTTTTTTATAACACGAGTGATTCGACGCAGCTATCGCGAGCCACAGAGGTCCGGCGTTTATCGACGATTCGATGCACTGTCGCAGCTTTAGCGAGAATTATACAATCTTCTACGTAGGCCGCTCTCACGCATTAGTTTTGGCGCCACTGTGGCTAGGAGATGTTAACTCCCTCGCCTGGTAAGCAGGAAGTTAAAAATAAAATAAATGAAAAAACAACTGAATTAAATTACGACGTTTCGGAGGCAACACAAGCTTCCATCTTCAGGTGGAACCGTCAGAGTCGAAGCTTGTGTTGCCTCCGAAACGTCGTGATTTAATTTAGTCGTTTTTTAATTTATTTTTATTAAATTTTTAACTACGTGACTTTACCGAAAAAACAAAAGAGCATGAATCCTTGCAGTCACGAAAACTTCAAATCTAAAAGCAGGAAGTTGTGGGTTCGATCCCGACCCTGACGCCTGCTGTATATCTGTAGTTTTTGTACGATCTCCCCATGGTCGCATAGATTTTTCTCCGGTTATTTCCCTGAACATTTAGAAACAGGCACTGAGAGTATTTGCCTATCATACATTTCCAGGTGATGAGTCACTTCGCTGAGCTATCATCTGTGAGAGTCAGGTCGCTTCTGTAAAAAAAGAGCTGTACAGCTCAGTGGGCCTTACCTGGTCAAATGAAAAAAAAAAGTTTTTCCCCTTTTAAATAACGGAGCAGTAAAAAAAAACAATAAAATGACTATTATACAATATTTACCACATATCTCATGCATCATGAAATACCTCGTAATAAATTAATGCGGGGGTTGAGCGGTGCCACGGTATTTAAACTCGCTGACGTTACGAACCCGGGACACGGAGAGTTCAGTTCCCGGTCACGGCCAACATCGATGGCGAGCGATACACGAACCCATCCTGGGTGCTGCCCCCCCCCACCCTTCCGGCCAGCCCGTAACTGACCGGCCTGGTGAAGCACGGTTCAACGAACCCCCCCGACCGACACGGCAGGGAGACGCCGTCATTCGGCAGTGGATCGATACATTATTCATGAATAAGATTGGCCAAACAGCCCAGTGTAGGACCGTCCAGATGGAATAAGTCATGAGATTCGGCGAGACTTTCCTGGGTAAATTAACCCTTTCCCATTCCGAAGACGTACGTGTACCCATCATCGGTTTTACTTCTGATTGCGTTTTGACGACGTATGTGTACGTACATATACGTCATCAGTTATACTTTCGATTCCGGAAGCGGAATTAGAAGGCCATGCGAGAGGGCGTGTGGCACAGTTTGGCTCTAGCTTTCGCACAGTGCGGCGGTCGTGTCGCTGCGGTGAGTACGACGTCTCTAAAAACAACGGCGCTGCCACTACGCCTCTCTAAATAAAATTAATACCAAGCCGCTCGCGCGTTCCGAGATTCAGCAATGAGCAAGGACCCCCCCCACCCTGCAATTTGCAGTTGTCCAGGAACTAGAAAGGTTTAAGGAGATTGTTATTATTATCATGAATGGGCACAGCAGTGGCGCATTAGTTAGCGCACTAAGCTACAAAACCCCGCGGCCCGAGTTCGACTCCCAGTCATAGCGAACATCAGTGGCGAGTGATATATGAACCGGTCCCGAGTGTCCCTCTGAGCAGCGTGATGACGCACGGCCCAATCGATGCTGCCGTGGGGGAGGAGGCCTTCAGCCAGCAGCGGAGCGACAAGGCTCCCGTAGCGCAGACCACCTCTGGATACGGTGATAACGCTGCGCCCCATGCGTGTCGACACCACCTTCCCCCCGGTCGGCACTGTCCCTTCCAAGTCCTCTGCAGAAGCGTGGGAGACGTCACATCTGCTGTGGGCTCCGTGTTGCACCCCTGCCACGCGCCCGCTTAGCCCCCCCCTCCCCAAATCCCCTCCGCCCCCTCACACGAGTGTTTGTCACGCCACCCGCCCTAGTTTTCGCAGGATCGTCCTCTTTTTTTTAAAGATAGCCATTCTGGGAAATCTGTACATCTTTCTGGGATGTTCAAAGTGCCGGGGGATTTTTTTTTCAGTTTGCATAAAATATAGAGTTCTCCCCCTCTGCTTCTGAGCGGCCATGAAATGTCTCCAGTAGACACAGCTCTCCCGGAGATCATCTCTGGAGGGTTATTTTTTGGCTTACTCTTCCATGCTGGCACAGATAACCTGCAAGACGTGACAGTAGCAGCCCCACCCTTTACCCGAAACCTCCCCCAGGGGTCATGACCTGCCGATCAGCTGTGGTGAACTCACTCACAGTGCTGGGTCGACACAGTTGGTGAGGGAAGGGGGGGGGTTTAAGAAACTTTCCGCATCGTTTCAGAATCGAATGGAACCTGCGGCCTCTGGATCACCGCTGTTGGGACACGCGTGAAGAGGCCTCGTTTACGAGGGCATAGTGTGTCTAGCAATTAGAACTGTAACTCAGAATTTAATAAATTGCAGGAAAGAGATTTTAAAAAAGCATTTTCCCTGAATTAAATTATGTTTACTGCTATTTTTATTTTACCAGGCATAGCACACTGAGCTACGTCGCTCTCTTTCAGAAGCGACCTGGCGATAACAAATGACAGTTCAACGAAGCGGCTCATCACGTGGGCATTTATATATTAGCCAAATACTCTTAAACGCATGTTTCTAAACGTGGAGGGAAAAACCGGAAGACCCGGAGAGAAATCCACGCCACCACCACGGGGAGAGAGAGAACACGCAAACTCCAAATATACAGGTATCTTGATTTGAAGCTTTCGTGACTGCAGGAATCCATACTCTTTGGTTCTTTCGGTAAAGTCACGTAGGTAGAAAAAATAATAGATCACGACGTTTCGGGCGCAACACAAGCGTCCGTCATCAGCTGGGAAAGCATGGCCTGCTGCTGATGCAGACTTTCCTTTAAAACAGTCTGCATCAGCAGCAGGCCATGCGCAATTTATTTTATATACCTACGTGACTTTAACGAAAGAACCAAAGAGTATACAGGCATCGTCAGGGTCGGGATCACACCCACGACCTCCCGTATACCACCGTAGCGCCCTCTTAATTTTGGGCAACGGTGGCGTTATCTCATTTCCTTCCCGGGAGAACCGGCAGAGGCAGGAGGAGAGTCGTGGCGGCACAGCCGGCGACGGCCGATGCCGGCGGCTGCGTCGCCACTTCACAGCAGGGGAGCGCGCTACTTTTAAATGAAAAAAATAATACGCAAAAGTGCGCGGGCGGTTTGAGGTGGCCCGATCAAGGTCAACATCAGGGCTAGGGGCTGCAAGGGCTAGGGTTATCACGCGGGCATCTTGGGCTGCCGGTTTTAATGCACCGCGCTCACCCTGGCACCTTGGGGCAGCGATGGCGCGGTGCGGTGGGCTTTTCCACCAGGAAAAGGTCGATGAACCGGTTGAACCCCCGCAGCTGCCGTCACCACGGCACAGCTGCTTCTCGCGATCCGACCGCGCGAGAATATTCCTGATTATATATATTCGCAAATACTTATATATGTCCGGAAATGAAGCATTTAAGGAAATTATGCACCATGATATAACGACATTTTTGCGAAACGGAGAACATGATATTTGTGGATATCACGATGCGTGACATATTGTGGTATTGCTATATTATGCATCATGGAGACAAGAGAATCGGTGCCTTTTTTGCAAGGCTGACCCTGGGTTACCCAGTCATTTTAAAGCCCTCAGACAGATACAGAATAAAAGTCAACTTCCCTGACCAGGAACTGAACTCAACCTTTTCCAACTTGCGAAATTGCAAACGATCTGAGCACCGGGCACACGCAAGTCCGTTCCGATCGAGGAAAATCAACTCCTCGCACAGGATTTGCATTTTTTCTTTGCCTCTGTGTCACAATGCGATGCTTACACACGCGCCGAATTGTTCTCATTTGTGCTTCTGAACTCGGGTGGCGGAGGATAAACACCAAGTCATGTCTGAGCCACGGAGGGCGGTTGACCCAAAATAATGATCGTCATCGTCAGCAACAGCCATGATCAATCCACTGCTGGATCAAGGGCTCCCCAAGCAATCACCATCTCCAATGGTTCTGTATGTTGAACTTCTTTCGCGCCGTACGTAGCCAACCGTGCTAATCGGAGGTGCAAGTGACGGAATATTCCGCACAACACCTGCAAAGGAGTCGATTTCATCATTCCGCCTCCACAGCGGACGTCCTCTCCGATGCATTCTCTCTACTCCTTGGCTACCACTCCCGTCATTATTATTTCCCGACCATCGTCCCTTCTAGCCGCGACGTGTCCTGACCAAGCCCCACTCGCTTTTCTGAACAGTTTGGATGGCCGTCTCTAACCCGTGTGTGTGTGCGTTCTCCAATCCACGCGTTCCTCTTTTCTGCCTCTCAGTGCAACTTCCAAGCACGCGTCTCTCCACGCTTTTCAGTTTTGTGTTGCATATTTTGTCGTGAACGACTCAGCCACGTCACAGCCGGGAGCGCACGCTTATTTGGAAGAAACCAACTCACCCGAATGCGCCAAACCACAACAAGGGAAAAAAAACGCGTTGGATTGCTTTAGAATCTACGCGGAGATTATTTGCCGCGGCTTTTTCGCTTTGGGGGGTGGGGGGGTCACGAGTCTCCAAGACGCCGCACCTCGCGAACTGCGCGCGCAGACAAATGACGCAATCTCGCACCTGCCATTAAAAGCGACTACAGCTGTCACTTGACCCGACGTGATGCATCGCGGTGAGCGCATGTGGGGGCGTCAGTTCCACCACTGCGGACGTACGCTTCAGAAGCCGTACACACGTGGGTAATTATCGTTCGTTGAACTTCTTTTGCGCCGTACGAAGACAACCGCGCTAATCGCCGGTGTGGGGGAAGGACAACAAACTAAACACAAAAAAGCAGTTCGAAAAAAATGAGATTTCAATCTAGATTTAAAAGTACATAGCCTCCAGCGGCTTCCTAATATCGGAAGAAAGGTACAGACGGCCGCAGGAGAGCATCTGAAAGCGAGCGATCCAGTGACCGTTCGATGGCGAGCCAAAAGCCACTGCGAGGATGACCGGAGTTCACGTGATGATGGTTTATGTTCCTTGACGACTTGGGCATAGTACATCAACCAATGAGGGCGGTCATTCAGTTCAATAATCACGTGCCCATCATTTTTGATAAGGGAGAAATTCTTATAAAATACAGCAGTGTCGGACGTACTCAGACGAGCCGGCATATTCATCGAGGTCGGGATGGTGGTGCGTTTTTACGAGCCTCTAAAGTTTATGAAAAAAAATTGGACAGCTCTTTTCTTCTGAATTACAGGCCTAATAATTTTGGTTGTCAGACTATGCCCAAAGTGTGAAGCGGTGGCGCCAGTGATAAGCACACTTCGCTGAGAACCCAGCGACCGGAATTCAACTCCTTGCCACGAATAACATCGGTGGCCAGCGGTGTACGAACTGGTCTCGGGGTCGTGCCTTTCGCCAACCCACACTGGCCAGCGTGGCCGAGTGTGGGCCAACAGGCCCAACGACCGCCGACACGTCGTGGGCAGCCATTAATTCATCCATTCATCCAACCGTGCAAATGCACGGTTGGCTATGTATGGTTCGCAAAAACGTACATACGCACATCCATCCAATCGTGGATTGGTAATGGGCGGCCAATGAAACTGCAAGTCAACCATGACTTTTGGCAGCCAGATATCTCCATCCTTCCTGGGTGAAATCAGACAGTTGCAGGAAGCCTCCGACAGTTCAACGTCGCGTGCCGCCTCCTCCATAATCATCCTAATAATACGTACATGGTGTCGTTTTGAGAGTGTGAATATACGTCGAATTTCTTTCGCACCGTACATACCCAACCGTGCTCATGGTAGGTGCGGGAAAATGGACAAGTTAAACACAAAGAGCAGTCTTAAAGAAGCGAGTTTTCAATTATGTAAGTACGTTGAAAGTTAATCATTGTTAAGATTTTGATTAATATGGTTCGTTTGTGTATTTAAGCAGTAGGCCACTGCTCTGGAAAATCGGCTTTCGATTGGTTACATAACGATTTTTACAAGTGAGCTTCACAGATCAGTATTTGCACCTTTACGCGTTTCCACCTTCAGTTGAGGGCAGCGACAATTTCCATTTGCCGCTGATTTTATTATTTAAACTTGGGTTTCTTAGGAGTCGGCACAGACGAGTCAGGCAGCAGCTAAGAGCCAAACTAAGCCACGACGACAAGTTGGCAGAAAACGCAAAATTCGCAATCTGAAAACCCAGTCAGTCTATTTGGGGAGCCTCGTTTCCTTGATGAAAACGCGTGGCAAGCCGTTACACCCACACGCGCGCGTCCAAACGCACGCTGGCGCGCAGCTAAACATGTATTTTTAAATAAAAATGCTTGAAAATAAAAAATATTCCGTTGCAAATCTCACTCCAAAAATCGGTGAGCTTGCCTCGGTGAGTTCCACAGTGATTGTTTTAGGGGTTTTGGAGTTTCTGCTTACGAGTATCACCTGATGGGTAGATGGGAATATTACCCAGGCATAACAATACGTCGCCTATCGGCTCATTTAAAACATTCAAATAGTATTCCCATGCGCATTAGCCCTTTTGTCAATCCTACTTTTGGGTGAAGGCCTCCGCGAACACGACGAGACGGTGATCGAATGGCGGACGTGCGAAACGTGCGAAAGGACCACTCGCGAATGACCCCCCCCCCCCCCCTTTAATCTCGCTCTCTATCCAACAGTAAACAGAAAAAGATATTGACCGTTACGGAACCAGAGGTCAGAATGTCGCTCACGCGTTCTAGCGGGGCCAAAAACGTCTCTCCCGAAGAAGCGTAGGCCCGATGCCCTCTTGACCGTGAGGCGCACTTACACAATATCTGCTGTTCGTCAGTCGTGTCATTTGTGCTGGACTTATCGGCTCCGGGAAATATTCCTTATCGTGACATTTTTCTCCTTCCCCCCACGCGCCCCCACCCTTTTGTGCTCTCTCAGCCGCTGATTCCGAGTGGATTCTGCGATGTGCGTGCGTGCCCGTCACATCTTCAATCATTCTCATCGTTACCTTGGTATGTGCACTCTACTCTGATCGCTTGCAAGTTGATGTGGGAACAAAAATATATAGAAAGGCCTCATCCCGAAACCATACGCCGACTGTGTCGCTGACGTCACGTGACAAATAAAATCATTCGGAGCTCTCGCATGGCGGTGCATCACCACGTGTTGGAGAACGGTCCACAGAAGGAGATCTCACAGAACTAGAGTTGATTGTCGATTATCCGGCACCGCGCGATTATACGGCTGCCTCCAACATTTTCCGGCGGTCCCGGGCCGATCCGGCGAAACCGGCAAAACCACTCCAAAGGCTGTGACCAGTCCGGCGATCGGCACCGTGTGCATGACAAAATAAGTATAACCCGTAAAAACAAAGTTTTTCACTATAAATCCTTTATATGCGTGGCAGCGAACTTAATATAAAGGATTTAAAAATATATTCGCCTGTGGAGGACGCGGGGATCGATCCCGCAACCTTTGGCATGGGAAGCGAGGGCGCTACCAACTGCGCTACTCCGCCACGGCCTGTGGAGGGGTTACGCTCTGGGCTCTTCCACTGTGACGTTCAGCCAAAGCCATGAATGAGTTATATTTGAATATATGTAAAATAATTTTTTTTTGCCTAAAAAGTGTAAAATTTTGGGAATTTTTTTTTCACGAACATTAATTGTCTCGCACAACGAGTCTGTGTGGAAAATGTCAGCTCGATTGGATCACGGGAAGTGGGTTAAAAAACGACCAAAAGATTTGCACGGTCGTAAGCAAGCAAGCACGCAAGCAGGCAAGCAAGCGAACTTAATATAAAGGATTTAAAAAGTAGCGATGCTTGATTTCAGCGTCAAATATTATATATGGTACATTATACACTACATACAACTTAAATAGTGAAAATACTGCACGTATATACATGTTTCATGGCTAACAACTAAAGAAGTAAAAACAAGAAATAATCACGGTGCGATCCGGCGAAAAGTGTGTTATGTAACTCGGCGTTCGCCGGAGCACCGGTCTAAAGGCTGACTCAGTCCGGCCATTTTCAAACTCATGGTTGTTGAAACGAGAGTGTAGTGGTGCCACGTACATCACCCCATGCAGAGTCTTCGAGATTGGAGTGGTAAGTACAGCACAGTAAATACTGTAACTTTATCAATTAGAATCTACATTTTTGTCTATTTGTATGTTTGTTTATGTCAATTGCACATAGTAAACTAATTTAAAACACTAAAAAACGTATTCACAACACCTAAAAACATGTTATACGAGAATGTGCAAAAATAAGCTATTTTAAAGAATGTCGTGATTATCCGGCATTTTTTAAAATCCGGCGCCCCTTCCTCACGAACCCACCGGATAATCGAGTGACCTCTTATCAACGCTCGGGCGTTCCATGGCACTTTTCCGTATAACCCTGAAACTGAGAGTAATGTTAATCCTAAAAATGAATCAAAGAAATGTTCTTAATTTTCAGAGTTACAAAACCTAAATTAATCTTGATGCCTTTTTCCTTTTTGCACAGTCACTGATGACAGAGCGGATGCTTGAACGTCTATTACGTGAACCCGGCTCAACCACGGGCAGCTGAAACCTGGACTAAAACTGAAGACCTCAATCTTATTTCAAGTCGCTAATGGCAACATTCATGTGCGCGCCGATACCGGATGTAAGGCTTCGAGCTTTCTTGCTCTTGAATCGAATCAAGACCTCGCCGGAATTTAAAATCGTGCCGATGAATAGCATATGCCCCCCCCCCACAAACTGATTCACACCTCGATCAGCTGTCACGTCACCGATAGAAGACATCAGAAGGTCTTGAATAGCTTCGCACTTGGCGTTGAACTGGGGCCCTATGATTTCAATAGAGTGCTCTTGTCAAAAAACATCTGGTAATCAAGCAGCATTGATTGGTTGAGCAAGTCTGACTCCACCGATGAGATGCCGAAGGAGAAATCCAGTTCGGAATTTGCTCGCTTGATATCATTGCTCTGGAAAGCCAATAGGCTGATGAACTGAACACAATTTGTATTCTAGGTGTAGAACAGGCATCTGTGCAGGTGGTTGGATGGATTATTGCATAGTAGTATAGTGACATCGCAGACGTCACAATGTGGTGCCGGCCCTAGAAAGGCACGGCGTGCGATGTACTCACATCGCGGACACCACGGAAATGTGGGTGTAGTACTGGCCCTGGAGGGGCTCGGTGAGCGCTGAGTCATAGCGCTGAGTGGCACCACGCTTGGCGTGTAGTGCCGAGCCCTCAAGGATGGGGTGTGAGAGTGTCGGTCCGGGAATGGGGTTAATGTGGGCCATGGCACTCTGGTTGACCCCGGAGGGCACGTGACTAGTAAAGTCTACACAGGGCCCCCGGTGGGGGGGGGGCTGGGGGTAGTCACGTGCCGGGGCGAGATCCTGCTAGAGGATTCGAGAAGATGAGCGTGGCCAGGGTGGAGCCAGCCATGGCCAGTAAGGATATAAACCGGGTCCCAACAGGGACCGGGGTTCAGCATTGCTGTTGAATAGTGTAGTTAGACTGGTGGTCCACCACCATAGGTTGTTATCTGGTAAAGGGGCAGTTACCCCTTTGTGTTGGTATCAATAAATGCGTTGCCTCCAAGAAGTACGTCTGCGACTCAGTTGAATCCACAACAGTAGGATTGCGCGAGGTAGTGGTGGCGGCTCAGGGAGGCCTTCATCCAGCAGCGGACTAACTGTGACTGATTCATAATCAACGTTTTTGGGTTTAGATCGCGTTATTTATAAATGTGTCGTAACCCTCCACCACCCGACACGGCCATTCATTAAAAAGTGTCACGTTGACAAAAGACAAATAGTTCACTGCTTTAGCCCACCGGTGTGTTGAAGCGTGAAACCACAACATTTACAATTTGAGTACGACATTTCGCTGGTAATTCATCCAGCATCATCGGGCAATTCTGGCTTCAACTCACCGGTGGTCTAAAGCAGTGAACTATTTGTCTTTTGTCAACGTGACACTTTTTTACTGATTGGCCGTGTCGGGTGGTGGAGGGTTACGACACATTTATAAATAACGCGATCTAAACCCAAAAACGTTGATTATGAATAATATTGGTCGCGAAAGCCTACGTGTTAAACTAACCGTGACTGAGGCTGACGATGTGTAGAGGCATGACGGAGTTCTGCCTGTATATATGGTTTGTGTTGAAAGCTCTCTTGACCATGGCACTAACCCCGAAACCCACGTGTTAGTATCGGGGTTATTAGGTTTCTCATCACAGTTATGATTAACACGACATGCGCAAAACTAGGCTTCATCGGCCGCATAAGCCGTGCACAACTTAAATACGACTGCCATTCAGAAAGAGATATGGGACACTAATAATAAAATTAATAACACATTAAATATTCCATGCACATTGGGGGGGAAAAACACACACACACTGCAAAGCTGGTTACATAATGTGCTGTGTTCAGTTTCCGCACCCGTATAAATTTTCCACGTAGTTGCTGCACTGGGAATGGCTCGCCCACAAACGAAGTCTGCACTTAACCGAAAGGTTCGTTTGCTGATAATTTATGCGTCGGAAATTTACCAACGCAACTGAAGTGGTCATCAAATACCCAGTATCACTGGGGTGACCGGGTGGCTCAGAGGTCAAGGGCACTTTGTATGGCCACAGGAGAGACACAACGGGTTCAAGTCTAGGTTTCAGCAGCCCGTTATTAAACCGGGGTCTCAAGCGTAACGAGTCAATGGTCTACGCCACGTCGCCAACGGTCGCTCAAAATAAACAATCAGATTGTTTTTCGTTAATTTGGCAAAATTTGGTTCTGAATTTGGCTAAAGTACGGCTCCGAATATGAGGAATATCATATTCTTAGGTTTTTTCCGGTAAAGTCACGTAGCCAAATTCGAAAAAACCTAAGAATATGAATACTTGCAGTCACGAAAGCTTCAAATCTAGAATGAGGAATATCAGTTTGACCGTCAAACCAACGGGACTGGTTTAGGAACGGTACGATAAGCAAGGAGATGGAGCAATGCGAAGGAGTGACCATGATGGCGGCATGGGGAGACCTTCATCCAGAAGTGGATAGACGATGGCTAATGCCAATGTTGACGAAAAGGTAAAAAATGTAATGTCAATTATACGTGTTGCATAACCACAGAAACCCAGGCCCCAAATACGAAGTGTTTTTTTTTACACTAGCTCAGCGAAATTAATGACTACAGCAATACACAGAACAATAAGATTCCACTTTGTCTTCATAAAGACGGAGGCTAACAACACGAAACTACAAGCAGCAGATTACACTTCGCACCTCAATCATCTGGGATTCAAATGCTCACCGAGATCACGCGTGCGCAAAATTAAATGCAAAAACTCACGAAAAAACAAACGCAAAGACGGGCGTCAACTCTGCAGGAGGTCGGCCGGTCACGCACACGTGGGTCTTAACACCACACAAGTTATTCTTGGTTCTTTCGGTAAAGTCACGTAGAAGGGAAACAATAAAATAATAAAAATATAAAACAATAAAATAATAAAAATATAAAACAATAAAATTATCACGACGTTTCGATTGCAACACAAGCAATCATCATCAGGTGTGAAAACGTGACTTTACCAAAAGAACCAAGAATATGAATCCCTGCAGTCACGAAAGCTTTAAATAAAAAAATACCACACACGTTAGGAAGAATCGTGCATACGTAAGGATTACTGTTACACTTTCAAACACACGTTGGTCTATTTAATTAGCAGCAAGGAAGCTGATGAAGGGGGAGCTGACAGGGCAAAAAAAAACATTAGCATATTTGCTTAAAGTCCTTTTTGCTACGGTTTGTCTCATCAAATTTAGTGCGATGCTTTTATTTCAAAATTCTCTAGGTCAAGTCCCTACTACCGACACGACATTAGACGAAAGCTTCGCTCATTTTACCGAGCCACCCCCCCCCCCCCCCCCAATCTTGCTACGGTCAGGTGGACGATGCGAATGCAAATGCGCTTTCAATCTTGGGAATAAAACTCCCCCAAACAATATGCTCCACCGCATTTTAACGAGACTCGGGGAGCTCAATTAAACAGCGATGCAATTAGGCAGTTAAATAATTACACGCGCAGGCTTGGCCGTACATCCGAACCGCAACTTCTTCTTACGCGTAAGAGCGAGTGAGTGAGACGTGGCAACGAGTTGAATCGAAGAACGCGCCGCCCGAGCAATCATCCTTAACGGGGTTTAAGGAAGAAAGAAAGATCACGCACGTGCCTTGGACCTTGTTACGTAGACTAGCCGTAGCTTCAGCCGCACCAACCTTATCATAATAATAAAAAATTAACCCGTAAAAACAAAGTTTTTCACTCTAAATCCTTTATATGCGTGGCGGCTAGAGTCCTCTCGTCCTCTGGCTTGAGATGGCTGCCACCTATGGGTCAGATGATTGTCTGCCAGCATTAAGCAATTGGTAATTAAATATTTTAAAACAATTCCCTAAACAGTGTAAAATTTTGGAAAAAAATTTCACGAAAATTAATTGTCATGCATAACGAGTCTGTGTGGAAAATGTCAGCTCGATTGGATCACGGGAAGTGGGTTAAAAAACGACCGAAAGATTTGCACGGTCGTAAGCAAGCAAGCAAGCACGCAAGCAAGCAAACTTAATATAAAGGATTTAAAAACTCCTATCCAGGGGCCTACCCTGGCTCCTCCCCCCTCAACCAGTATATATACAAGGTCGGATCTCTTGGAATTTCTCATTTACTTGATACAGCAATCGTGCTGTGACGGTTCCACCTGAAGACGGAAGCTTGTGTTGCCTCCGAAACGTCGTGATTTAATTTATTTTATTTTTATTTTACTTTTATTAATTTTAATTTTTTACCTACGTGACTTTACCGAAAAAACCTAAGAATATGAATGTGCCTTGGACTATTCAGATTATTTTGGCGCGATAAATGTCCAAAACGATAGCTCAACAAAGCTATGATTTGTGGCCGAGTCGTTTCTGAAAAATAAGTACATACCTCAGTGGGCTTTGCCTACTAGGATGGGGATGGCTTCATTTAATTTTTTATGTGTTTGGGTGATTTGTTTACCTTTCTTACTTTGCACTGCTATCATGTCGTGCAAAGTAGGATTGTTTATTATAACGTCTTGACCCAGTGCCCCTACTGGACATATAGCTCATCGGATTCCTCCAGTATAAATAAATATTTAGATTCTGTCTAAGCGGCTATCCAACATGTGTTTGCACTCGGAGAAATTTAGCTGGTGAAAATAACGGCAGGGGCTCGCACCAGCGCCGCATTGGGTCCATTTAGCACTGGATTGGGTGTTTGATACATATGGCTGGCTTTCTGCATGGTTAAGTTGTTGTTGTTAAAAGCTATGCAACTTTTCTTGAAACTTTAATTCGTATTGGATTATTACGACCCACCCTTGTGGACAGACAGACAAGGCTAATGCATTCACGCTTTCAACATTAAATATGAATTTATAACGCGTGTAAAAATAAGAGCATCTCAAGATGCCGACTGATGTAAATGTTTATACTTAAGAGACAAGCGTCGAATCATGCGTGTGGCAATAAATTATTAACAATTTATAAAAAGTCTTTTGAAAATTGTATGATAATTTTCAGAGCTGTCACCAAAGACAATTGTAATTCGTCAATTGTAATTATAATTGCAGTGGCATTTGTAACTCTAGCTACCAATGCAGCTGTAGTTGGGAGTGAAGGCATAGCAGTTGACGCACTGCTCCACGAACGTAGCGACCTTGGTCCATGACTGAGCACGGCTAACATCGTCGGTGACTCACGTAAACTATAAATGACCCCACCTCCGCTGAAGTTGCATTCAGGCTAATGGCACAAACGAGACGGAACATAAGAATCGTCCATAAGAGGTTGTTGGGTTAAGAATCGTCATTGAGGGAGTGGGGGAGTGTCAGCGTTAATTTCCTACACGTCTACCGAAAACTGTATTTTTGCGTTTGCATTCGCAGGAGGTCCCATGATGTAGATGCTCACCCCGAGCTCTCATTACTCTGACAGTGCATTGTCTTTGAGCTGTACGCCTTTTGGCGTCCTCTGGTCTAACACCGTTTGAGACGAGGCTCAGAGGTTCAAAAGAAAGCTGTCTCTGGTGTGGACCAATCAGGTTCAAGGTCAATGCATATATTATCAGAGTGTGTTTTTTGTTTGCATTCTGACCACAAGTATTGTGGTTAATGCAGACATCATCCCTTGTAAAAAGGTTTCAGTTTTGTTGCCAGAAAAAAGGGGAAAACCCCTATTACTATACTTTTTTTTACTAATTAGCCTTCGTGACCCCTCGCAGCCGTGGGGCAATTTTAACAGCCGTAAACCTCGCGGCGATCAAGCAACGCCGCCTTGGCAAAAGCGCAACTCCGCCGTGGCCGCGCTCAAAACTAACCAGCGACACCTCCGACCCGTGTCAGCAGTGCACGAGACAACGGCTCGGCGGGGGGGGGGGGGCGTAGGTCAGAGGGCGCCACACAAAGCGCTGGGAACAAGGGCTGACCGCGGGCACCTGCAGCGTCGCGAAAGCAAACGGCGAGTTCTTGGAGAGGCTCGTGGCGAATAGCGCCAACGCAAGCGACGGTACGAAGCCGCCGATAGCTGGCATCCAAGTAGTTGGCGAAGAACAACCGTGAACGGTTTGAGTGTCGCATCGTAGGCCACGTAAAACTGCGGACGATCTCCCGACGGCCAACGTGTGTGCGGGAATCCCTCGTTTAACACGGTTGGACGCGTTCCTGAACAGTGCGGCGTGAAGCGGAAAAAATAAAGTTTGGCGAGATTCGACGCATGTATGCACGCGCAGTGAAATGGTGGGACAAATAACCGAGGGCATGCCGCCACGTTCACTGTATCCTTCCGCGGACTGTATTGCTGTACCGTTCAGCCACGCAGCTCAAGAAAGTAGTTCGTCATCGACCACCCAGAAACCGCGTGCGCACAGCGCGTTATAACAGTGCCCGCGTTCCACGTTGTACGAAAAGTGTTCCTGAATGGAACAAGCGCGTTATAGCGAAAATGCGTTGTGTGAACAATGCGTGAAGCGAGGTCGTGCCAGTTTGATGATATGCTGGGTTCACGAGATGTTAGGCATCGCCTTGCAGAAACATTCGCACTCGATCCTCGATTATAATTTTACTCTGGACCGGTTTCGACGTAAAGTGTCTCATCAGCAGCCAGGCTTACTCGAATCAATGCAGGTGAACTGCCATATATTATGGGCACATTGAAATGATGCACTCCCAGAAAGCCTTGTGGTTGACGGGAAATGTACAAAAATACTTTTCTATTACATGAAGGAGGCGAATTATCTGCATGTTTATTTTGTCATTTATATTCTCAATGAGGATGTTAATTAATATATTGTGTTAGGTGAAATATACTGGGTCACTCATTTATGGATACTCTGCTAAAAATAATAGAGCACAATGTTTCGTGAAAACAACAATTTATTTCAAAGCCTCCAGACATCTACCACCGATCTCAATCCACTTATTAAACCTCTTACACACTCTCCCGTGTAAGATATGGGGCCAGCGCTTTCACAATATTCAATCAGCTGTTGAGATGAAAGCAAGCGGACCATTAGCAATCAATGGTGTATCAATACATGGATGAGCCTCTATATACTTGTGTTTAACTGTGGGTGGGGGAGCGGTAGCGTTGCGGTTAGCCCACTGCAGTACGAACCCGGTGACCCCAGTTCGATTCCCGCTCACGGCCAACATTGGAGACGAATATCTGAACCAGTCCTGGGCTTCCCCGAGGTTAACTCAACCTAAAAATGAGTACCTGGTGCGGTGTGTAAACATCAACACTGGGGGAGACCAAGACCGGGGCCGATCGTGGTGCTGGCCACCCACCCCCTCGTGTGCCACAGTGCCAGCCTTCATTAGGTGCTACTCGCCAACAGCACTTGCCCCAACAAGTATGTTAAGCTTACAGGGGGATCTTTGTCTCTTGCCCGGAGCATCAAGCCCGCTCCTCTACCAACGCCGATAACCTCGGCAGACGCGCCGACCGCCGGCCGAGTGGCTGGTCAAGGGTCACCGAAACGTCCGCGGACCGAACGTCGCCTGGATCGAGCAGAATCGGAATATCAGAATATTTAATTTATACTGGGGCAATCCGATGAGCTGCAAAGCTCTTTGTCCACAGTTGCCCAGTGGAGAGCGACGGGAGACCTGCGAGAGTGAGCGCACGGAGCTGCGGCCGCGCACGAGATCACCGCGGCCCGCCCCGGTTCCCGCGAAACCGGCCGCAAGCGACGGTACGAAAATGGCGCCGTGGGTGGAGGTGCCGCGATAAAAGCGGCAATTACGGTCGGCCCCCCCGCCCCCCCCCCTCCTAATCACCCTCTTGGAAGTAACACGAGATTAAATGTATGTATGTTCAAATTATGTTGCACCGTACGTAGCCAACCGTGCAAATCGGAAGAGCGGTGGGAGAGGGGAAGGACAACAAGCTAAACACAACAAAAGTTGTTCTAGATTATCTTAAATTGCAGAGCTCCAGTGGCTTCCGAATATCGGAAGGAAGAGCACTCCAGACGGCCGCAAAAGCGCATCATCTTCGGCCGCAGTGCCGGGATACTGACTACCTCACCTGGTATACAGGAGGTCGTGGGTTTGATCCCGACCACTGACGATGCCTATTGTATACAATCCTTGTAACCATTCACGTTACACAGGGAAACGTGCTATTGAATGCTCACACTCCTGCTGCCGGAAATACGTACGTATGTTGAACTTCTTTCGCACCATACGTAGCCAACCGTGCTAATCGGAGGTGCGGAAAGGGCCTCCACTGCAAGAAGATAAGCTCCTCCAAAGGGTATTTGGCCTCGTCTTTCCTCGCCAACCAGGCGTTTTAGAAGAGGTGGCAGTACCCATACCCAGCGGATAGTGGTTGCCACCAGATTTTGGCCATAGTTGGAAACCGAACTTAGTTTGGCGAATTCATAGCCTGGTGCGCCAACCATTGCGCCACCGATCCACCTCAGAGGATTTGTATCGTGCCACAAAAGCACAGAACGCGTACAGTTCTAAATGCTTTACAGTATAAAAACCATGCTTTTATCCCAGCATAATAGAATTCACTTCACTCTGACTGACTAAACACGGTTGGTTACTACTTAAGCCCATTGCTGTATATTGTTTCACAGTCGTGATATCAATCACTGCTAGATAACCGCTTTGCATCGTAGGGATAAAATGTTATGACAGATAAAAACAACGTCCTTTCTTATCATCAGATATGAGCTCACTGATGACCATCGTGGAGATGGAGCGATGAATTACGACCACGTGCAGGAGGCCTTCATCTAGCAGTGGATCGATCGTGGCTGAAATTCATAATGAAGAGCCCATTGTGGGATGGTCAGTGCATTTCCCTGTGCTATGCATCCGTCAAATTGTGTTTGATTCCAGGCCATGCTTAACATCTATAAAACTATTTAATAAACATTTATATTTTACCAGGTAAGGCCCACAAAGCTGTTTTTCAGAGGCGACCTGGCCACAAATGATGGCGCAACAAAGTTGCTTATTATCACGTGGACATTTAGAGCGGCCAAATACTCTGAACGTGCGTTGATTCTAAGTGTGGAGCGAACAACCAGAGGACACAGAGAAAAACCAACGTGACCACGGGGAGAACAAGCAAACTCCAAATACAGCAGGCGTCAGAGTCGGGATCGAACCCATGACCCCTGTATACCAGGCGAGGCAGTTAACGTCTTGCCATCGCGGCACCCCAGCGGTGAGTGATATTTCCACTGGTCCCAGACGGCAAACCACACTGACCATTGTGGTGAAGCATGGTCGAACAACCCGCAACAAAGTACGTGTATTTTGCCACACTGCCCGAAAGCTTAGCCCCGGACAGCCTTCAACACCTGTTTATGCCCAGTTGGTGGTGACCCATCCAAACACCGTAAACAGGCTGAGACCAGCTTAGCTTCCGAGGCTGGACGGTATCGGGCGCAATCCCGAGTGATTCGGTCACAGTCCCACATGACGTCTCGCGTAACGTTGCATACCCGACTCAATGTTTACGCAAAAAGGGTTGGATATGCAGACATGTTTTGGAAAATGACAGTTACATAATTCACAAATTCTGTTACCGGACTTCAATGAACTGCTTTAAACATGCGGAACTGTTTCGACTAATGTTGACATAAAAAATACATGTGTGTGAAAAGATCGGATTTGTGCACGCACGGGCTGTTAATTAGCCAGGGCACAGACGCGCGACTGTCGGATACGCGAACGTCGGGCTGCACAGGCGTAGGAACCGAAAATCGGAACGCGGCTCGCACACCGATAACCGACAGAAAAAAAACCACACCGAGGCAACGACAAAGACGCATCCCTCTGCGTCTCCCCCCACCGGACAGACGAAGGCGCAGATTTAAACAACTGAACCTTCTGGCCGTACCTCTGTTGATGGTCGGCGATGCGGCAATCGACTCATCTCGACGAGCTGTACACGATGCACTATTCAAAGTAGAATGTTTCGATAACGTATTTTTTATGCTCATGTTTGGCGTTTCGACATCGCTGAGTAGCACTGATTTCGGATTGATTGGTACCCCAGTCGAGGAGTTAAGTAACACCCCTGGAAAAAATTGTGTCCCAGAAATAAAATATTTAATTGCCCCGGCCATTTTGTACTATTTGGTACCCCGGGGTACCGCCATAAGGATCATCAACTCCTGCCACCACTGCTGGCAAAGGGCAGAGCCGTCTTAGCCCCGGGGAGGGTGGCGTCGGAGAGTGCCCTTATTTGGGTGGTTACGTCACATCACGCGTGCGGCTGGGAACGTTGTGGGGGGGGGGCGGCGGGGGGCAGCTGTGGTGGGATGGTGGGGGTTTTGGGGCAACCGGGCTGACGTTCGCGTCCGAGAATTGGCGTTGTGCTCAACGCTTGCCGGGCCCCGGCTGGGTTAACGAGGTCAAGATGTGGGAGGCTGACATCAAGTGGCTGTTGAACTTTTTTTTTACAAAAATCGCAGCGGAATTTTTTTCCTCCGCCGTTTTTTTTTCTTTTTTTTCTCAAGCACAGCAACTAGTTGTGAGCAAACCGGCGGCCAAGTTTCAAGCCGTAAAGATTTCGGGCCGCACTCCTGCCCCGTCATTATTGGCAGACTCGGGCCAATGCACTGCTGGATGGATGCCTCCCTCCACCCAAGCCACCACCATCTCCCGTGACCCTGCCGTGTCACGGCCGACACGACACCAGTGCAACGGGCTGATTTTATCACGCACCCGCTCGAATTCTTGGACGCCGCGCTCCGTTTGTGAGCTGCCACTCAGTCATAATCCTCAACCATCATCCCTTCCGGCAGTGATGTGTCCCGCCCATGCCCATTGACTTTACTTAGCAGTTTGAATGAATGTAATTAACCCAGATACACTCTTTCTGCCTCTCAATGTAGTTCCGAGAAAACGCCCCTCGGTGCTGCTTTCTAATGAACCACGCTGGAAACGACGCCTCCCATTTATAACGATGGTAGCCGCGGGAAGGTATTCTCTCGCGTGGGTTTGTACCTGATCCACGCTCCGATCTCGTTACGTTATAAGCCACCATTCGCACAACGGTCGTATGCACTTGCCAAACACCCAGCCCTCGTTGGTTTTTACAGTGCACGATACGGTACTCTACGCTGTTGTGAACACTGTACACGTGTAATGTTTTCATTTTGGCATCTGACCAGGATACCCGCGCGAGAGGCACATTTACACGTACGCGGCGATGCGTTAAGGTCCTCCCGTGTTTCTTCAGCAGCCCAGGTTCAGATTGTCGCCACATCCCTCCTAGTGAATGCCCTGACATAGCAGTGAACTTTCTCCCAAGTCCACAAGCGGTCCGTTGTGATGAGGTAATACCCCTACAGCTAGATGACCCGACGACGCGAATGCGCCCCGTCGGATATTCGAAGCTAAAGCGAGGGGGGGGGGATTTGGAGCGTGGTTTAGCACTTGAATGGGCGGCTGCCAACTAGATATCTGGGTCAAGGCAAAAAAAAAAGAAACGGCAATTACGGCACTGTAGCAGCAAAATAACTGGGGTACGTTCGTATGGAATGAAGATCACGTTGGTGGTGGTGGTGTTCTGTTGCGGTTCTGCGCTAGCTGCACCACGCTTGGATCGACGTTCGCAGTTAAAGGCAGAGCTTTAGGGCCAATTCTCCCAGCATGCAGCCTGAAACTAGCGGCGGAACTCAGAAGCTAAGCAGGGCTTTGGGGACCTGGTGACATCACGTCGCCGGTAAAAGAAAGTAAGCGGGCTTCTTGGCGAGGGCACGTCACGGCTGGACGAAGGAACGAGGGCCCCGTTGGTCGAGACGTGTGACAGACCATCGGCTCAAGGAGGGAGCGTGCCCGAGGGTTACGTGCGCCGCGGAGACGGAGCGATGAAATCAGATAGTGCATCGCAAATTAAAAAAAATTAAGACAATCGATTGTCACAATCGAGCGTCATTGCACACGATTCAATGGATGTGCCTTGAGCTTAAGGATTGATCTTAATCGATTGATTCATACATCGCCATGCCCGTAATCCGTCAAAAGTCAAAGTGATTTCTTGCTCAAATGGGCACTGAGGTGGGTGCTCATCTCCTGTTCACAGAAAGCCCGTGGTGGAAATTCCTCATTCCCATGGAGGGGGCGAGTCTATCTACAAGACTGCGAGTGGTCGCTCGCTCGCTCGACCTCCGAGCCACCTGGCCCGCTGATAGTGCTGGCAAAACTCGCCGATTCTCGCCAACTACGTTGCCAGGCGTACGAAGATGACCCTCCTTGTTGTGCGAACAGCCGAATGTTTATTTGTACAAAACGCTGCACGGTGAATTTGTATGCACGCAGGCGTACGGGGGGACCCATCAAGGCCGCCGGCGGCTGACAAAGGGCTTATCATGACAACGGTAACAATGTGCGTAATTTACATTGCCTGCAACAAGTCCCTGCAAATACAAGGCGACCCATGAATGTTTCTACATTTCTACAGAAATTACACACGCCGAAGAGTAATATTAATAATAAACTCACGAGGTGTTTTTTGTTGTTGTTGCATGTTTGGCACTATAGTTTCATCACAATAATAATAATGTAGAGCTATTTGCCAATCCACTGTTGGATAAAGGCCTCCTCAGGTAATAAGGGGGGTGGTGGTTTACTATACTTCACCGAGTAGGTGAGTGCGGATTTGTAAGTGGGGGGAGCGGGGGGCGGGGAGGGAGTATTCAGAACCGGTTCAGGCGACAAACTCGCTCAATGGCGTTGGCCAAATATCTGTGCAAATTCCTCATTTGGGATGACACGTAGCGTCAACACCGGGGTCTCCACCGTGCGGAAAACTTGGCAGGAGCCAGCTGAAAGAGGGGTATTTCGAGGCTTGGTCAGATTCTTCCTGGGTAAACAAGCGTGGTGGTGGTGATAATAAGAATAACAATCCCTTGGCCGCAATCGTTGCGGGGCGCCACCGACGCCTCGCGGCTCTGAACCTTGTTGAGGTTTGCCCGTCCTTCTGCGGGTTCTGTCAGGCGTCGTGCCGGCTTATCCGTCCGCACGATCGCATTTCACCATCCGATTCATCTCCGGTTGTCCTCCGCTCTAAGCCCACATTGAACGTGGTGAACAAAAATATTACACGACTCTGGCAAACTGCACTCCAGTAATTGCACGGGGCTCTCATCGTCCGCGAAAGCTGTAAACAGCCACGCGCTTTTGGCAGGCAGGGGTCAGGAGCGCAACCAGAAGCGCTTTGAACCGCAGTTGAATGAGCGAGTGCCAAAGGTTTTTTTTTGCATCGTTATTTCCCCCCCTCCCCCCCTTATAAAATATATTCCAATTGTGCTGCTATCCGCATCGTATCACGAGATGCAGGAAGTTCCACTCTGAACTGTACTCTGGCAACTAGAAATGCACGAGCCCGCTGTGCGGAAGAGTAGGACCCCAGAAGATGACGTCACGTAGCGTATTCTCCGGATTGTAATACATATATTTTAAATAAAAGGTTGGGGGTATGTGTAACAATACGATTAAGTGTGTGTGTGCGCATGGGGAGTGGTGGTGTAGCGGTCAGCGCGCTGCGCTAAGAACCTGGCGAGCCGAGTTCGATTCCCACTCAGGAACAATAACCGTGGCGAATATATGAACCGGTCTTGGGCCTCTTCCCCTAGGTCGACACAACCTCGAATGAGTACCTGGTGCGGTGTGTAAAACATCACCACTGGAGAGACAAAGGCGGCCGGGCATGGTGCTGGCCACCCACCCCCTCGTGTGCCGTGTCGGCCTTCGTAGGTGCTCGCTAACAGCACTTGCTCCAACAGTCTGTTAATGGCTATACGGTGGATCTTTGTCTTTGTGTGTGTGACCAGCTTGGGGGGGGCAGTCTTAATCCCGGAGCGTCTTATGATTTGGAAAATATACGGTGCTGCTTTAGTGCGCGCCTTGATTTAAAAGTAAACCTATATACTCTTTGGTTCTTTCGGTAAAGTCACGTAGGTAGAAATAAAATAAAATAAAACAAATCACACACGCAATCCTCATCAGGTGGGACAACCACAGCAAGAAAATGCTGAAGTCGGCGGGAGAGCTTCCGTGGCAAGAGGTTATATAGGTAAAAAAGGGGGGAGGAGGCACATTAATCAAAACGAGCATTTTTAAGCCACGGTGCTAGAATTTTGCAAATATAGGTGATGAAAACTCATTCTGCACGAATCATTGGTGACCGTGATATTATTCTAAACTTAAACTATTTTTATTTTACCAAGTAAGGCCTACCGGGCTATGTATCTCTTTTACAGAAGCCACCTGGCCACAAATGATAGCTCAACGAAGCGGCTTATCATCATGTGGACATTCATTTCGGCCAAATACTCTAAACGTAGACGAAAAACCCGGAAAACCTGGAAAAAATTCCACGCGACCACGGAGAAAAACGCAAACTCCAAATATACAATAGGCATCGTCAAGGGTCGGGATCAAACCCACGACATCCTGCATACCAGGCGAGGTAGCTAACATCTCCTAGCCACCGTGATGATGATGATGACGAGAGAGAAAGACACGCAAACTCCAAATATACAGCAGGCGTCAGGGTCGGGATCGAACCCACGACATCCTGCACACCAGGCGAGGTAGTTAACATCTCGCCACCCTTGACACCCTCGTCATTGGCGACCGGGCTGCACACGAGAACCCGGTTTAATCGCAGGCAAATGGCCGAAACCCGTCTCTGACCCCTGATCCACCCGGCCACCTCATTTTTCTTTTCATTTGCAAGCCCTCTGCACAAAGTCCCCACAACTCGTCAAGGGATAATGTTATTGTTGGCGCGTCGAGGGTTTTAAGTAAGTATTTACGAGACGTATAAACAAAGTCCATCGGAGAGAGGGCAACTAATCCACGCTCGGGGGTAAACAGTTCACAAAATAAATGCGCGCTCGAGCGGAACCTAATCGGGTGGACGATTCACTCCGCCCCGCTCGGGGTCAGCAACAACTCCCAGGGATTAAGCCCAAGCTGCCGGGGGCCCAAGACCAATCGAAGCCGTGCGGTGACCTCAGAGACAAACACGAGCCGTTGTGGTTGCTGTCAAGCTGTAAAATTCCCACTGCTGGGCAAAGGCCTCCCCACCCCCCGCCCCCCCCCCCATTCTATTCCATTCCTTCCTTTGCTTTGTGATTCTATGAGTCTGTATCTATGGGTCTCTGTGTGAGCCTGTGGGTCTCTGTGTGAGTATTATGGTTTCTCTGAATTTCTGGGTCTCTGTGTGAGTTGTATGGGTCTCTCTGAGTGTGTGTGTCTCTGTGAGTCTATGGGTCTCTCTGAATCTCTGGGTCTCTGTGTGAGTTGTATGGGTCTCTCTGAGTGTGTGTGTCTGTGTGAGTCTATGGGTTTCTTTGAATCTCTGGGTCTCTATGTGAGTTGTATTGGTCTCTCCGAGTCTTCGGGTCTCTATGTATGTCTATGGGTCCCAATGTCAATCTAGGAGCGAACCATCGGACATCATGACGTTTCACCCAAATCTACACTTCGTCACTAATATTGATTCAGGGTCGATTCAATAATTAGTTTTCATTATATAATTTTTACTGGTACATTTGTATCGTCTCTTGATTTATTTCTGCCTCATTTGTAATTAACATAAATTATAACTGGCTGATTCTCACACGCGCGATTAGATGCACGCATCGCGAGCATTGGAAACGATGTCGAATGAATCGACGCCTTGTGACGTGCCTAGCTTCAGTGAGAATCAGCATTGGGGTCAAATCACAGATGGGGTGACGAGTACATTTCCTGAACTGAACTGTCAGCCTTATCAAAGTCATCTGCTTTGAACGGAAAACCTTCGAGGCAGCAGAGGAGTCTCCTAACATATTGTCATAACATTACTGGAACTAATCTAGATTTGAAGTTTTACTGGTAGGAACATCCTGGTTACACCAGCCCACAGGGGATTATTGTGTCCGTCCGTCGTGCAAGGAGGGGCTGGGTGGGGAGGGAGGGGCTGGGTGGAGAGGGGAGGGTGGGGAGGGGCTGGGTGGGGAGGGTGGGGCTGGGTGGGGAGGGGCTGGGTGGGGAGGGGCTGGGTGGGGAGGGTGGGGCTGGGTGGGGAGGGGAGGGTGAGGAGGAGCTGGGTGGGGAGGGTGGAGAGGGGCTGGGTGGGGAGGGTGGGGAAGGGCTGGGTGGGGAGGGGTGGGGCTGGGTGGGGAGGGGCTGGTCACCCCGTGGTGCCCTTATAAAACTCAACGTTTAACCTACTCACGCCGGCTTGTGCCCGCCCTCACAGTCGGCCATATTTGCGGAATACACCACGCCGCCGTTGACCCTGGCCATTGACCGAGCAACCCAACGTTCCTACCAGCTCCCTCCACAGGAATGTGTTCGTGACTGCAGGGATCCATACTCTTTGGTTCTTTTGGTAAAGTCACGTAGGTATAAAATAAATTAAATCACGACGTTTCGGGCGCAACACAAGCGTCCGTCATCAGGTGGGACAACCACAGCAAGAAACAATTGCTGAAGTGGGCAAAAGGGCTGCTGTAACAAGAGGCTATATAGGTAAGAGAGGGGGGAGGAGCCAGGGAGGCTCGAGGGATTAAAGGGCGAGCACTGGTGACAGACTGACAACCAAAAGTCAAAGGAGAGAATCGGCCCGAGAGGACGGCCACCGCGGAGACTGAGCAAAGGGATCAGTCTGCGTGGACTGTCGCATCGCAGGACCATGCGGCATGGTGATGGCGCGAGGAGGCCTTCATCCAGCAGCGGACAAACAATGACCGGTGATGAAGATGATGACTTCACCATTGTGAGCAATTTGAAACTAAATAATAATTTATTTCACTAAAACCTGCGTTCGATTTCTCGCCACGGCTAACATTAGTGGTGAGTGACATCTGAACCTGTCCTGCATTGACGAGCATGGCGAAGTGTGGTCAAACAACCCCCACGAACCACACAGCACGGGGACAGGCCCCATCCAGCAGTATAGAGACAGAGGGCTGTACACGTACCCGCATACGAACAGTAAATATCATACAAGCAAAAAACGTAGGGCGATATAAAACCTGCACACACAACGACCATCTCTTGCAAATGATGCCACAGCTCCTCTCTCTCTCTATTTAACGTCCGCATCACCGCAGACTTGGGTAATGGATGATCCTATCTATTAACCGAGGTGTGAAACATCAGGACATGTCATGGGAAGAAAAATAATATCTCACAAAGACTTGAAGAGCGGAGAGCCAAAATCTAAACGCATTGTCTCGAATGGTGTATCACTGCGCGATTTGATAATAACTGGGACTTTTCATGTTACGGCAAGGACTTACAGATCTCTCCAAGGGAGATGTCTCAACAAGAGAAAGAGGACAATCCTGGGAAAGCCAAGACGGATGGGCAAACTAAATAACTCGATCGGGATTACACGTAGCGATCATCGCCCACTACCGGCAAGACAAATGCCCATTCGCAGACCAGGTGCCGAATAACCTTGTGCCGCACACGGACAGCTGCCACTTGGGGCGTCCTTTCGAACGTTCGAGGGGAGATGTGATGCGAGCTGTTCGTCACACACGTGAAGCGCTCCGGGAGGCCCCAGCATATAACGGGTGGAGCTTTAATTAAAAACAACTTATTATTGTTATTAACCCGGGTGGAGCAACACAGGTCCTCCCCTGGGTTCGACTACTGCCTATCAACTTGATTAATGAGGCCAGACCGTAGACCTTGAAGTGCGCCCGGCGAGGGTACACCCTGACCCTGACCGCCGTCATCGCCGCCGCCACCGGGGCAGAGTCCTGGCGATGATGACGCTTGGCATTTTGCTCGCTTTGTTTTCCCTCCATCTGCGCCCCCCTGCACCCCTCCTGGCCCCCAACGGGCAATTAATCCTGACGACCGGGTTTCACACATATTGTTGGCAGCGGGATTAATCCGGCGACGGGCAAAACGATGGGCAGGCAGGCTCGTGCGCACGTGTGCGTGCGCGCGCGGGGAAAACGGCAAAAAGAGGCGACAGGACACACAACGGCGGGCCGGCAAGCCGACAGACGGACTCGAACGGTTTCCCCCCACCCACAAAAAAGAAGCCCTCTCTGCGAAATGTAGTGAAACGAAAAAAATAACATTTTGGCAACGAAACGGTGGAGGGGAGACACAGCAGATTTGTCACCTGACCTGAAAAACGACTACTGTCCGTACGCAATGGTGAAATGAACTTGCAGCGGCCTGGTGCTTTTTTTTTGTCATTAGAAATGGTGGTGGGTGGCGGCAAGACTGGTAATCTACTTAGGTGGGATTTCAGAGAATTAAGTAATTGTTGGGATTTAGATAGTCCTTTTTGTAGTGATTACATTTTTGGGGTAATTTCTATAAATAACTGACGGCGAGGGCACCGCAACCCTGAGCTTGAATTGCACCGGACTGACCTGCCGACCCGGTCGCGATATCTCACAACACATTCCACTCCGCTCTGAGTCACGACCGAGCCGTTGGGGTACATCTGATGAACGCTCGCGACACAGTTGGCTCAGCGCGTTTCAAGAAGCAAACACAAAAAGGGTGAAACACGATAAGAATGCAAGCGGCTGGCACCCCTGAGCTACGAACCCGATGACCCGCAGGTACCCGAACTGACCCTGAACGGATCCTTGGCCCGCTCCCTTCACCAGCCTGCATTGACCAGTGTGGCGAAGTATGGTCAAACAACACCCACGGCCAACACGGCATTGGTAGACCGTCATCCAACGGTGGATTGATCAAGGTCTGTACGCTTATTATATTTATCATTTCGTATTATAGAATTCCTAAGCACGCTTATTATTCTGCAATAGATATATTTTGCCATCCTTTATTTCACCATGTGCGCCGAGGTTCGTAATCCCTTTGTCGAAGGGTGACCTGGAGGGGTGGGGGGGGGTACCATATACAAACATTGCTACTGCACGTAATTCACAACTGACGTCACGTGGTTGTACATGTCTTCCTTACGGAGCACGCTTTGCCACACATGACTGGGCGAGTGCCTTGTGACTTCTGCCAAGAATAATACACAAGTTCATTTATTTATCCAGGACAGCCTCACCGAGTCTTGAGACTCTTTTTGACAAGAGTTTCCTGCCACTGGTAAGAGAAAACCAGAGAAGTCGCGTAATAATCCACGCAACGACTCGCCCAAGTTTTTTTTTTGGACGTACATTTCGTACGCTTTAAAGACGCAGGCAATCGTTGCTATGATCGCGAAAGGTGCGTTTCACTTTGGGCAAAGTGCGTCAACCAATTAGGAGTGTATATAATAGAGAAACGCTCATGACAAGCCGCGGTGTCGGACGTACTCGGACAAACTATGACTCATCCGCACTGAAATGGCGATGGATTAGACGGTTATCTTCACTTGTCAAACGAATGCCTTATTCCACAACTAAGCCATCATTTTCTAAACTATAATTAACGTCAAAATCACATTGAATACGTATCACTGAGAGAATTTGACATTTTGACTGTGAGAATGCCTCGCTTTTGGAACTGCACCCAAGGGTCTAGAGAGACAGACGAGGTTCGCAAACCAACTTGCCGTACTGCCATCTACTGGCATCCTTTATTTCACCTTGTGAGAGGAGCCCAATGAGATCCGGTGGGCCCTTTTCGGAAGGCAGCAGCTGTATAATGGCTCGGAAACTGCACGACGATCCTGGCAAATCCCGAGTTCGATTTCCGGCCGCGGCCGACATGGGCGATAAAAACCCGAACTGGTCCTGGGCCTGCCTATTCTGTGCGATCCACCCACGCCTGCCTCCCATTGTGGCAAAGCCACCCAACGGCGCAGCAGCCAAACCGCCGGGGCAATCCATCCGCCAACACCGGCCACAATGAAAATGCCCTTTCCCCCCCCCCAAAAAGCTGTTGCTAAGTATGCCTCAACCACCGGGGCTTATTTATTATTTACCACTTCACCCGGTGCAGCATTCATACTAATGCGGCCCCTCGATAACACCCTCTGCTTGATATGCATGCCAAGGTCTGCGCCTCTGGGTGGCATCTAACCCCGACGAGGGAGGTATCCGGAGATGATTAAAGCATGCCGACGAGCAACTTTCCACTGCCGTATTATAGTTGACAACCGGGGGGGGGGGGGCGGTGGTAGGGGGCGGACGAGTCACAAAACGCAGGAAGCCAAAAGGCATTCCATTCTCAGCGGCGGCTGCGGAGGCTCGGGCGATGACGGCAGCGTCCGCGAAGAGGTGCAGCGCCACCGCCGCGTCTGGCTGGGTAAAGGTCAAGCGCTCACTTCCCTCCCCGCCGAGTCTCCGCGTGACCCCCCCACTCCCGACCGTTTAACTAAACGGGCGGCGGGCGGAGGCGTTCCGAAGCCGGCTCTCGTTGTCGCTACGGCGCGCGGCGCAACAATTTACGTTACTCACAACACGGCCGCTGCTGCTTCCGCCGCCGCCGCCGCCGCCACCGCTGCTGCTGCTGCTGCGACTGGAGGAAGATGAGGACGGCGGCTGCCAGCGGCTTTTGCCCGCCCGCCCGTACGGTTTAGCGAGCGCGCGACGGCGATTGCGGCCGCGGAGCACAGGAGAGCAGACGGGCCGCGCCGTCCATTTGCAAATTTCCCAGACGGATTTTACAGTGCGCGGGGGTGCCCGGCGACGTCTGGACGATCACACAGACGCACGCGCGCACACACGCTCGCTCAATCGATGGGACTGCCAGTGCGGCAGGCAGGCGGGCGGGCGAGCAGGGAGGAGAGGCGTGCGTGTGGGGAGGCCGCCCAGACGCACGGGAAGGGTGGGAGGGAGTGGAGGAGGGGAGGGGATCAACACAAGGTCGGCGCAGGACTTTCCGAGCGGTGACCTTACACAGCACCACGCCCCCGGCACACTGAGCCCCCCCCCCCCACCGGGATAGAGGGAGGGGGGGCAGAGAGGGGGAAGCCGTAAGAGGGGATTGTGCTGCCACCACGACCGCCTTGCCAAGCTAAAGCAGGGCTAAGGGCCACGGATAGGCCCATGCTACATTATTGCACCTGTTTGTGCACCCCCAATGAATTTGCGCACGCACTGGAGCGCTGCACGTCTAGAAAATGAACCGAGTCGGGTCTACGTTTCTTCAGTCGCGATCTGTCGAGCTCTAGACGGTTCTCCTACGCATCATGCTGCGACGTACGGAACGAAAACATGAAACGCTGATCAAGAAAAGCTAAAGAGTGCACAAAGAAGCATAGGGAGGCGCATTCTGGGAATCATACTGAAAGACAGAAACAGGAACAAATGGCCAAGAGGACAGACACTAGGCAGAGACATTATGACTGCCAAAAGAAAGTTAGTACACGACACCTCTAGAAGAGATGACGGGAACGTCGTGATATTTATTTTATTTTTATTAATTTTAATTTCATTTTTTACCTACGTGACTTTACCGAAAGAACTAAGAGTATAGAGATGAACATGTTAATGTTAGATCAAAGAGTGGCCTCCACGAGGCAAGAGCGTCAACGCAAGAGAACCACCGCAACAGTGGCCATGCCAGTGAGACACACAGCCCATAACACAGTAAAAACCAACGATACATCGAGGCTAAGGGAGCAGAAGCGGCCATGTTACTGAGACCCCAGCCCGTTAATGCAAGGCATCCCACAGGGCAATGCAACTCAGAGAGTCGGAGAAAACAGCCAAACGGCAGAAAGGATGGAAGCATCACAGCGAGTTATGACTTTACCTGGTTAATAACGTCCTGCGATTGTGAGAGATGGACTGTAGGACATGTGAGCATGAGAGTGCAATACAAAGGACATGTGAGCATGAGAGATCTAAGCGAGAGGGATAGAGAAAGAGACAGAGAGTCGGAAATAACAGCTGACATAGGCAGGTAGGATGGAAACATCACAGTCAGCTAAGACTTCACCTGGTTAATAACGTCCTTCCAAGATTGCTCAGTTTGTACCCATCTTCTCGGTTGAAGTTGTGTCTGTGTTTATATATCTGGATGGCTTCCTGAACAAATCTCTGAAGGTAGCCGGTAGGTTTGCAGAGTACCTCCGTCTTGGAAAAATCTATTTTGTGTGAGCCCACGGCGTTAAAACAATGATCAGCAACGGCAGAGGTATTGGTCCTACCGCGTTTCAAATCAGCCTTGTGTTCACGGACGCGGTCCTAGACATGTCGTTTCGTTTCCCCAATGTAATTGCTGCCACAACCTCAACTCAGTTTGTAGACACCAGGGTATTGCATATCAGGAATCACATCCTTAACAGATGGGATTAAATCATGGATTTGTGTACTGTGTTTAAACGAACCTGGATCTTGTGTTTGTTTAAGATTTAGGAAATATTTTTGGTAACCCCTGTTATATATGGGAAGGTGATGGTTTTGATTGGGTCCTCAGATGGTTGTCTCCCCATGGCTGGGGAAACAGCTTTGTGGATTGTACGGTCAGAATATCCATTCATCTTGAGGGCTTGGTGTACGTGCTCCAGCTCACTGGCTAGGTGGTGCTGGTCCGAGATGCAATGGGCCCTATGGTGTAGTTTTTGATGAGGGAATTCTTCTGGGCTGGATGGTGGTGGGAGTCAGGCTTTATATAGGCATCCGTGTGGGTGGCTTTCCTGTAGACCGAATGTCCCAACGAGCCATCAGGTCTCTTCTCGATCAAAACATCCAGGAATGGTAGCTTGCCATCCTTTTCCACTTCCATGGTGAATATGATAGACGGGTGTATGGAATTGATGTGGTTGAGAAATTGGTTCAGTGCTGGCAGGCCATGTGGCCAGATGACAAACGTGTCATCTACGTATCTCTTCCACAAGGAAGGATATAGGGTGGATGTCTGGATGGTATCTGTCTCAAATTTCTCCATGAAAACATTCGCTACCACTGGCGATAAGAGAGAACCCATTGGGGTACCCTCATTTTTTTTGTAGAATGTACCATTCCAGGTGAAGTATGTGTTGGTAAGGCAGAAATCGGGCCAGTTTGTAGGTGGTTGAGTTAATAGTGGAGACGATAGAACGGAGCGGGTACCTACTTTGGGATTTTTGAAAGGCCATAAAATCTGGGTGGTCTAGCAGCCGAAGGTTTTAGGGAGCTCTGCTTGGTCTGATCAATTAGAGAAGACGATTTAGTGATGATATTGTTGGTTTTTGTGGCTAGGTGGTTGGTGGAATCTCTGTTGATTTTGGTATAGCTGCCATCATTAAGAAGGTCCTGAATTTTGTTATTGTAAGTGGTTTTATCCAAGATGACAGTGGCATTGCCCTTTTCGGCTGATAGGATGACAATGTCCTCTATGTTTTTTTTAATTTAGAGAGTTCAAAACGCTCATCCTTGCTGATGTTGCTAAAGGGTTTCTTAGCGTTTTTGAGGATAGCAGCGATTTCAGATCTAGCAACGTCTGCCAGGATGTGCCTTTGAGGGCTACGTCGACCTGGGCAATTATATCATCCACTGGGATGTGTTCAGGGGTGACTGTGAAATTCAACCCTTTAGCTAGTACCGATTTTAGGCTGTCGGAAATTGGGATATTACTATGATTGATGACAATCTTGTTAACATCTAACTTTTGAACGTGTGGCTCTGGCTTCTTTTTTGACAGGAGGTTGAATTTAGCGATCAAGTTAACTTTACATTTGGTTGACATTGAAGTAGCAGTCTGCCTCAGCAGCAGATCATGCTTTCTCACCTGATGACGGACGCTTGTGTTGCGCCCGAAACGTCGTGATTTATTTTATTTCATACCTACGTGACTTTACCGAAAGAACCAAAGAGTATGGATTCCTGCAGTGACGAAAGCTTCAAATCAAGAGTAAAAAGTTCTACTCAATGCAGTGGCCGGATCGCTCAGAAGTCAGTCACAGTACTGACCTTGGTACTGCTGCAGATCTTGTGTCTGACTGCACGTTTCGGCCACCTCCGTTTCAACTGGGTTCTCAATAAACTAAACTATTAAACTAACGTTTTATTTTACCAGGTAAGGCCCACTGAGCTATATAGCACTTTTGCAGAAGTGACCTGACCATCACAAATGACAGCTCAACAAAGTGGCTTATCATCATGTGGAAATGTGTAGCAGCCAAATACTCTAAACGCATGTTTCTAAATGTGGAGGGAAAAACCGGAGGACGTGTATAAAAATCCATGCGACCACAGAGAGACACGCAAACTCCAAATATACAGCAGGCGTCAGGGTCAGGATCGAACCCACAACCTCCTGCATACCAGGTGAAGTAGTTAACATCTCCTAGCCACCGTGGTGATGATGAAAGAGACACGCAAACTCCAAATATACAGCAGGCCTCATTGTCGGCATGGAACCTACGACCTCCTGCATACCAGGTGAGGTAGTTAATATTCAGCAGGCGTCAGGGTAGGGATCGAGGTAGTTAACATGTCGCCACAGCGGCGTCCCTCTCGCCATCACGGCGTCCCAATAACTACTCCAAGTAAAAAAAAAGAAACCCCATCACACTAAATTTGGTTTCCACACTTAATGTTTTGCTACATTCAAGCTTGGGCAATTACAAATGTCTGTTTGACGGTCGTGCCAAGAATTTTCCGGCGGGCGGGAAAGAAGTGCTGCCCCCTACCGTGTGGACCTGGGAGCTTAATGGGATTTCAGAGGTAGCTGTGATATCCGCTTCCGTGGGCTGTTCTCTAACACAAAGGGCCACGCTGGTCTGCGAGGGATCCGAAAGGATTCTTCATCTCACGACGACTAAGAGGTTTCTTTCTCAAGGCACTGTGTTGGCCTCATTCTGGCATCGCAGACCAATAAAAGCCGTTGTAGGCTCAGCATAAAAGGGGCCAAAACACAGACGGTTACGCATTTCCGCACTATCAGCGGAAATAATTGTTATTTTGAAAAGGAACGCTTCAAAGGCGCACGGAACACAAGATGTGTGCACCGTGCCACGAATCCTTCTGGCGCGATTTCCAATTTGCAAACGGGGGGGATAAATCCTGCCCCGCCCCCCGTAATAACTTTACAACAATGAAATAACACACAATCCGATGCTGTGCACCCTCACGCCCTCATGGAAAGCGACCCCAGCCATGGCAAATATGCCCTAATAAGCCTGTCACGTCTTGCCCGAAGAGAACCTCCAATTATAGCCCTGTGCATTGAGCCTTCTGCCTAACATAGCCCCAAAGAGTTTTTTTCCCATTGTCCGCCAAGCAGTGCAGCCGGCCAGTGGTTTTCTTCTACGCTTTGAACTGCAGGGCTTTCGCCTTTGATTAAATAGTGGAGAAAAGATAGCATTTAAAATTAAAGCACAATGAGACTTAGATCCCTCCTCCCACACCAGCCCCCCCGCCCCCTGTGCGGTCTACACAGACTGTTTGAGCACAACTGCTGTTCGTGAATATCTACGAAGCACAGCAGGGCGTACACAAGCTGGGGTGGTGTGGCCAAAACTACCCCTGCCTGGCCGCCCTTGTCCCCCAGTGCTGTTTATGCACTGCCCCGGGTACTCATTTAAGGCTGACTGAGAGGATCAAGGTGAGGCCAAGGAGCAGTTCCGTGATGTTGGATGTGAGTGGTAATTGAACCAGGTTTGTAGCGTATTGTGCTAACCATTGCACTACCGCTTCCCACATTAAAAAGTTCCTCCGTATAGCCGTACAGGCTGCTGTTACGCAAGCTTCTTAACAAATGCACACACGTGCACGTGCGCTCATGTGCATCATGACACGCTAGAGCGCCGTGCAGCAGCAATAGACTTGAAACGAAGGATGCAACACACGGAACGCTCACCCAGCATTAAAAACCTCTCGGGAGGCTGGATAATCAATACCCATGCACCGGCACGGACGGCTTGTTGGCCCTGTGAGGCTTCGCACGCGTACACACACACACACGCACACCTACGCAACACACATTGTTCAAGATGAATAAAGAAACGTGTGTGTGTAATTAATTCTTCGAATTATAAGATGCCACTTTTTTGGGGGGGAGGAGGGGTTATTGTTATTTTGAAAACAAAATTTAAGGGGAGCGTTTTATCACCCAGTAGTTGCGTGCACACGTGTTTGCCAGATCTCAACTTATTTTTTCGCCGGGCAGAGGTTTGGGGGTGTGCCATTACCGAAGCGTCTCACAATCCACATTTGTGGGAGGGTCAACCGGGCCACACGATGAGCTGGCAGCCTCCTCTCGACGTACGCCAGCGCCTGTGTGCTAGTAACCCACACTTTGCCCCACCGTGCCTGCGCTGCTGATCGACCAAACAGTGCGGGGTGTTATCCATTTATACTGACGACTGGACACAGGCTGAAGGGGTCAAGTCTCCTCGCACTGACGTTGGCTGGCCCCAGCAGCCTACCGCACGTCGGCCCCAGCAGAGGTCGCAATCGGGTACCCGATACCCGTACCCTACCTGATACCTGGCTACCCGTACCCAGCCGGGTACGGGTACCCGTTTGCGACCCTGGTGCGGCCGGGTACGGGTACGGGTAAGGAATCAAAACCCGTTTGCGACCTCTGGGCCCCGGCTACTCCTATGCCAACTCCGCCCACGACTCAGGTAGCCCCGCTCATTGTCCTCATCGTGATTTGAGCACGAGGACAGAACATTTTAAACAAAGACAAAATTGACAATTTTTTGCAAATGCCTTTTGGGGGGGGGGGGCAAGGGGTGGGAGCAGTGGTGGGGGGTGGGAGACACCAGAACAGCTTTGATGAAACCACCACGACTGCCCCGGCTGGGGGCCAAACTGGGATGTTTGGTGGTCTTTAATTAGCTCTGCTGCAAAGGAGACCTGGGTGGGTACTTAGGCTGTCTGTAATAGCCTGTCCAGCGTTCTCACTGTGTTGTAAAGCGACACCGCTACAGAGATATTGACAATGAACGTGGTTACCGTCACTCACCACTTTGTTTGGTGGTATACGATTCTGGGAAGTGCACCCCCCGCCCCCCTTTAAACAATCCTCGTTGACCAGCATGGTGAAGTATGGTCAAACAACCCACACGACTGACGCCGCCACGGGATAACCTTCATCCAGCATTATGATACGTCGATACAAGATAGTGTGACATTAACTCCACGATGTGACGTGTGCACGTGCAGCCATTATGTCAACCCACTGTTGGATGAGGGCCTACCCCACGCTGTGGCAGGGAGCATAGACACGGAAGTGCGGTACAACAACTGGTTTCTCTGCACTGCCATCTGCTGCCAACTGTGTAGCTCCACAGGAGTCTACAACATTTGTTCTGTGCACAGTCGTTACCGGCTAATGTAACACACATACAGTGTCACCGGTATTGCCTAAACATGCAAAATAAAATGTACCTGCAAACTACTCGGTTTGGGTTACACGCAGCAATATTGTCCCCGTAACTGCGAAAACTTGGCAGGACCCTGCTGAAAAAAAAACGTATTGAGACTCAATGAGACTTTCCTGGCTAAGCAAGCATAAACATTATATTGGTAGGAACCTCCTGGTTACACCAGCCCACAGGGGATTATTGTGTCCGTCGTGCAGGGAGGGGCTGGGTGGGGAGGGAGGGGCTGGGTGGGGAGGCGCTGGGTGGGGAGGGTGGGGCTGGGTGGAGAGGGGCTGGGTGGGGAGGATGGGGAGGGGCTGGGTGGGGAGGGTGGGGCTGGATGGGTGGTGGGAGGGGAGGGGCTGGGTGGGGTGAGGCTAGGTAGGGAGGGGCTGGTCACCCCGTGGTGCCCTTATAAAACTCAACGTTCAACCTACTCACGCCGGCTTGTGCCCGTCCTCACAGTCGGCCATATTTGCGGAATACACCACGCCGCCGTTGACCCTGGCCATTGACCGAGCAATCCACCGTTCCTACCAGCTCCCTCCGCAGAAATGTGTTAATAATAATGCAAGCACTATACACAGGCTCAAACACACCCGCTTGTCTTCTGGAGAGCTAACGGGGAGATGGGGCACATTCTGTGTGATCTGACGCCCGTCAGATAGAATACATCATCCTTCCCCACGGTGATATTTTAAGGCAAAAAAATTCAACCCAATTGCTCCCCTCTCTCTCCCTGCAGTCTGTCTACGGCCATAAAGCTCCGGGCTTATGGTGCAGAGTAATAGGACAACGCAGCCACACACGGCGAGTGACCTGGACAACGAGAAGAGTCACAGGGACTCTTCATATTTAAAAAAAAAATGGGCAAGTATTACTACAAAGTGCACATGCTTCAACAACGGCCATCGTGCATACTCTTTTTATTGTATTTTTAATGGGTGATGTTTAAATGTTTAAAAAAATTGATAAAAATAACAAAGGGAAAAAATGTCTCAAGGCCAGGGCACTTGAAAGGATGTGATCTCAACTCATCTCTCTCATTGTCAGTAAAAAATAAAAACCTCTTATGATTTTAATTAACCTGCTAGCCATTGTCTAATTTAGGGTTTTGATCATTTTTTGGAAGGGTTTTTGTGTGAGCGTTATCCACAATCGCATGCAAAAAAATTATCATATCGATTATCGGTTTGCAGCACAGATTGCAAAGTGTAATAATACAAATCAAGTCCAGCCATGTGTGTCCGTGTGTGTGTTGGAACGTTGTGGGAAGCGGTAGTGTAGTGGTTAGCACGCTGCGCTAAGAACCCTACGGCCCGAGTTCGATTTCCGTTCACGGCCAACACCAGTGACGATTATTTGAACCGGTCTCTCAGCCTCAAATGAGTACCTGATACGATGTGTAAACATTGCCACTTGGAAGACAAAGGTGGCCGGGCGTGGTGCTGGCCACCCACTCCCTTGTGTGCCGATCAGCCTTCATACGTGGTCGCTAACAGCACTTGCCCCAACCCCAATAGTCTGTTAAGGCTATACAGATGATCGTTGTCTTTGTGTTGGAACATTGGGTGGGGTGGGGGAGTGCAGGTGGTTAGCGCAGGGCATTACGAACCCGGTGACCCGAGTTTTATTCCTGCACACAACCATTAAGCAGTGATGAATATCTGAACCAATCCTTAGTGGCTCCTAGGTCGACTCAGCTTGAAACGAGTACCTGCTGCGGTGCGTAAACATCAGCATTGGGGCCGACAAAGGCAGCCGGTCGTGTTGCCGGCCACCCGCCCTCTCGTGTGCCGTGCCGGCCTTCGTAGGTGCTCATTGACAGCACCTGCCTCAACAGAACCACATGGAGACTAATGATCCCTGCCGTTGGTACCTGATGATGGTTGCCACTGACCAATCACACTGGAGCACGCGCCTTGCGGTTTTGCAGTTCGCGAGTACCAATCAGCGTGATCGTTACTAAAATGTAATTATCAATCACATGCTTTTGGAAATCAATAATAAATTGCGATAACGATTATGGAAAAATCGACGACCGATGAACAACCCTAGCGTAAATCCACTCACTTTGTAGGCAGCAATTTTTACAAGCTTAGACTTTTAATGGAATATACTGCAAACATGGCATATCCATCTCGATGGGAACTGAGGTGCAGGCGGATATAGGAAAAGGTCAGATATGTGAACATCCATAGAAAATGACAGTTACACTACCATGCATTAACACGGCAAAGGACAAAAGTGTTGCCCCAAACACGGGGAAATACTTCACTGCGCTTCAGAGCGAAGCGGACGTACGCGCGAGATAACTTCACCGCGTGTGAAACGGTCGGATTTCTGAACATCCATTCAAAATGACGACGAGAACGTGCACAAACGCTGCGTTGCATTGGGTTGCGGGCGGGCTAATTGGTCAGGGCGGACAGGTGACGGTCGCTTATGCGACGTTGAAATGCACTTGGTAAGCTGCAACTTTACAACTCCTCCCCCCATACTCTGACTCAATTGCTCGTGCAGGTATTTTTGAGCCGGCCCCGCAGGTTCTCGTTTTGTAGATCGCGTTATTACTTTTTGGTTGAGGGCATTTTGTGGAATTTTCTCTCAAAACATTTTGACCGCCCTTCACGAGCGTTTGCCGAGCGCCACGACTCCATATTATATTCTACGCGCACGATGCGGGCGACACGCAAAGCACACCGGGAACACGTATGTGCGTGTGCGTGTGGTTAGCGCGCTGTGCTACGAAGCTAGCGAACCGAGTTCGATTCCCGAGTTCGGCCAACATCAGTGACGATTATCTCAACCGGTCCTGGGCCTCCCCTAGGTCGATTCAGCCTCCAATGAGTACCTGGTGCGGTGCATGAAAACATCGCCACTAGGGAGACAAAGGCGGCCAGGCATGGTGCTGGCCACCTACCCCCTCGTGTGCCGTTCTGGCCTTCATAGGTGCTCGCTAACAACACTTGCCCCAACAGTCTGTTAAGGCTATACAGGGGATCTCTGTCTTTTTTTTGTAGCGTGCTGCGCTACATAAATGGCGACCCGAGGTCAATTTCCACTCACGCACAACACCAGCCACGATAATCTGACTACCTGGTGCGATGTGTAAACATCACCACTTTGGCGTGGTGCTGACCACCCACCCCCCTCGTGGTCCATGCCGCTCTTCATTGGTAATCGCTAACACCGCTTGCCCCCAACAGTCTGTTAAGGCTATGGGGGGAGATCTTTGTCTTAGTAGAAATAACACTGTGACAGGTTGTAATGCTCACAAACAGCAGGGAGGCACAGCTCTCATCACGCCTTATGTGCAAGTCACGTGAAACCTGACATAGCAAGTACAAAGCTCTCAGTCTTGCCTAGGCCGCCACATCGATGACATCACACCCGCAATTTAAGGCAAAAGACTGGAGGACATTTTCACAAATCTGGCAAAACTTGCCCAATGATGCTGGTTGATAAATCGCTGTCTAACAACACACCGGAGGTGCTGAAGCAGCAATAAATTAGAACTATTGTTCACGTGACGAAATCATGAAATGGCTGTATCGGGTGGAGGAAGTTTTACGGCACACGATTTTGTTACGCGAACTAAGCCAACTATCAACGATGACTCTAGACCACCAACTCAGAAATGAGCTGAAAGTTCGGCCGTATTTTGTCTAGACTACCTACTCACGAGAGCTGAAAGTGTGACCGTCCCTTCAGGCGAGCGGTGAAGCTTACAGCATTGTACATGCAAACTGGCAGTCACATACCATGAAAGGAGGCGTGCCCTTCCGGCAACGTTCAGATTGAAAACACAGAAACCCACGAATGATTAGTGATTTGTTTACCTTTCCTCTACCTTGCACTCCGATTGCGTTTTTGTATTGCTGTCGAAACATTCTGACCTGCCCCTACAGGACAGCTGTAAAAAAATACCTTAATACCTCGTCGGATACCGCCAGTGTGAATAAATATTCCATTTGATATATATTCTGATCGATTTGCAGCTGCATGTTCTCACAGATAAAAGAAGCCCTGCAATGACTTGCTCATGCCACTACGGGGGGGGGGAAGGCCTCCACTTGGTTGAGTTATAAAGAAGCCCTCACTCGAGGAGCATAAACCATCACCATGCTAACTCCCGGTTATCCTCGCAGCAGCGGCTCTTGGCTGGGCCATCGAACAAAGACGGTGGGTCATCGCATCGCGCGCTTCCAAGGGGGGCTTCCGCGGCCGTCTGGAACGCTCTTCCTGCCGATATTAGGGAGCCACTGGAGTCGATGCACTTTTAAATCATCCATTCTTTAGAACTGCTTTTTTGTGTTTAGTTTGTTGTCCTTCCCACGACCCTCCGATTAACGCGGTTGGCTACATACAGTGTGAAAGTTCTACATACATACCGACTCTTACACACTGGCCAGATGTCTTGGATGAGGTGAGAGTATCCATATTTTACCCTATCGCAGGCAACATGCCGATCGACTGTGTTACCTTGTTTTACACTTCTGGGCGGACTTAACAAAACTCGCAAAATTGTTTCAAATGCCACGTCGGGAGATCGAACCGATGACCTCTGGACTTGCAAGTCCACGGCCGCATCCCCCACCTCATGCATTCTTACTCCCCTTTAATTAACCCCCCCGCAGCCAAGGGCAACATCTTTGGGCCCACGCAAGACGTTATCACAGTTGACCCAGGTCGAAGGGCTAGGCGAGGCACAGCATTGGTCATTGCGTCTTAAAAATATACGCGCGTGCAGTACGTCGCTTATTTAACAGTCACGAATCTGCCATGGCCGATTAAACTGTACCCCGCGCGGTCTTTGTGTACGCTGTAACGTGTCGTTTTTCTATAGATGTTCACGTATATAATCGACCTTTTTGCACATCTGCCTTTAACTCAGTCCCTAGTGAGTCAGACATGCAACGCCGTCGTACTGGAATGCCGCGCAGACGTTGAAGTCATACAACGCCTTTCAAGGGTTCACCTTACCCCGTGAGCTAGTTTGTAAAATCAGTGAACCATCTTTCCTCAGCCTACATCACTGACATGCTTGCAACCTTGTGTCCCCTCAAGGTCCCTAAGATCTGGGGATGCAGATCTTCTCTGTATTCCCAGATCTAGGTTTTGATCTATGGGTGACTGAGCTTTTTCCCGTGTAGCCCACATGCTATGGAACGCTCTTCCACGAGATATCAGGATCTCTGAGTCAGTGACCATTTTTTAAATGTTCCTTAAAACCAATTAATATGCTTCCACCTATTACATTTTTACTTTAGAATAATTTTCTTATTCAATTCTATTATTTTATGCTGAGTGTCTGCTGCTGCTGTGTCCTTTACAGCGCTTTGAGATCCATGATGAAATGCACGACATACATGTAATTATACTCTTTGGTTCTTTCGGTAAAGTCACGTAGGTAGAAATTAAATTAAATAAAACAAATCACGACACCTACGTGACTTTACTGAAAGAACCAAAGAGTATGGATTCCTGCAGTCACGAAAACTTCAAATCAAGATAAATGTAATTATTATTAATAATAATATCCTGCAGCCCATTTGCCAATCAAAATCCTGAATGAATACCCCCTCGCATGGTGTTGGTCGTAAACGTTGGCTTGCTGTGCTTCACCAAGCCGATCAATGCGGGTTCATCGAAAGTGAGAGAAGCCCAGCACGAGTTCAGACTTCATTTGCCACTGATGTGAGCAGGGGCCGGGAATCGAACTCAGATCACGAGATTCAAGGTACATTAATTCTAGATTTGAAGCTTTCGTGACTGCAAGGATTCATATTCTTAGGTTTTTTCGTAAAGTCACGTAGGTAAAACATCAAAATTAATATTTTATTTTATTTTTTATTAATTTTGATGTTTTACTTACGTGACTTTACCGAAAAAACCTAAGAATATGAATATTCAAGGTACAGTATATGCAGCTGACCACTGTGCCACCGCTCGGCCAGCTTACAATAATAATAATGCCACTTATCTAGGAAGGAATTTCCCGAGTCTGGTGATTTTGTCGTCTGCAACGTTGAGACAAATATCATTCTTCGCGAGTGATTTGTGCGCGTAAAAAATGCACGCGTGAGCCATTCACATTTACAAGACGTGAAATAATGATCAGCCTCTAGGCAATCTGTAATCATAAACGCACCCGCACAGGTTTTGACTTGTATCACTTAGCAAGTTTTGAATGTGGATCACAATGGTTGCTTATTTACCCGGGAAAGCGACACTTTGTGGAGTCTGAATATTATTTGTTAGTCAACACAGGTGACGTTGTACACGTTAACTATGGGAAGAACCCGGAGAACCTGGAGGAACCCCATACAGAACGTGGGGAGAACAAACAATTGGCACGCAGTCAGGAATCGGACCCAGCTCCGTCTTGCTGTGAGGCACAAGTCTTAGAATTCTGCCAGCCTGCCACCCAAATATATTGATATCTCACACAAATCACTTGGAATGCACTCAGTCTCGTCAGACCTCAGACGCTAAGCCGACCATGGACAGTGCTTTGGTGGGCGATCAACAAGGATAACAGGTATTATAGGCTGCGGTACTGCGTGGCGGGTAGTGAGGGTAAGAGTTCAGCAAAAATGCACTGTCCTACTGAACGTACATGCCATCCACTTCAGGATTTTTACTTGAGCAGAGTATGCCGGGTTAAATAAACTCACGAACCCGCGCGGCACGAGAAGGCCCTCAATCCAGCAGCGGACTGAGAAAAATCTCTCAAGTCTTTGGAAAAGAAATAAAAAAATACGCTTGGCAATCGGATGCATTCGCGTTCAGGCAGCGCATACCGGAGAGCGAGCGAGCCTTAAGAATCTTAAAGGAAACTAAAAGGCACTGGGCACAAAGGTCACCGGGGTAAAACGCCACCGTTTCAAAATAACACGTGCCGCATCAGAGACCGACGGCCCTTTAAAAGACGCCGGTTTTAAAACGGCGTGCCTTTATAGCAAAGTGGAACACACACACGCGCGCGCGGGTCTATGAATCTACACTGTACGCCCTAAGCAGGCCATTATAAACTCAGCCCTTTGACATCAGCTGCTTAAGGCGGGTTAAGGCAACGGCTCTCGGCGGAGCGACCGACGCTGAGATGTCATCGTTAAAAACCAACCCCAAAAAAACCACCTCCTCCAAACACTGACCGAAACAGATGCGCAATAGCGTAATGGGGAGATACAAAAGTGGATGGGAATAATAATTAGGGTTTGCGTAGGCGGAAGGAGGAATGAGAGCGAGAGGCAAGGTCACGGTCAGAGTCACCGCCAGAGTCACTCTTCATCCTTGTCATCATTAATCAATCAGCATCAGCAACAAAATGGTCATTACTCTAAGCTCTGTCATTAGCATTGTCTATCGTCGCTGTTAGCATCGGCATTATCATAATTACAATTGTTGTCCTTACTATCTTCGCATTCATCGTTACCCTTAGCACCATTATTACTACCGGAATCATTATCACAATCGTCATCACGACAACATCTCTGCCACAACCAACATCAATAAAAATTCCATCCAAAATTATAATCAATTATCATGATTACCAATGTTTATAATCATTATCAATGTTTATAATCATTACCATTATCACCATCACTATCTCCCTTTCCAACACCATCATAATCACGATAGTCATCAAGACCACTACCATCATTATATTTGTTACCACCCTCATTATTAACATCACTGCAACTATCATCATTATCATTACCACCTCCATTATTTAATTACGAATAACATCAACATCATAATCGCCATCACAATTAGCATAATTAAATCATTATCAAAAGCACCACGATCATCCTAATTATTACTCATCATCGTAAAAATATGGATAATTAAGCTCATTAAGGTGATTATTAGCATCATCCTAATCATCACAATGATCATCACGATCACCTTGATTACCGGCATTTCCATAATCCTATTTATCCCCATCACCACAATAATTGCAATCACTATCACAACCGTATTTTACCATTATCCTAATAACCATGATCATCCTCACTACCCAGGATTGCCATCATCCAAATCATCACCACAACCATCACCCGAATATTCACCATCACCTCCGTCACTAACCATTAATATCTTCCAAATCTTCCCCATCACCACTGTCATTACAATCACCATCGTCACAACCAACATCATGATCACATAACGCCACCATTACCAACACCATAACCATCACTGTAATCATCAGCACGACCGCCATCATCCTCATCAAGATTGTCAAAATTAAAACGACCATTACCACCATCAATACCAGCATAACCATCATTACCATAAACCTAATCATCACATTAATCCTAAACACTACAATCAAGCGCACCACCATTACCATCGTCATAATCCTATATTCACCATAGCAATCATCAATACTGTACCACCACCATCATCCGAATCATCACAATCATAATCCAAAATAATATCACTATCACCATCATCACCACGACCATTACCATCACGACAATCCACATTGCCACGACTACCACCACGACTACCACCACCACCATCACTAACCATTACCATCACAATACCCACTGCCATCACTACCACCACCATCACTAACCATTACCATCACGACAATCCACATTGCTATGACTACCACCACCATCACTAACCATTACCATCATAATCCACACTTCCATGACTACCACCACCACCATCACTAACCATTACCATCACAATACACACTGCCATCACAACCACCACCATCACTAACCATTACCATCACGACAATCCACACTGCCATCACTACCACCACCATCACTAACCATTACCATCACAATCTACACTGCCATGACTACCACCATCACTAACCATTACCATCACGACAATCCACATTGCCATGACCACCACCACCATCACTAACCATTACCATCACAATCCACACTGACATGATTACCACCACCATCACTAACCATTACCATCACAATCCACATTGCCATGATTACCACCACCATCACTAACCATTACCACCACGACAATCTACATTACCATGACTACCACCACCATCATCACTAACCATTACCATCACAATACACAAGCTGCCATCGCTACCACCACCACCATCACTAACCATTACCATCACAATCCACACTGCCATGATTACCACCACCATCACTAACCATTACCATCACAATCCACACTGCCATGATTACCACCACCATCACTAACCATTACCATCACAATCCACATTGCCATCACTACCACCACCATCACTAACCATTACCATCACGACAATCCACATTGCTATGACTACCACCACCATCACTAACCATTACCATCATAATCCACACTTCCATGACTACCACCACCACCATCACTAACCATTACCATCACAATACACACTGCCATCACAACCACCACCATCACTAACCATTACCATCACGACAATCCACACTGCCATCACTACCACCACCATCACTAACCATTACCATCACAATCTACACTGCCATGACTACCACCATCACTAACCATTACCATCACGACAATCCACATTGCCATGACCACCACCACCATCACTAACCATTACCATCACAATCCACACTGACATGATTACCACCACCATCACTAACCATTACCATCACAATCCACATTGCCATGATTACCACCACCATCACTAACCATTACCACCACGACAATCTACATTACCATGACTACCACCACCATCATCACTAACCATTACCATCACAATACACAAGCTGCCATCGCTACCACCACCACCATCACTAACCATTACCATCACAATCCACACTGCCATGATTACCACCACCATCACTAACCATTACCATCACAATCCACACTGCCATGATTACCACCACCATCACTAACCATTACCATCACAATCCACATTGCCATGACCACCACCACCATCATCACTAACCATTACAAACCCGACCAAAGCACCGCCAACCTCAACCAAACCCCGGCTCGCAACCATCACCGTCCACGCGGCGGTCAAACAGCAGCAAGTCAAGTTCCGACAACCACTTAACAAGCGGCGGACCAGCATCAACAAACAGCGACAGCGGAGAGGAAAAAGACGAGGGGGGGGGGAGGTTGGCTACGTTAATATCGCACGCGGGGGGAGGGGGTAGGCGAGTTAGGACGAATCGACAATAATTTCTGATTGTAATTGTTGTTGTTATCGTCATCGTCGTTGTACCGCGAACAGTAGCGGCCTAACGCATGCGTCCAGTCGAGTCCGACCCAGCGGCTTGTGCTGGTGGTGGTGGTTGGGTGTTGGTGGTCATCGTCTCGCTATTAACACGTTTTGTGTAACGCCGCCACGGCTTCTTAACACAACAAAAGGAGACCGGCGATGATGATTCCCTCACCACCAACACCACCAACAACACCAACAACCACCACCCCCCCTCCGCCTTCCTCTAGCAACAGCAACGCTGCCGCAAACGCTGAAGACGAAAAAAATGCTTCACATTAAATTAATGACGACTAAAATAGAGCGATTACAGCCGAGGTGCGGGGTGATGGGGGGGGGCCTTTGCTGCGCTTACCTGAAAGCCTCCCGCGTCTTCTCAGGCGATGTGCACGGCGGTAAGGGGGGAAGAGGGGGGGCGAGGTCAGGGGTCGCGACCCCTCGGGGTCATGGGTCACGACCCCGCGTTAGCGCCGCGCCACTGGTCAGCCCCGCGCGCGCGTGCATGTAATTAGCATCTCATTAGGGGGGGGGGGGGGTTGGCAGCGGGGGGGGGGGGTTTCTCGAGGGGCGTGGCCTTCTCGCGTTGGGCGGGAGTTCTTGCGCACGGGGGCGTGGCTACGAGCGGCGGTGACGAGGCAGTAGCGTTGACATATCATTAACATTTTTCATATTCTTAGGTTTTTTTCGGTAAAGTTACGTAGGTAAAAAAATTAAAATTAATAAAAGTAAAATAAAAAAAAATAAAAAAAATTAAAATTAAAAATCACGACGTTTCGGAGGCAACACAAGCTTCCGTCTTCAGGTGGAACCGTCACAGCCCGACAGCTGTTGCCTCCGAAACGTCGTGATTTTTTTTTATTTTACTTTTATTAATTTAAAATTTTTACCTACGTGACTTTTCCGAAAAAACCTAAGAATATTAATCCTTGCAGTCACGAAAGCTTAAAATCTAGAATATCATTAACATTCGATTTAAAGCTTTCGTGACTGCAGGGATTCATCTTCTTGGTTCTTTCGGTAAAGTCACGTTAGAAGGGAAGTAATAAAATAATAAAACTAAAACATAATAAAATAATTCTCACGACGTTTCGGCTACTACGCAAGTAGCCGTCTTCAGGTGAAGAATGAAACACTGCCAAGCATGGAGCGTATATTTAAGCTGGGTTGGAGGTGGAAAAATAGCAAATTCTTTTGTCAAGGCGCTCTTCTTCCACCTCCAACCCAGCTTATATATACGCTCCAAGCTTGGCAGTGTTTCATTCTTCACCTGAAGACGGCTGCTTGCGTTGTAGCCGAAACGTCGTGAGGATTATTTTATTATTTTATTATTTTTATTATTTTATCACTTCCCTTCTACGTGACTTTACCGAAAGAACCAAGAAGATATCATTAACATATCATTAGCGTGGCGTTTGCTGTGGGGGGCGGGGTGTTGCCTCCCATGAGGCGGGGGTTTGTAGCATCTGCATATCATTAACATATCATTAGCGCCCATACCCCGTTCGCTATACTATTAACATAAATTATCATACGATTTACGTGTGAGATGCGATGGATGCCCTTGGCTGGCCTGTGACGCACTAACGTCCGCATGCAATTCGCATTAATTATCATCTCATTACCGTGAGCTTTGTAAGGGGGCCCCCTCTGGAGACGACATATAATTAGCATGAAATTAACATGTTAATTATGCATAAATTAAGATTTTATAGCGTCTCGTATGAATATGAGAGGGGGGTGGGGGGGGGGGTCGAGTTCGCGGCCCCCAATGGCTCTGAGTGACTTTGCAGAGTATTGCTGAGATGGGATCAAATGAATCTACGAGTTTACTGCAGCCCTTCACAAACTTGAGCAAAGTTGTGGCCAATCTACTGCTGGATGAGGCCTCCCCAATCCACCACCAGCCATGGCCAATCAACTGGTGGATAAGGCCTCCCCAATCCACCACCAGCCATGACCAATCAACTGGTGGATGAGGCCTCCCCAATCCACCACCAGCCATGGCCAATCCACTGCTGGATGAGGCCTCCCCAATCCACCACCAGCCATGGCCAATCAACTGGTGGATGAGGCCTCCCCAATCCACCACCAGCCATGGCCAATCCACTGCTGGATGAGGCCTCCCCAATCCACCACCAGCCTTGGCCAATCCACTGGTGGATGAGGGCCTCCTCAAACCACCACCAGCCATGGCCAATCCACTGGTGGATGAGGGCCTCCCCAATCCATCACCAGCCATGATCAATCTACTGCTGGATGAAGCCCCCCCCAATCCATCACCAGCCACGGCCAATCCACTGCTTCACCATGGCTGGTGATGGCAGGTTGTGGTCCACGATGACATTTGCGCGCATTTGGAATCGTTCAAGTGGCGTGGAGCCCGTGGCGCAGAGGTTAGCGCACCAAAGTTCAATACCCAGCCGCGGTTAACATCAGCCACGATACAGTTTATATGCGAAACGATCTTGGGCCCCATCCCGCACTGACCAGCGTGGTGAAGTATGGTCAAACAACCCTCACGACGGCCTTTGTCCAGCAGTGGCTTGACCGTGTGCCGTAGTTTTAAAAAAAGAAAGTGTAATCCGTCTTTCTCGAGAAGGAGGAATCAATTATGCAATGCCACAGTGCTGGGATGGTAACAGTCTGCGTATCGTGCCAATGTTGGATTGCAACTGGGACTGATCACGGCTGATGATTGCAGGTGACCCGCCATGCATGGGTGTTATAGGCTACCTCGGTGGATAGTGGTGGACCAGCAGACACCAGCTTGTTGCAACAACGTTGGACTGTACTTCTGCGCCCTCGCCCGTTATGCTGTCGCCTGGAATGGCCGGGTGGGGGAGTGCCGGATGATCCTAGTAGCCAAGTAGCTACACGTGTAGCAGCTACACGTGTAGTAATCAATTCCGGTGCAGTGATTCTGCACTTGCTCTATTACTATAGTACTATACTGCCTTCAGCTTTATGAACGACCAGGTGTTTCAGGTTAGCGATTTGTGTCGTATTATCTGGCTGTACAGCAAATGAAAAAAATACAATTACTTTAGGATGCAAGTTCAAAATTTGTGTTTTAATGGGTTTTTTTTATTTAGGGCCCCTTTATAACATGTGCTACAGGCCCCACACTAGCTTAATCCGGCACTGGTGGGGGGGGGGGGGGGAGAGCTGCCACTGGGGGTGCCCCTTTCAGGTGCGGTGACTTGGGAAGGGGGGGATGATGAGCTGTGCGGACGGTTGTGAAGCGCTCCGAAGCGCCGAGGTGGACTTACAGGGTGGCTCCGATGAGCACGGGTTGGCTACGTACGGCGCGAAATAAGTTCTACATGCACACACGTCCAGGGTGCTTAAAAAACAATTTTGAGCACTTATACGGGACTATCGTTTTTAATGGAAAAAGAACGAATAAATACACTGTAACATGATTTTTAAAAGTATGTTAATAGCTTCATAAAGTCAAATAGTTTCAACTCGTTCACCATCATTGTCAACACATGGCCCGGAATCTTCTCCAGGTGGTCTCCAGAGCCCAGAGGCACATTTCTTGTGGTGTTGTTGCAAATTCTCACAAGTGTTAAAACATTTTGAAGCACCCTGTATTTTAAAAAAAACGTGATTTTCCGTGTATCGAATTTCTTTCGCACCGTACGTAGCCAACCACGCTAATCGGAGGTGCGTGGGAAGGAAAAAGAAACTAAACACAAACCATTGACTGACCGTATTTTTTCAATTATAACGACGCAACAGCTTTAACCTTTATGTCAGGACATCTTGAGGGTGCGTCTTGTAATACAGTGTGTGTGTGTGCGCGCCCAGATTTGTATACAGCTACTTTATTGATACCAGGGCACACAGTATGGGGCCGTCCTTAAATGACGTCACGCGATTTTGAACGATTTTTTTACCCCCCCCCCTCGTCACACGGCGTCACAAAAAGTCAGACCCCCCTCAAATATGACGTCACAAAGCTCTGCAACCCCCCCCCCCAAATAAACATGCTTCAAATCGCTTTAAACTATTGCCATTGTAGTGCGTATTTAATGTGGCGCTGCACTCTGATGTTGTAGGAGAAAACATTTATTAAAAAGTCTATGTAATTAAGTAGAACGTGTTGTCTATATTTATTTAAAGTTGCGCATTTTGATGTGACGTCACATTTCTCACCCCCCCCCCCCTCGTCACACATCGTCACAAATGTCTGACGCCCCCCCGCCCCCACAGGTGCGTGACGTCATTTATGGCCGGCCCCTATTACTTTCAGGAGCGTCTTACCATCCGAAGAACACAGCTTATGCCACAAACACACCATAACCGACACAGTGCGGGGTCAGGCCTTCATCCAGCAGTGGATTGAAAGAGGGCTTCTTACCATCCGAAGAACACAGCTTATGCCAGCAGTGGATTGAAAAAGAGGGCTGAGATGCTACGAGACAGTCAAGGAACCACAAACCAAGGCTGTCCGCGTTAATTGGAACCGCAGCGCAAATCACTGCACCTAATTGGTGTTTCGTCTGACGCCCCAGCTGTTGCCTTGCCTTGCGGGAATTCGACCTTTTGACCCGATGATAATCGCGGTCTGGAGGTCTGCACGCAAAGGCCGCATGCCCTTGACCCCGTAATTGAATGCCATCGGCTGAGACCACGGGGGGGAAAAAATAGCCAGGCAACTTCAGGTCGCCGTGTGTGTGTGTCATCCTTCCCAGCATGCACCCTTTCATTAATCATCATCATCATTATTATCAGCCAAGGTCGGGTGATGCTCCTGCTTCCCAAGCGGCAGCCAAGTCCTCTTGAGCGGCTTTTGGCTCGCCATCGAACAAAGACGGTCACTGCCTAGCGCGCTATCGGATGCGCTCCTGCGTCCGTCTGGAACGCTCTTCCTTGCCGGTATTAAGAAGCCACTGGAGCTACGCACCTTTACGTCGTCTAGATTGACAAACGCATTCATTCAGAACTGCTTTTTGTGTTTAGTTTATTATCCTTCCCCCGCATCTCCGATTATCATGGTTGGCTACGTACGGTGCGAAATAAGTTAAACATACTCTGAGTTCTTTTGGTAAAGTCACGTAGGTAAAAAATGAAATTAAAATTAATTTATTTTTTATTTGTATTAATTTTAATTTCATTGTGTTACCTACGTGACTTTACCGAAAGAACTAAGAGTATGAATCCTTGCAGTCACGAAAGCTTCAAATCTAAAGTTAAACATATATACATGCGATCCTGCGATACAATAATCCACCCGGCACTGGCACACGTGAACCCATTCCATCGCTCCATCTCCCCGCTGCACGTCTTCTCGGACGCGTTCAGCTCCACCAGAGCTCCCGCTCCGCGATAAGTCTTGGCCATGGACCCCTTCCTGCTATGACGTCTCCTTCTAACCAAGACTTCAAATTTCCTAACGGTATGTAAAGTTGCGTGTATGTTGAACCTCTTTTGCACCGTACACAGCCCAACGTGCTCATGGTGTAATTCACCTGCGTATGTTGTCTACTCCACGTGCCCCCCCCCCCCTCCTTCGCCTCTTCAGTGCAATTGCAAGAATGCGTTCCACCCATGCTTCTTTGCAGGCTTTTCGACGTTTTGTTCAATCCTTGTTTGATAATAATGGACCATGTTTTGAAACCATACCTCAGCACGAGCGACGTGACAGCCAAAACGCAACAAACCACACCTCTACACGTGCCGAGTTTGTGTGTAGTTTAATTTTAATATTTTAAAAAAGGTATTATTACACGTTTAAAACAACTGCCCCCCCGGAAACAGCTTACTGCAACTGGAACGTCACTTTAGTTCAAACAAACAAACAAAATACACGCAGGCCAGGTGCTTCTTCATGAGCTAATTTCAAACGCGCTTTGTACACAATTAAGTTAGATGAAGCGTTCATATTTTACCCTTGTAAACAACGTGATCGCGCGAGTGCAACTTCACGCACGGCGAGCAGACACCCAGTGGCGTGGCACCAACGAGTGTGCAGGCGGTGCAACTGCACTGGAGGAGAGAGGAGGGGGGGGGCGGCGGTGCCCCCGGTGCCAAGTTGCAGAGAGTGGAGGGGAGATTGGACAAAGAGAGCGAGAGAGCGAGAGAGCGGCCCACCAACCCCTCCAATTCCATTCCTGGCACCGGAGCCCACTGCCAAACATGCCACTTGCACTCTCTCTCTCTCTCAGCTTGGCCAAATGGGATTCGTTGTTCGCATTGCCGTGCAGATTGGCCTCGGCGGAGACGAGAGAGGGCCCGGTCAGCCGTCAGGCTAACGCGGACGTGAGCAGGGGACAGACATTTTCAGCTCTCACCGCAAACCCAAAGGCACCGATGTATTTGCATCTCTTTTAGGCCCCTTACGATATAAACTCGACGTGACCCGGGTGACCTTCGCAAAAGAGCCGATGTTCCTCCATGTGTCTCAATGGGAAGGGGACGTGGGGTTGTTATTTGATCTCGTGGTCGAATCCAGGGACTGTACTGCTGCCACCTCCAGCCGCACGTGGCAAGGCTGTGGTGCGGCATTTGGCGTGACTATCGAGTGCGCAGGCGGTGAAACTGCAACGGGGCCCAATGAATTCCTTTGCGTCAGGGCTCACGCCAACCATGCCACGCCGCTGCGGTACAGACTTGGTAGCGGCACGAAATTATATATTATAATTATTATTAGAAGGCACTATAGGTAGAATAATCGCCAACTTCCCACAGTTCAATGTGGCATTCTGGGGCCCACGTGAAAAAAAAAATGACGATAACCGTCGACACACTGTAGGGAAGGGGGCCCTTCCTCTAAATCAGTGTCACTTCACGATGCGTTTCCAAAAAGCTCCCCTGTCTCTCGTCCGCCCAGCGGTATAAACGAGTCGGCCCAAAGTTAGTCGGTCGGCAGGTCGCGCGCGGTGGGGATTAAAGGGCGCGAGCACTCGCACGCACCTATTGCGAGAGACGCCTGGCAAGCGTGCAAGAGGAGCCCCTCTAATGGAGACCAGCAGTGGCACGAGCGAGAAATTGCAGGACCGCACCTTTACCCATTTGATGCTAAAACGAGAACATACATCGGTGGTGCACCTTGATCACAGGATGGTGATGGGACCCCGCCACCTCTGCTGCTTAAGACGAGCCCAAGTAGTTAGTACTTTAGGCGAAAGTTCACAATAACAACTATCAAGATCAAAAGAACCTAGCAAAGGTGCACTTAAGAGCGCTGTAAAGGGCCAAAGACGAACAGCAGACTACGGAAGAGCAGACACGCGTAGGGGCAGGGAGGCGTGCGATGAGAATTCTGAACACACTGGAAACGTGCCCCTCGACCCACGCTGCCATCTAAAGTCCGGGCCACACCACGAGCAGTCAGTGTCCGTGCAACCAGACCGGCTCTTCAAGACCGCCACGTGAAACTTGAAAACAGCGTTGCCCCCGCAGCCGCTTTGTCCACGTTCCGAGCGAGTAGTTGTGCAGCGTGGGTGCGTGGCCACGCCCGTAACCGCACGGCTCCGCTCGTCCACGTCAGAATCGCGGCCGTGGAAATGTGCAGCGCGCGATCAAATCCGTCGCGAAAAAAATAACCCGCCGAGCAGAATCGGCGCTTGGAAGTCGAGTCTGTCTCTCCGCCGCGCAACTGCTCGCAATCCCGTTGCAGAGGACGCCCCACGCGCGGTACGCAACTCAGTTGCATGCAACCGAGTTTCGCGCAACTGACCGCTCAGGTGTGCGCCCGGATTTAGGAACGCACTGGACCCTGGTGAGAATTGAACACAAAGTTATGCTGATATGACAATCTTCAGAATTTGCGAATGTAGAAAAAAATGTAATACTTTAATTCGGACACTTCGTACGCGTTTTGTAGTGTGTACCTGCCAAACATCGATTTCCACAGTCAAGTAATCGCACACACGAGCTCAGGAAGCCGAAACGCGCGCCTCGAGTTTTAACTCCCGAGAGAACAGAGTGGGCTAAACGAAGCCGAAAACTGCGCTCGAGATTTTCCCGTTAGCTCGTTTTTTTTTTGTTCGTTTTAGATCTCGCGTGAAACGTACAGGGTGTTTGAAAAGGATGGACCCGATTTGAAATCGCGAGATCTCTGGAAACACGAACCGCCCATGAATGAAACTCTTACCACTTGAAAGGGCGGGGCATAGAGAGGGCGGGGCATAGATAGGGCGGGGCAAAGAGAGGGCGGGGCATGGAGAGGGCGGGGCATGGAGAGGGCGGGCATGGAGAGGGCGGGGCATGGAGAGGGCGGGGCATGGAGAGGGCGGGGCATGGAGAGGGCGGGGCATAGAGAGGGCGGGGCATGGAGAGGGCGGGGCATGGAGAGGGCGGGGCATAGATAGGGCGGGGCAAAGAGAGGGCGGGGCATGGAGAGGGCGGGGCATAGATAGGGCGGGGCAAAGAGAGGGCGGGGCATGGAGAGGGCGGGGCATGGAGAGGGCGGGGCATGGAGAGGGCGGGGCATGGAGAGGGCGGGGCATGGAGAGGGCGGGGCAGAGAGGGCGGGGCATAGAGAGGGCGGGGCATAGAGTGGGAGGGGCATAGAGTGGGAGGGGCATAGAGTTTCAAATGATTACCGCTCGATGCCTCTCCCAGCGCACAAACAGCCCCTCGCCTCAGTCGTTCGCAAGATGTGACCCCGCAACACACAAGGGGCGTTTTGCGTTCTGCAGTTCAGCAAGACTGAATCCGTAATTGCGGTGCAGCGTGCGTTTCAACGGCGTTTTGGCATTGATCCGCCAATGTCAAAGAGCGTTCATCGTTGGTACCGACAATTTGAGGAAACAGGCTGCTTATGTAAGGGGAAGAGCACAGGGTGACCACGCACCTCAGAGGAAAACGTGAGAAGAGAGGCGTTTGGGACGAATTCAACTATCGTCTCGATGTTGTCCGTACAGCCGGCGGAGGACACATAGAGCATTTATAAAATGGTTAGTAAAACTTGATAACTCATTAAACCGTTTGTAACTTTTTGTGTAATTGTACCATGTTGCCATCGTGAAATATACTGCTTTGAAATTGGATCCATCTATTTAGAACACCCTGTATTCTCGCTCGTTCATACGCGGTCGGGGCCGAGCGAGACCGCACGGTCCAATGTCGGAGATGACGACTCCCCTTAGAACTTCACAGAGCGGCGAGAGTTTGGCAACCGGCGAGAGTTTGGCAACCTACGGCACGGGGAGGCCTTCTCATCCACCGGTGGAATGAACATGGCAAATTGTTATTATGATGACGATCGCCCGCCGGCAAATAGTTACAGGGAAAAAAAATCTACCGAAAAAATCTCTGCGACGAACGTGATATTAATATTAACACGAGGAACATCAGCCGATCCAATACTGCAGTTGTTCCCTTACTGAATCTGCAAATACTGCCATTAATATACAACACTAGCGAGTGTGAACGGATATAGTTTCCGCAAACTCAAAAAACAATTAAAATGCCACAGCTGAGAGGCCTGCTCTCTGCCATACCGTCACGCAACTCAACGAGTAAACAACCTTCATCCAGCATCGTACCACCGTGCGCTAACCGCTGCGCCGTCGCTCGTTTAAGCGGCTGCAATCACGCGGCCGCCCAATTGTCCTCCGAAATGCAAATCGGTCGCTGTGTGCGCCGCACAAGCCCGATGATTGGTCAACGTGATCCACGTTGACACAGAGCGCTAACCCAAATTAAAATGGAGATGCGGTCTGTTCTCCTACAGCGCCGCGTGTCGTTTTCACGACGCGAATTGGATATAACGAGATGATGAATGGAGGAGGGAAGACATTTTTATAACGCGCATTCAAAGTGAATACGACGCTGATCGAGCGAACGGAAATGCGTCGCAGCGCGAGTAGGAACGAGCGGTTGTACGGCTGCCTCGTCGTAGCCTTGTCGCACAAGGCGTTGGGATGCTGCTGGATGCTTCTAAATGCTACCCACACGCCTCGGTTTCTCTTCGACCTGCGTGCAAATCTCACGTGTTATCGCGGACTGTGCTTTAGCCCTACATTATTTACTTTAAAGCGACTTTCCCATAACGCGGTTATACGACTACTACCGCGTTATAGGAGAACACGACTGTACTGCGTGCATGTATGTGTGTGCATGCGTGCCTCACGTGACACGTCGAGGAATTATTCCAAATAAGAGATTCCTCTGTGTGTGTGCATCGCACGTGACTCGCACGTGACCCTTCATAGGTGCTCGCGAGCATCACGATCTCCCCCAACAGCACTTGCGACACGTCTGTAGGCAGGGGACTTTTGTCTTCTTCATCTCTGGCCCACAGAGAGCACGGATTCAAGTTCAGAGACCTCGAGCGCGGGTGTACGTTCCGCGTGACGTCGACAGCACTGCGTGCACCGTCACGTGATGTGGACGGCGCCAACTCGAAATAAGACGGGGATGGGGGGGGGGGCGGGGTACGGGGTACGTGTTTAGCAATCATCCGGTATGTGCGACAAGCGTATAACGACTTCACCCGTGATTCAACGGAGAAGACGGGCAGCGGTGGAAAGGGGAAGCACGGTAGGACACAAGGAACGGAGTTTGGAAACCCTGGGGCCTACCCTGCAGCCGACACATTACAGCCTGAACCCGTCTCCCACGTACTCCCCCCGCTCAGCATCGCTATCATGAATCCCTACGGCGGTCGCACGACGCCGACCCGTCCACTCCCGCGACAAAAACCCCCGGGGAAATAATTAAGAATTTCGATTTAAAGCTTTCGTGACTGCAGGGATTCATCTTCTTGGTTCTTTCGGTAAAGTCGCGTAGAAGGGAAATAATAAAATAATAAAAATAAAACATCATAAAATTGTATTTTATTATGTTTTATTTGTATTATTTGACTTTACCGAAAGAACCAAGAAGAAAAATAATTCTGAGTTTTATTTCCACACCCTCCCCACCTCAACCCCAACCCACGCGTTGATCGTGATACCCCGACTCGCGGCTGCACTCGGAGATGCGGGGAATCGTCGGTGCGAGGCTCGGGAGAGAAACGTCCGGCCGACACGGGGCTTCCGCCGCCACCACCACCACCACCACCAACGCCGCCACCACCGCCGCCACCACCGCCAGCCGCCGGCAGTCGCAGACATGGGGCGCAGCATCAGAAAGGGGGTGAGAGCGGATCGCCGGTCTCCAGCACCGTGGCCGCCTTTATAGCCTCCGCCCACCTGCGGAGAAGGTGAGAAAACCCGGGAGACAGTCCGATCGTCAACCTTCGAGGCCATCGTCTTTAAAACTATTTAAACAATATTTATTTTACCAGGCAAGGCTCACCGATTCATAATAAAGGGTTTTGGATTAGATCGCGTTATTTATAAATGTGTCGTAACCCTCCACCACCCAACATGGCCAAACAGTAAAAAATGTGTCACGTTTACAAAGGACAAAATAATTAACTTCTTTAGCCCAATGGTGTGTTGAAGAGAGAATCAACAGCATTTAAAATGTGAGTACGACGTTTCGCTGGTAATTACAATCAGCTTCATCGGGCGATTTGCCAGAATGGTGAGGCTCTCCACTTGCTCCCGGTCTTAAATAGAGCAGCATCAGGGTGACGTCATCATTTAATTCAATAAGGTGCAGTGATTTCAGGCGGAGAGGGGGAGGGTATTGTAATTATATAGATTGGTAATCATTCAATTGTTATTCATTGGTATTTGTTTCCCTCATAAGGAATTGTAATTGTATTATATATTGTATTTATTTAATAATACGCTTCCAGGCCGCACTAAGCCTGTAGCTGTCAGAGCGATTCAAGTTATTTGTATTTCTCTCAATTTCAATGGATTCTCTAATTAGTCTTGGCCAGTAATAATTAGTTTTACACAACACTTCAACGTTATCAAAATCAATTGAGTGTCCTTGTTGACAAGCATGCTCTGCCACTGCCGACAGTTGTGTTTGAGATCATTTAATATTCCTTTGGTGTTGATTCGCTCTTTAACACACCGGTGGGCTAAAGAAGTGAATTATTTTGTCCTTTGTAAACGTGACACATTTTTTACTGTTTGGCCGTGTCGGGTGGTGGAGGATTACGACACATTTATAAATAACGCGATCTAATCCAAAAACCTTTACTCTTTGGTTCTTTCGGTAAAGTCACGTAGATGAAAAATAAAAATAATAATCCTTGCAGTGACGAAACTTCAAACCTAGAACCAAAAACCTTTATTATGAATAATATTGATCGCGAAAGCCTACGTGTTAAAAAGGCTCACTGAGCTATGTAGTTCTTTTTCGGAAATCACCTGGCCACAAATGATAGCTCAATGAAGTGGAAATTGACAGTTTACAAATACTCGCACGATTCTCAACGTGGAGGGAAAAACCAGAGGGCCCCGAGAAAAATACAAGCGTCCACGGGGAGAGAAACACACAAACTCCACATATACAGCAGCAGGCTTTAGGGTGGGGATCGAACCCACGACCTCCTGTATACCAGGCGAGGTAGTTAACATCTTCTAGCCACCGTGATGATGATGAGAGAGAGAGACACGCAAACTCCAAATATACAGCAGCAGGCGTCAGGGTCGGGATCGAACCCACGACCTCCTGCACACCAGGCGAGGTAGTTAACATCTCCTAGCCAACGTGGTGTTTCAAGCTTGGCTGTAATCCGATTACTTAAGTCATCGATTATTCTACCGATTGTCGATTCGATTTCTCCACTGCCCCTGCCACCTTCCCCCCCCACCCCTCCCAACCCTCCCATGCCCCGGACCTGAGTGCGGTGGCGCTGTCCTCGGTGCGGAAGGCCCGGAAGAGCGTGGTTTTGTGGAAGAGCTGGAAGCTGCAGTCGCGAGCAGTGGGGCCCTGCACGGTGAAGCCCAGCAGAGGCTGGCTCTCCATCGCCACCACGTCCTGGCACGGGGAGACGGAGGAGACGGTGGACGAGGAGGTGGAAGATTAAGGAAGAGAGTAATGGTGGTAGAGGGAGGGAAGGAAGGAAGGGAGGGGAGGGAAGGAGGGAGGGAGGGAGGAAGGGAAGGAGGGAAGGAGGGAGGTAAAAGGGGGAAGGGAGGAGGAAAACAATAAGATGGAAGGGGGTCATGAAGGAATGTGAAAATAAATCTAGATTGAAAACCAATTTCTTTAGAACTGCGTTTTGTGTTTAGTTTGTTGTCCTCCCCCCGCACCTCCGATTAGCGCCGTCGCCTACGCACGGTGCTTTAAGATGTTCAACATACGCACATACACACGTACACACGCACAGACGCATGTATACAAGCACGCACGCACCTCGCTGGCGGCGTACGTGTACAGGACCTTGTCCTTCACCACGAACCAGAGGCGCCGCCACGGCTTGCGGTTGTCCTTGGAGCGCTGGAGGTAGCCGCTCATCGACGAGCCCTCGGTGCCCGCCACCTGCGGGCGCGACACGCGCACGGGCGGGCAGTTGCGACACGCGCACGGGCGGGCAGTTGCGACACGCGTGCACGCAAACGCACGGGCGGGGCACGCGCACGCACAAGCACGCCGCACGCGACGTGCACGTGTTCGCGCACAGGCAGGTGGTTATGACACGCATGCATGCACGCACATAACGCAGGTACGCACACGCGAGAACGCACACGCAGGCAGGCACACACGTGACACGTACGCGCACGCACAAATGCACGTGTGTGTGTGTGTGCGCATGTGTACTGGTTAGCGCGCTGCGCTATGAACCCGGCGACCCGGGTTCGAGTCCCGCTCACGGCCAACGCCGGTAATGATGATTTGAACCGGATCTGGGCATCCCCTAGGTAGACTCACCCTCAAATAAGTACCTGGTGCGATGTGTAGTAAACATCGCCACTGGGGAGACAAAGGCGGTCGGGCGTGGTGCTGGCCACCCACCCCCTCGTGTACCGTTCCGGCCTTCATAGGTACTCGCTAACAGCACCTGCCCCGATTTAAAGCTTTCGTGACTGCAGGGATTCATCTTCTTGGTTCTTTCGGTAAAGTCACGTAGAAGGGAAATAATAAAATAATAAAAATAAAACATAATAAAATAATTCTCACGACGTTTCGGCCACAACGCAAGCAGCCGTCTTCACCTGAGGACGGCTGCTTGCGTTGTGGCCGAAACGTCGTGAGAATTATTTTATTATGTTTTATTTTTATTATTTTATTATTTCCCTTCTATGTGACTTTACCGAAAGAACCAAGAAGAAGCACCTGCCCCGACAGTCTGTTACAGGGTACACGGGGGATCTCCGTTCTTCGTTTGTGCCTCCATCTGTTTGGCAGCGGTTGCCAGCACAGTAGCGCCCTCGCCGGCCGTGCCGGCCCTCAAGAGGCGCTCGCTAACAACGCTCGCTCCAGCGGCCTGTCAACGGCTACCCGGTGGGGCTGGCGCGAGGGGAAGCCCTCGCCTTGGCGTCCGTCTGGGCGTCTGCGCAGCACGGTGTCCGTCCGTCCGCCTGCGGGATGGGCTGTCTGCACGCGCGGGGCATCCGTCGCAGTCTGCCGTGCGCCAGAGGTCGCAAACGGATTTTGATTCCTTACCCGCACCCGTACCTGGCCACACCAGGGTCGCAACCGGGTACCCGTACCCGTACCCTACCCGATACCCGGCTACCCGTACCCGGTCGGGTATCGGGTAGGGTACGGGTATCCGATTGCAACCTCTGGGATGAAGCCATGTTGCAGGCGCGGGTCGGTTGATTCTAGGAACTTGAATTGTGAGAAGAGACAAGACGTTGGGAAATGAGTGACAAACGGTGACTCACGGCCTACCCGTACCCGTACCCGGCCGCACCAGGGTCGCAAACGGGTACCCGTACCCGGCCAGGTACGGGTAGCCAGGTATCGGGTAGGGTACGGGTATCGGTTACCCGGTTGCGACCTCTGCCGTGCGCCTTGCCGGCCTTCACAGGGGCTACGTTGGAGCGGGGTGGCGGGCCGAGGGGGTGGGGGGCGGGGGTCTGTTGGCACCTGCTGGAGTGCCGCGGGAACCCTCTTGAGTTTGCGTCCGGGCGAGGGGGTGATGCTGTGCAGCACCGACGACAGCGCCCCCCCCGGCGAGCGGCTCTGAGACGGGGGACTCCGCCCCAGCAGCACCGTCTCGTCTGTCCACGCCGCCAGGGAGACAGCGTCACTCGCGACAGCCGTGGGGGGAGCACGGGGGGTGGGGGGTAGAGCGAGAGAGTGCGTGGGGGGGAGTAGAGTGAGATGAGAGGGGAGAGGTAGGAGAGTGCGTGGACGGGAGTAGAATGAGATGAGAGGGGAGAGGTAGGAGAGCGCGTGGAGGGGATTAGAGCGAGATGAGAGGGGAGAGGTAGGAGAGTGCATGGAGGGAAGTAGAGTGAGATGAGAGGGGAGAGGTAGGAGAGTGCGTGGACGGGAGTAGAATGAGATGAGAGGGGAGAGGTAGGAGAGCGCGTGGAGGGGATTAGAGCGAGATGAGAGGGGAGAGGTAGGAGAGTGCATGGAGGGGAGTAGAGTGAGATGGGAGGGGAGAGGTAGGAGAGTGCGTGGAGGGGAGTAGAGTGAGATGAGAGGGGAGAGGTAAGGAGAGTGCGTGGACGGGAGTAGAATGAGATGAGAGGGGAGAGGTAGGAGAGCGCGTGGAGGGGAGTAGAGTGAGATGAGAGGGGAGAGGTAGGAGAGTGCGTGGAGGGGAGTAGAGTGAGATGAGAGAGGAGAGGTAGGAGAGCGCGTGGAGGGGAGTAGAGTGAGATGAGAGAGGAGAGGTAGGAGAGCGCGTGGAGGGGAGTAGAGTGAGATGAGAGGGGAGAGGTAGGAGAGTGCGTGGAGGGGAGTAGAGTGAGATGAGAGGGGAGAGGTAGGAGAGTGCGTGGAGGGGAGTAGAGTGAGATGAGAGGGGAGAGGTAGGAGAGTGTGTGGAGGGGAGTAGAGTGAGATGAGAGGGGAGAGGTAGGAGAATGCGTGGAGGGGAGTAGAGTGAGATGAGAGGTAGGAGAGTGCATGGAGGGTAGTAGAGTGAGATGAGAGGGGAGAGGCAGGAGAGTGCGTGGAGGGGAGTAGAATGAGATGAGAGGAGAGAGGTAGGAGAGTGCGTGGAGGGGAGTAGAATGAGATGAGAGGGGAGAGGCAGGAGAGTGCGTGGAGGGGAGTAGAATGAGATGAGAGGGGAGAGGTAGGAGAGTGCGTGGAGGGGAGTAGAGTGAGATGAGAGGGGAGAGGTAGGAGAGTGCGTGGAGGGGAGTAGAATGAGATGAGAGGGGAGAGGCAGGAGAGCGCGTGGAGAAGACTATAGTGAGATGAGAGGGGAGAGGTAGGAGAGTGCATGGAGGGGAGTAGAGTGAGATGAGAGGTAGGAGAGTGCATGGAGGGGAGTAGAGTGAGATGAGAGGTAGGAGAGTGCATGGAGGGTAGTAGAGTGAGATGAGAGGGAAGAGGCAGGAGAGTGCGTGGAGGGGAGTAGAGTGAGATGAGACGGGAGAGGTAGGAGAGCGTGTGGAGGGGATTAGAGCGAGATGAGAGAGGAGAGGTAGGAGAGGGCGTGGAGGGGAGTAGAGTGAGATGAGAGGGGAGAGGTAAGGAGAGTGCGTGGAGGGGAGTAGAGTGAGATGAGAGGGGCGAGATAGGAGAGCGCGTGGAGGGGAGTAGAGTGAGATGAGAGGGGCGAGATAGGAGAGTGCGTGGAGGGGAGTAGAGTGAGATGAGAGGGGAGAGGTAAGGAGAGTGCGTGGAGGGTAGTAGAGTGAGATGAGAGGGGCGAGATAGGAGAGCGCGTGGAGGGGAGTAGAGTGAGATGAGAGGGGCGAGATAGGAGAGTGCGTGGAGGGGAGTAGAGTGAGATGAGAGGGGAGAGGTAAGGAGAGTGCGTGGACGGGAGTAGAATGAGATGAGAGGGGAGAGGTAGGAGAGCGCGTGGAGGGGATTAGAGTGAGATGAGAGGTAGGAGAGTGTGTGGAGGGGAGTAGAGTGAGATGAGAGGGGAGAGGCAGGAGAGCGCGTGGAGGGGAGTAGAGTGAGATGAGAGGGGAGAGGTAGGAGAGTGCGTGGAGGGGAGTGAGATGAGAGGGGAGAGGTAAGGAGAGTGCGTGGACGGGAGTAGAATGAGATGAGAGGGGAGAGGTAGGAGAGCGCGTGGAGGGGATTAGAGCGAGATGAGAGGGGAGAGGTAGGAGAGTGCGTGGAGGGGAGTAGAGTGAGATGAGAGGGGAGAGGTAGGAGAGTGCGTGGAGGGGATTAGAGCGAGATGAGAGGGGAGAGGTAGGAGAGTGCGTGGAGGGGAGTAGAGTGAGATGAGAGGGGAGAGGTAGGAGAGTGCGTGGAGAGGAGTAGAGTGAGATGAGAGGGGAGAGGCAGGAGAGCGCGTGGAGAAGACTATAGTGAGATGAGAGAGGAGAGGTAGGAGAGTGCGTGGAAGGGAGTAGAGTGAGATGAGAGGGGAGAGGTAGGAGAATGCATGGAGGGGAGTAGAGTGAGATGAGAGGGAAGAGGCAGGAGAGTGCGTGGAGGGGAGTTGAGTGAGATGAGAGGGGAGAGGTAGGATAGTGCATGGAGGGGAGTAGAGTGAGATGAGAGGGGAGAGGTAGGAGAGCGCGTGGAGGGGAGTAGAGTGAGATGAAAGGGGAGAGGTAGGAGAGTGCATGGCGGGGAGTAGAGTGAGATGAGATGGGAGAGGTAGGAGAGTGTGTGGAGGGGAGTGAGATGAGAGGGGAGAGGTAGGAGAGTGCGTGGAGGGGAGTAGAGTGAGATGAGAGAGGATAGGTAGGAGAGTGCGTGGAGGAGAGTAGAGTGAGATGAGAGGTAGGAGAGTGCGTGGAGGGGAGTAGAGTGAGATGAGAGGGGAGAGGTAGGAGAGTGCGTGGAGGGGAGTAGAGTGAGACAAGAGGTAGGAGAGTGAGTGGAGGGGAGTAGAGTGAGATGAGAGATGAGAGGTAAGAGAGTGTGTGGAGGGGAGTAGAGTGAGATGAGAGGGGAGAGGTAGGAGAGTTAGTGGAGGGGAGTAGAGTGAGATGAAAGGGGAGAGGTAGGAGAGTGCGTGGAGGGGAGTAGAGTGAGACGAGAGGTAGGAGAGTGCGTGGAGGGGAGTAGAATGAGATGAGAGGGGAGAGGTAGGAGAGTGAGTGGAGGGGAGTAGAGTGAGATGAGAGGGGAGAGGCAGGAGAGGGCGTGGAGGGGAGTAGAATGAGATGAGAGGGGAGAGGTAGGAGAGTGCGTAAAGGGGAATAGAGATGAGAGGAAAGGGGTAGGAGAGGGCGTGGAGGGGAGTAGAGTGAGATGAGAGAGGAGAGGTAGGGGAGTGTATGGAGGGGAGTAGAGTGAGACGAGAGGGGAGAGGTGGGAGACTGCGTGGGGGGGAGTAGAATAAGATGAGAGGGGAGAGGTAGGGGAGTGTATGGAGGGGAGCAGAGTGAGATGAGAGGGGAGAGGCAGGAGAGTGCGTGGAGGGGAGTAGAGTAAGATGAGAGGGGAGAGGTGGGAGAGTGCGTGGAGCGGAGTAGAGTGAGATGAGTGGGGAGAGGTAGGAGAGCGCGTGGAGGGGACTGGAGTGAGATGAGCGGGGAGAGGTAGGAGAGTGTGAGGAGGGTAGTAGAGTGAGATAAGAGGGGAGAGGTAGGAGAGTGCAGGGAGGGGAGTAGAGTGAGATGAGAGGGGAGAGGTAGGAGAGTGCATGGAGGGGAATGGAGTGAGATGAAAGGGGAGAGGTAGGAGAGTGCGTGGAGGGGGGGAGAGTGAGATGAGAGGGGAGAGGTAGGAGAGTGCGTGGAGAGGAGTAGAATGAGATGAGAGGGGAGAGGTAGGGGCCTTCACCGACCGCGTTTGCCGAGCGATGCATAGCACTGGTCGCACACGCGCTCTGGACGATCCTTGCGGTACTTGAGCGGGTACCGGTGGTAGGAGCAGCCCTGGCAGATGATCTGAACCCCCCCCGTGAGAATACACCGACGGGGTGGGGGTGGTGCGGTGGGTCAGGGGTCGTGGTGGTGGGGGGGGCGGGAGGGGCGAAATAAATGCAAGCAGGCGACGAGGGTTACTTATCTCTGCGCCGTTTCCTGCGTAACCGCGGCGCTATCGGCGGGCGCACAGACATTGCCAGTCCCAGCCGCACGACGCTCCCTCGGTTGTTGGGACTTTTGTCGGTTTAAACGTCGCCGTTGGTTTATTTTTACGTCATGTCGGTTACCCAGTTCGCTCCTGCAAAGGAGGCCCTCTCCTTACCCCGGGTCTCTTGAGTTCTCAAGCTGGTCACGCAAGATCAACTCGAACTCAAACTCGCTCGCTTACACACTCGCTATCATCTCGCCCATTCATTTAGCCACTCACACGGTCGCTCATTCGCTCGCTCATTCGCCCAGCGTGGAGAGATGCGTGCTAGGAATTACGCTGAGAGGAACATGTGGATTAGAGAACACGCCCGTGTCAATAATGACCTCATCCTAACTAAGCAAACAGATGTGTGTTTTTTGTTATATCTTGCAGCAAGTACATACGGAACAACAAAGACCTACTACCCCTTTGCTTGACCAAAACATACAGATCTCCTACCGAAGCAATGAGGCAATTCACCAGCAGACTTGCCGATAAACACCCGCTACACTACGTCCACCGACGATCCCTCAAGTGACGTCATACCTCACCGTTACGTGGAGTGAGCGGGGCTGGGCGGAACGCGCGATCGACTATAAACATTTTTTTTTATTTGACCAGGTAAGGCCCACTGAGCTACGTAGTTCTTTTTCAGGAGCGAACTGGACATCACAAATGACAGCTCAACGAAGCTGCTTATCGTCACGTGGACATTTATAGCAGCCAAGTACTCTAAACGGGTGACGTCGATTCTAAACATGGAGGGGGAAAACCCAGAGGACCTGGAGAAAAAAATCCACGCAACCTCAGGGGGAGAGAGAGAGAGAGACGCAAACTCCAAATATACAGCAGCAGGCGTCGTCATGGTCGGGATCGAACCAATGACCTCTGGCAAACCAGTAGTCAACATCTCCTAGCCACTGTAATGAAGAATGAGAGAGACACGCAACTCCAAATATACAACAAGCGTCATCAGGGTCGGAATCGAACCCACGACCTCCTGCATGCCAGACGAGTTAGTTAATATCTCATAGCCACCGTGGCGCCGTGAGGGACGTCGCGAATCACCTTGCCGCAGGCTCGGCAGTGGTGCCTACGCCAGGTGAGCGTGAAGTCGCAGGTGCAGATCATGCACATGGTGACGCGCGAGTCGGGGATCCAGATGGGAGCCTTGTGTCCCAGCTGGGACTCGGAGCGCTGGAACGTGTCCATCTGCAGGGGGCGGCGGGGCCGCGGGAAGGACGGGGGGGGAGGGGTGGGAACGCGCAAGTTTAAAGTTCAAGTTTATTTGGGGTTTCTAATAATAATTTGAATTGTTGGAATTTGTAACGCGCCCAGTTTGCGGTCACTCTGGGAGACCGCGGTTCTTATTTTTGGATGTTAGGGGGAATGACGAACACCGAAGGCACAGAGGGGCTGAGTGAACATCGTCACGGACGATGCGAAACTGCCGATCTGTAGGGACCAGAAGAAGTGCAATTTAGAGAAATGGCTTATCCAGCCATTGTCGCATCTTCAAGGCCCTGGTTTCTCCCAGGATTTGGCTGGAATTTCGCTGGTGGGGGGGGGGGGGGGGTGCGGGGGGTGGTCCATCCATTTTGATGCATTGGGCTACAGAGGGTGACCTCCGTTTGACTGACGGAAGGAGATTTGTTGACGGGTCTTTTTTGAGGGTGTGTTTTTTTGCTGTGTCAGTACAGTACAACACCGTGGGATGGATGTCACACGGGAAAAGGTGTCAATATGTTGAATGTCTTGTATAAAAAAAAAGAGACGCCACGCAACAAAAGACGAAAAAACTGGCGATGGGACGGTGGTGGTACAGCAATAACACGGTGATGGTAACGTCCACGGAAGGGCGGTGGTGACATATTTTCATTAGTATTATTATAATAATACTCCTAATACGAAGTTCGCTCGTTTCTCAGTCCGCTTGTCCTGGCGAGGGTCGCGGCGGCAGCAGCGTGTGGAGTAGTGATGGTCCAGACCTCCCTTTCCCTGGCAAGACTCCAGCACTACTACACTATACACTACTTTACACTGCCCTGTACACTACAATACACTGCTATACACTGCACTATTATACACTACACTGCACTACTATACACTACACTGTACACTACACTACTATACACTACACTATACACTGCACTGCTATACACTACACTATTATACACTACACTATACACTACTATACACTACACTATACACTACACTAAACATTACTATACACTACAATATACACTATTATACACTACACTACTATACACTGCTATACACTACACTGCTGTACACTACTACACAGCTACACTACAGTATATACTACACTACAATACACTATTACACCACACTATACACTACTACACACAACTACACTACACTACACACAACTACACTACACTACTACACACAGACATTAGCTCTCCCTGGGGCAGTCTACCGGGGGGCATCTAATACTAAGTTATAGTCATCATTATTTCCCTTTTTTATCGAAGAAAGCCACACTGAGTAGTAGGGCCCTTTCTCAGGGGGGGGTCCTGGCATTGGGTTTTCATTTCAAGACGAGTTCTTTATTTTGATCATAATTATTATTATTATTAATCACGTGTGTGAAATGAAAACAGGGCGCACTGATTAAAAAAGCCCACGCCTTGCGAGAGGGGACAACGCTCAATCCCCGTACAAACGGAAATAGATGGCGATTCATCCACTCGCTGTAGCGCCTCCTGCTGGCGAGCTCAGGGTCAGGCACCGCCTCCTCGACACCCACTGGACGGGAATTTCGCAACAACGTCTGTGTATGCGGTGATCCACCAACCCCCCTCTCTGCTGCTGCTGCCTCCGCAGCGCTGGATCACTACAGGGAGCCACGTGCAGCGACGTAGCCACCACCACCGCCACCACCACCACCACCGCCACCACCACCACCACTACCACCGCCGCCACCACCACCGCCACCGCCACCGCCACCACCACCACCGCCACCACCACCATCACCACCACCACCACCGCCACCGCCACCGCCACCACCACCGCCACCACCACCACCACCACCACCACCACCACCGCCACCGCCACCACCACCACCACCGCCACCACCACCATCACCACTACCACCGCCGCCACCACCACCACCACCGCCACCACCACCACCGCCACCACCACCACCACCATCACCACCACCACCACCGCCACCGCCACCACCACCGCCACCACCACCATCACCACTACCACCGCCGCCACCACCACCACCACCGCCACCGCCACCACCACCACCGCCACCACCACCACCATCACCACCACCACCACCGCCACCGCCACCACCACCGCCACCACCACCACCACCACTACCACCACCGCCACCGCCACCACCATCACCACTACCACCGCCGCCACCGCCACCACCACCGCCACCACCACCACCACCACCACCGCCACCACCACCGCCACCGCCACCACCACCACCGCCACCACCACCGCCGCCACCACCACTGCCACCACCACTGCCACCACCGCCACCACCACCGCCACTGCCACCACCACCACCGCCACCACCACCGCCGCCACCACCACCACTGCCACCACCACCACCACCACTGCCACCACCACCACCACTGCCACCACCACCGCTGCCACCACCACCGCCGCCACCACCACTGCCACCACCACCACTGCCACCACCACCACCACTGCCACCACCACCGCTGCCACCACCACCGCTGCCACCACCACTGCCACCACCACTGCCACCACCACCACCACCACTGCCACCACCACTGCCACTACCACCGCCACCACCACTGCCACCACCACCACCAAAGGCAAAGACCCCCCCCCCCCGCCGTCCCGTGTAGCCTTAACAGACTGTTGGGGCAAGTGCTGTGAGCAAGTAGCACCTATGGAGGCCGGCACGGCACACGAGGGGGTGGGTTGCCAGCACCATGCTCAGTCGCCTTTGTCTCATTTGAGGCTGAGTCGACCTAGGGGAAGAGGCCCAGGACCGGTTCAGATCATCGTCAGTGGTGTTGGCCGTGAGCAGGAATCGAACTCGGGGTCGCCGGGTTCACTAGCCACCACCGCCACCACCGCCACCACCACCGCCACCACAGCCACCACCGCCACCACCGCCACCACCGCCACCACCGCCACCCAGCTAAGAAGACTCACCTGGCCGCTGCCGCCGTCACCGCCACCGTCACCACCGTCACCACCACCACTGCCGCCACCACCGCCACCACCGCCACCACCGCCACCACCGTCACCACCACCGCCACCACCGCCACCACCGCCACTACCGCCACCCGGCTAAGAAGACTCACCTGGCCGCTGCCGCCGTCACCGCCACCGTCACCACCGTCACCACCGGCGCCTCCGCAGGTGTGGGTGAAGGAGATGCGCTTGCGTGTGTAGTCGTCGATGGCGCGGGAGATCGCCAGCAGCCACTCGTCCCGCTCGCTCGCCGAGCTTGACGGAGGAGGGGGGGGGGGTGGGGGGGGGGGTCACAGGGCGATCGTCAGCCCACGTCCGTCACGAGCGCCGGGAGATCCGGCACAGGGCACCGGCGATTCGTTCGTCGGAGGCACCGGGTGAGCGCAGGCGTCGGTGAATCGGTACAAACGTCAGTGCCGGATGGGCCGCGTCTCTCGTTCATCTTGCTGCCTACATCACTCTCATCTCACTCCATCTCTCTCTCTCTTTAGCCTCCATCTCTTCTGTAATCTCACTCGTAGTTTATAAATCAAACTCGCCTTTTGCACGTCCAAGGACCGGGTGTATTGCAGTAAATCTGAAACTTGCAATGGAAAAGCAGACCGCGACGTGACATTCATTACATCAATTCGTGTGCAATTTGTAAGGGCGCGGTGACACAGACCCATTTCATTTTAAGGTTATAATCCCTCGTTCATCGTGACGTCCTTTTTACTTCGATGTCTCAACAGCGTCACGGAGATCGCGTGACGTGAGGGTTCTGCCTTTGTAGTCAGGGCTGTGAGTTGACGCTGAGGAGGGGGGAGGAGGCGCCTCGGCCTCATGTGGAGTGACGTTACCCACTAATTATTATGAATGGGGGGGGGGGGGGTGTCCATTTGGGGGACGTCACCTGCTCATGATTATTAATGCGGGGGGCTGGTCGATGTGGAGTGACGTCACGAGCGTTAAGGACATTCCTGGGCGATTATGGGTGGGGGTGGGGGCTTAGGGAATTCCGTCTGCGGTGAGAAGTTTGCGGCTTTGTGGTGCGTGGAGGAAAACCACCACCATCACCACCACCACACGCTCTGAGGCTCCGCGCAGATGGATGTAAGAATCCGTCGCTGTAATGCCATCTACTGGATGAAGCATTACAGCTTTTGTAGGATAATTGGTTTTTTACCCTTCTATCTGGCAACAAAACTGACACCTTTTTACAAGGAGTCATGTTTGCATAGACCGCAATACCTGCAGTCATAATACAAACAAAAGACATAACTCTGATAATGTGCACTGTCCAACCCATGTGAGACTAGGTTCTAAGGAAAGCTGTCTCGGGTGTGGACCAATCAACTTCAAGGACAGTGCACATTATCAGAGTTATGTCTTTTGTTTGCATTATGACTGCAGGTATTGCGGTCTATGCAAACATGACTCCTTGTAAAAAGGTGTCAGTTTTGTTGCCAGAGAGAAGGGTAAAAAACCAATTATCATATTTTTACTGGCAAATAAGGTTCCCATAGTGTAGAAGCTTATGTAGGAATCCACAAAAACCCGGAACACACAACACACGACAAAAAGCCACGCATAAGAGTGCGCGGTAACGCTCAAGGCTCTGCATGGATGGATTCGAGAATCCGTGGCCATCTTAGCGCCTCGTGGCCACCTCGCCGCCTCTCGTCCCAGAACTCGCCCCAGGCCTCGACCTCGACTCACCTTCTGAAACAGTAAAAGTCGGCCGCAAAGTCCGTCCACGTCTTCGCTTTACCACTCGCACTCCTCCGGACGCGACATTTAAAACTAAACTATTTGTGTTTTTATTTTATTTTGGCAGCTAAGCCCCCTACCGAGCTATGCCGCTCTTTTTCAGAAGCGACCTGGGCCACACAACGAAGCGGCGTATCATCGTCGTCGTGAGAGAGACACGCAAACTCCACATACACAGCAACAGGCGTCGTCAGAGTCGGGATCAACCCCACGACCTCCTGTATACCAGACGAGGTAGTTAACATCTCCTAGCCACCGTGATGATGATGAGGGTGAGAGAGACACGCAAACTCCTAATATCCAGGCGTTGTCAGGGTCGTGATCGACCCCACGACCTCCTGTATACCAGGCGAGGTAGTTAACATCTCCTAGCCACCGTGATGATGATGAGGGTGAGAGAGACACGCAAACTCCTAATATCCAGGCGTTGTCAGGGTCGTGATCGACCCCACGACCTCCTGTATACCAGGCGAGGTAGTCACCACGGCGCGCGTGCAGAACCACAACGGACATAAATCTCAATTTGGTAAACGCGCTGCCACCGTCGCCTTCGCAACCGAACCATTCCGGTGTTCGCCGCGGACTCTCGTCGCCGCCCCCCCCACCCCCCCCGTGTTTCGAGGTCACAAAAGAAGCTTTGTGTCTCCTTAGCCGTTCAGCTGCCGCACCTGGGTTCAATAAGGGACCGCGGCGGCTCCCTCGCGCCTCGGCATTCCTCATCCCTCTCGCTTTCGCTCTCTCTCTCCCCTCGGACG